>NW_016690292.1:1850020-1942974 GCF_001604755.1 Lepidothrix coronata
CTTTTTGCACACCTGTGTGTGTGCACAGGTAGGGGCACTAAGATGCCCTCAGTGGGGAGACCCTGAGGATGCACATGTTTCATGCAGGAAGGTTAGCCCCCACATTTCTGCTGCCTGGGCATTGGCCTCCAAACACTTGACCATGGTGGGGGCTTTCTGCTTGCTGCAGCAGGGCAGAGGGACAAGCCCACTGTGGCTGTGGGCACGGCCCCACGGGGAAGCAGCCAAGCTGAGCTGGCACGCCACAACACCCCCAGCAGCACACGCCCCACTCCCCAGTAGGAGGAACAGATGCTGATTCACAAACTGCCTTGGTGGCACTTCAGAGGTAGGTCCTGGCATCAGGATTCATCCCACTGCAACCCACCAGCCTGTCAGCCCCAGGTCTTGCTCCAGAGGTGAGACCCATGAAAGCCTATGTTGGTCTAAATTGGACCAGGGTGAGGTTTACTGGCTAAGCAAAGGGTGCCCCTCTGGGTAGGTTCAGGTCAGCCAGCTCCTTGCTTTATGCCTCGGTTTCACCATCACCACAGCAGGAAAAATAATCCTGACCCATCATGTTTGCACGGAGTTGGGAGGCCGAGCTCGTTAATGTTTGCGAAGTGGGTTTGGCTCCTCTGATAGAGGAAGCCAGAAATGTGAAGGTCATTACTATTAGTGGGATTAAAGGAGTAGAACCCAGAGCAAGGGGATACAGGGGAACACAGCAGCTCTGCCGAAGCAGCAACAAATCGCACACACACACAACCCCAAAACAGTGAAGAATGCTATGATTGTAGCTCATTTTAGAAACACTGGGCAGAACTAGAGGGCTGCCAGAATGCCTTCTAAACTTCTACAAAAAAAATAATCTCCAAGAACACAGATGAGACTGAGACAGGCCATTCCCAGAGACATCCAGAGCCTGTCAGTGCCCATTCAACACATGCCCAAATCTCCCAGCACAGGCCCATGAACATCACTTGCCAACACAGCCCACCTGGTCCTCATCAGGACCAGGACCTTCTCCTCGGCCCCCATTGGGGCACTACAGCACTGGGCAACTTGTTCGAAACAAACTCTCCCTCTCTTTTTTTTTCAAGTTTACAGGTTGTCAAAATTTTTTCTTTCCTCCTTACAAAACAAAAGAGGGAAGAAACATCCTTATCTCCAAAAGCAGAGTTCAGGAAAAAGCTACTGGTCTTTTGGACTCGGTGAGTCCCCATTGGTAGCCCTGCTTGTCACGGAAAATTTATCAGCCAAACACAGTGCTGGTATAATGTGCCATATAACTAGTGCATAAACAAACTTCAGCATGATAAATGCCCTGCTTTGAAGCCATAAAGTTATTAGCTAGTGGCTGTTAGCTACTGCTTAGCATGGGACACGCTCCTTCCGTTAACCCCTGGATGCCCCGTTTGCACTCAGAAGCCCAGGGAGATCTCTGGAGGGCACCTCTGCACAGCAGGGAAGCAGGGAAGGATCTGGCCGGCAGGGGTGCTTCTGCGAGGGCTGCAGGAGGGAAATGCTTGTTGGGAATGGGGCTCTGAAGGCTGGCATCCCCTCGCTGTCCTACTCGAGCTCCTCTCCTTCCCTCTGCCCCTCGAGAGGCAAAGGCAGAAGGGAGCAGGGCTGGGGCAGCTGGGTACGTGCCCATGGCTCAGACCCTCTGGGCCTGCACTCTTTTCAGAGATGGGCTAAGATGGGAAGGAAGCTAACCCCCAGTGCCCAGGTCACCTCCTTTAGATGAAGAACTGCTGAAGGCTCTGAAGCAAAAGCCCAAAATTTTTCTGGCAGCAGCCAGGCAGAGAGCTCCAGTGAGGTGTTTAGAGTTCCCTCTGCTGCCTGCAGTGCACGGCTGCCTGCAGCTCCTGGTGAGCTCAGCCTTGCTGGAGGCTGGGAGATGCTGGAGAAGCAGAGCCGTGTCCCAGGGCCAGCACTGCTGGCTGTGAGTCGCTCAGCTGGAGGTGGTTCACCAGCACCAGCAGAACCAGCTGCCAGCAGTGCCACGGCTCCTGCCAGCACCAGACCTGCAGAGCATCCTCCACTGCACAGAGCCAGGCTGTGACACCCATCAAGGATCTCTGGACCCCTGGGCCATCTCCTGCCCCTCCTGTTCCACTGGACCAAGGCAGGGATCTGGGCATGCTAAGGATGGTAGCAGGTCTCCAACGCTCAGCCCAAGGCACAGACGGGGTTACACAGCAGCGTGGCAACTTCTTGGACACACAGCCTGGAGCCCCAGAGCTCCAGTGGGAGATCCTGGTGCCCAGGGGCTAACTCCCATCACTCCCGGTAAAACCACCCCTACCAGGCAGCAGGAGATGTCTCAGCAGGGCCAGCTGGGGGGGCAGCAGGACTCAGGGCTGCCTCAGCGCCTGTTCCTCATTAGAAGCCCAGTGTTAAAGAAACTTGTAATTAGAGCCCTGAGTATTAATTAATCTTCATGACCCTCCTCTCATTCTCTTTCTACCGCTCCCACAGCTCAGGAGGTCAGCCTGGATTATTAACACACACAAGTAGAATATGGCAGGCTCTCCAAGAGGGTTGGCAAACCTCAGGCCACATTCCTGTGTTCAGAGCAGCCGAAGGCACCCTGTCCCTCCCCACTAGCGTGGCTCCCTTCCCTGTCTCCTCTCTCTCATGGCTGAGCTTGGTAGAGGTCACATCTCACTCACTTGGGCACAGTCAGCACCCTGGGGACAGCATTAAATGAGCTGAAACCTCGCAGAACGAGCAGAGCTGATTTTACGCTAACTCAGCCCCTACAATCCCTTGCAGAGCGACTGAGGGCAGAGCCCTGCATCTCAGGGGCCAGACTGAGCCTCACTGGACACAACCTACCCTTGGAGACATCCCAGCAGGATGGAGAGCATAGCAGCCATCCCAGCCAAAGACACCACCAAAAGGTCTTTGAGCATTGCATCTCTGCTCATCCAGGTCTTTAAGAGCCTCATCACTAAGAAGGCAGCCCTGGTGCATGGAGAGGACATTGTAGACCCTTTGTACAGTGTGGTCCTTCCATCCCGGGGCTGTCCATGCAGACTCAGCTGCTTGGACACGGCTCCTGGGATGGCCAGACTCCCTGGCAAAACGCTGCCCAGGCACAACCTGAGGACTGATATGCTATAGAGCTGCCACAGAGCAAGAAAACAAGATATTAAATAAATTCAAACTTTTCTGACTCCCTTGTAACCACCAACTGCTTTCCTCATCTGATTTTCCCCCCTTTTCTGCTGCAGCAATAAAAAGGGGAAAATCAACATCCAAATGATCTTGTTTATGGCGACTAAATAAGCTGCATGTGCTTAATCCGTTAGAGTTTAATGAATTTACGACTTGCTTTGGAATTTGACAAGGGCTGTAAAAGAGTAATTAACATTTATCAGTGTGTTTTTTACACACACCCCACCCTCCTCCCGCCTCCCTTCCCTCCTCCTGCCGCCTGTCGCGAAGCAGCACCGGGTATCGGGGGGAATATAAAAGTGATCAATTAATTCTTAATAATCTCAGGGAAAGATTGTAGAGTCACAGTATGAACTCAGGGAGTGTCAATAAACATGCCAAAGGTTAGTCCCCCCCCCTTCCTGGCGCTGCTGCAGAGGAATGTGGGCAGCCAGGGAGGGGATGGGGCTGTGGGAGTGGCACTTTGGTGGACCAGCCCTGCACCCCTTTCCTTCTCCGTCACACTCCACCAGCCTCCAGAGCAGCTTTCTGTGCTGCAGTGGCCTCTGCTACAGGATGACAGTGAGCAGGGGCTGGTGACAAGCAGGGTCCCCATATGACACAGCAGCAGCAGTGGTGATTTGGAAACACAACCCCAGTCACTAACTATGCCAGCTGATAGCTCTGTCCTAATAGACTTGAACCTCTTGAGAGTGACCCCAAATCCTCCCCACTCTGATCACAGGGCAGGTGACCATCTGCTTAGATGAAGACTTGCCCCCACTGTCTCTTGGCACAGGTAGCAGCCGCTGTTTCAGCTGTACTAGACACAAGGGTACATCACTGCTGGCCCTCAAGACAGGCAAGGGGGATCCCATCTCGTTTGTGCCCAGCCCTCCCAGCTGCTTAGCTGCTGTGGAGCAGGGAGGCAAACAGGGATGCAATTCTGGGGCTGCAAGGGGACAAGCCTAGGCTCCCCACACCAGTCCCAAGGTGGGATGAACATGATCTAATCCCAGGGGATTTCTGTGCAGGAAGCCCAGCACGCCGTGCCCTGGGCCACCTCCCTTCGCAGCCTGTAGGTAGGATGTGTCCCTTGCTGCTGGGACTGCAGCATCCTGCCCCCAGCAGTGGCCTTTGCAGGCATGTGTGTGACCAGGTGTGGGGAAGCCTGCATGCCTGGACATCCATGGGGGAAGAGAAGGGTCAGTGCTCCTGGGGGCCAGCAGGCTCTGCAGAGGAGACAAAGAAGCGTCTGGGCTTGGCTGTGGGGCAGAGGGTCCTGGAGACCCACAAACAAAGGCTCAGGATGATAAATCCTCAGAGGTTTGAGACTGTCCGGGGATCTGCTCTGGACAGAAACAAATTCTCCCTGTCGAACATAATAGCCCAGAAATAAGCAATGAGGCAGGGATGGAGAGGGCTGGACTCAGGGGGTCTGGAAAATCTCCACCCAGCCCCACACAGGGCACTGGTGGGGGTAGAAAGTGAAGGCAGTGATACCCTCCTGGCAGGCTGAGATCCCCATGCCAGGCACACACCTGCCAGCTGGATGGGGAAGACTGGGGATTTTTTGTGGGGTGGCACTTACTCAAGCCAGCTTGAAGCAGCTGAGTGCAGGATGGGCAGGGAAGAGAAAGTAACAGGATGAACTTGTCTTTATTTTACCTCAACTGGTTTGAGGCCAGCTGGGTGACACAGGCTGCAGGGCTAGGCAGGGATCAGGGCTGAGCCCTCATGCAGGGTGAGGAGGTGAGGGAAGGGGGCTGCAGCAGAGGCGCCCTGCATGGCCAAATCATTGGAGAGCGCCAGCTTCCAGCAGCCTCCAAGGGAGAGTCTCCAACCTTGGGCAGGCTTGTGGTGCTGGGGGCTGCACAGAAATCTGCCCATCCTGCACACACACACCTAGGGGGAGAAATGGAGGCCTAGGGAAGGGTTTCAGGCCACCAGGACTGGTACCAGCACAGAAACATCTGCTCTGCTCACTAGGCAGCAGGTCTGGGTCTCTACTACATGAGTGGCGCAGGCAACATCCATAACCAAGGCTCCCAAAATTGCTCAGGAGCCACTCCCCAATGCCAGCTGCCCTTGCAGCGCTCTGCACTGCTGTCCAAGCTCCACCACAGACCCCCTGCATGACCCCAGGATCCCTCCTCTGCTGCGGAGGAGAGGATGCTGTGAGGCAGTGAGGAGGCAGAGAGGGGCTGCAGTCCCGCTGCCTGGGCTGGCTCAGACACTCCCATGTCAACCTGTCTAAACAGCACCTCCTCCTGCAGAGACATGGCGCTGGGGGTCGGCAGCTCAGCATCTCTGGGATTCGTCACGGTATCACCGGAGTTATCAAGCAGCAGCTTGGAACAGGCATCCCAAAGGGGTCGGGTCAACCAGACCCACCATCATCCAGCTGCCAGGAAAGCAGCCTCTGGGGCTGAGGACAGGGAGGGGACTCAGGTGGCACTGGGTTGGTCCTCCCTGGCCACTGACACCCTGTCTCACATCAGGCATATGGCTTCACCTCCATGCAAGGCTGGAATCTCCTCTCCTCACCCCAGTGTGAAGGCAGCTCTCCTTAGGGAAGGAGCCAGGCTGTGATGGGCAATGCCTGGCCAATGCTTGCTGCTTCACAGAGGCACTAATGGATGGGAGACAGCCCAGCCATGCCCCCGCCTCACTCCACTCGGGTGCTGCTGATGGTTGTAACAAAGAGCATTTATCCAGCTGCATTCCCAGTTTCTCCCGCTTTCCATTTCCCTTTTCTGTCACTCAGGTGTGACAACTTTAATACCCATCAATAATAAGGTGGATGGTAACCATAACAGTACACATAGCCCTGTGTTGGCTTTTCTACGTCTGCAGGGTCACACTTAGGTGACAGAAGGGTTAGAAGGAGTTAACAGGAGACTCCCAGGTCCCCTAAGCATCTTGCTCGGGGTCTTAAGCCCATAAGCAATGGTGCTAAAGATGATTTTAAGCCACGATTATAAGAAATCTATTGATCTTTTTGACTCTATAATGACAGATTAACCATTTTAATAAAACACCTATTAATCATGCATTAACCCTTCTCAGCTATTTGTACATTGAATACTAAATGGACAAGGGCATTGGGATTTCTAGGAGGCTTTTTGGAGGGGGAGGGAGGGGAGGTTTCTTTAGATAACAACAACAACAAGAAGAAAATAATGCAAACTTACAGAGGGGGAGAGTTAAAATCATACGATGAGTGGCAGTTGCAGACGCCTGGGGCCCTCTTTGGTTGTCGCTTCTATCTGGCAATCAATTGACAAGAAATTGAGATTATGAAACATTGTGCCTGTGATCAAAGAAGGTGGGCATCCTTCCCCCATCCGAGGCCAAATCTCCACTCCCCCGTGGGAACCAATGTCAGGGAACACCAGTGATTTGGCCTTTGGCAGGCACCAGACAATGCTGACACCAATTCTAGCCCCATGGGTCTTTATGGCAAACTCTGAGCAAGGCTGAAGCATTCTGAAGGTGGATCCTACCAGAGGATCTAAAATGCCCACAGCTTTTTTTGGGAGACTTCATCTGGAGCAGCAGAGGAAAAAGAAAGGGAAATGAGGAAAGCAAACACCCCACCAGCTCAGGTCATCCGGGAATGGGCACGGGCTGCTCACCCCCTCTCCCTGCCCCCCCTTGAAACCCACAGCACTGGTGTGGAATGGTCCAGCTTGCAGACCTGGACCAGCACAGCCCTGGGGCCTCCTGAGTAAGCGCTGGGGAGGGGGCGGGTGACGCTTCCTCCTGCGCCAACCGTTGCAGCCTCAGAAACCACGAAGTCCCCGGTGCGTCAGGAACTGCCTGGAGGCCGGAGCTTCCTGCAGGTGCCCTGCGCTCATGAATCACACCTTGTCAGGGCTCGGGGTGCCCAACGGCTGGGTGACCACTGAGGTGCCCGGGGAGCCCTGCCCTGGGATGCACCCACCTCCCCATCACACCATCCCAGCCAGGCGAGGGTTAAGCAGGCATTAATCACACCGTTTGAGAGACATTTCAAAGCCTCTTCCAAATATTATAAAAAATGTCTTTAATCTTCTAATAGCGCAAACTCCTCTGATGATGGATGGAGGGAAGTCGCCTCTCTCCTCCTGATCCTAACAGATGAGGCTGAAGAGCTGCTGCTCTGGAGGGGGGGAAAGTTGGGGAGGGAGCTGGGGGAAGAGAAGGACATTTCTCAACCTCCCACCAGAGCAGTTATAAATATGAGGTCATACAGCAAGAGATGATAACACATTAAGGGCTCTTGAGATATTAGTCTGTCAGCCTCGTTAGACACAGCCTATTTGGGGCTGACTGCGTAATTAGAGGCTGGGGTACCCATAACTCATTGGTGTTTAGAGGTAGGAAGGGGCTCCAGTCAGCATCACCCTCAGCACTCTGAGAAGTAATCTTCATCAGGCATTAAACCCCACTCCTTGCTGCAAAAATAACCCTTTCCCCCCCAGGAAAAACCACTCCTGTTTCCCACCTCCTGCCCATCCCACAGCCCCGAGCCCACTGCATGCTCAATGCATCCACCCTTGCCTCTCCCCTCCCCTGCAGGTGGGGAACAGGGTCGTGACCCAAGGTGACCCAAGGCAGTTAGTGAACAGGTGGAAAAGTCCTGGCTCCCAGTTCCCTTCCCATGCAACAGCCCATTGCAAGAAGCCATGCTCTGCTCTGCAACGGACTGCATCCCCCGAGAACCCCCAGACAGCCTCCACAGCAAGTCTGATCCTCCTGCAACCTTCTGCCATCCAGGGAACAGCTCCAAGTTGGGCTGGAAACACCTTGGGGAGGTGGATACACTTGGACAAAGATGATCTTGGGGAAGACTGAGCAGAAATGAGTCCAAGGAAAGGCAAAAACGTAAGCACCCCAGGACAGCTTGTCACTCCTGCCCTGCTGTGAGCATCCCCATGCTTCGTGAGGAACCTGGCGAGGAGCTGGGCTTTCCATGTCCTCTCCAATTTCTCTTCTCAGTTCTGCCTAAGTGGTGGTGAGCTTCAACACAGGCAGGCACTTCCCAACTAACCCAGCCAAAAGTGAAACAGGGAAGGGGAGCGTTTCCCTTCCGCAACCGTGCAGAGCGAGGGCACCGCAAAGCCGGCTCCGACTTGAAAGGGAACAGATGAAGCAGCGAGCAGGGGAAGGCAGGCAAAAGCCAAACCCACCCCCATGCCCCCCACAGAGCCTTCCCAGCAGCATATCCCTGTAACTCCTCTTGCTCTGTGGCAGGGGGAAAATTAAGGCATCGGGAAGGGCAGGGACATCAAATGAGAAACAACAGCCCTCACTGCAGGGACTGCCATGACACTGCCAAAGTCCGTGGCGTGGCCACCCAATGCCTCATCCCCTCTCCCTGCTCGCCTGCTGCAGCTGGGGAGGGGGCAAGGGGTCCACAGAGGAGGGGGCAACCCCATGGCTTCCCAGGCTGAGGTAGGATAATGAATCCTGATGGGGGAAGTGACCTTTTCCAAATGCCACATGTCATTGGATTTTATATCACACCAGGACAATGTGCCATGGGTATTAAAATCGTTTTTCCAATAGAATTGTGCGTGTGTATGTGCGTGTCAGAGAGAGATGTGAGAAAAATAAAATTAAGATGTGAAAATTAGGCTGCCTCTAAACACGGCCTTTAGAAAAGACTTAGGTCCTCACAGAGCAGGACTGACAGAGAACATCCATGCCCTTTGCTCCCGAGATCACAGATGATTTTGTCAAGGGAATGCGACTTGTCCAAACCCTATGACAGAAAAAGAGAAAAGGATCTCAGGAGTCCTTATCCACACTTCTAAAGTTCTGCAAAGACTTTCACCTCTACAGTGTCCCCTCTGCCATGAAGGGACATCTCCAGGGCTGCTCTACCCACAGAGGCATGTACAGACACATAAGGAGCACAGATCACCTTGCACTTGTGCTCCTGGACACCCACAGGTGTTAATCTGGGCTGTGCAGGAGGAGAAAGTGAAGTCCTGCGTGACAGCCAATGCCAACTTGCTCAGCCTCACCCAGGATGCAAATCAGCCTGTATCCCTGTGGGCCAGCCCAAAGGTGTGTGCAGAGCATCCATGGAGTTAACCACACACACGGGTACGGACGCTTTCCCCCTGTATGCCAGGATACATTCCCATGTGAAAACACAATGTGAAAAGGGAGGTGCTGGAAGCCAAATTCACTTGAACTCCAGCCCGTTCTCTCAATCTGCAGGGCAATTGTCCGGCTGAAACAACAACGCTGGGACAGAAAAAAAAAAAAAAGGACAAGCTGTGCTTGTTTATTCAGCTTCTTTCTCGCTCACTCCTCTTGACAATACCCTGACACCGTGTCCTGCCGCGCCAGGGCTGCAACCCCAATGGGCTAAATTTATCCCAGCTGGAGCCCTGTTTACAAGTCTTGTCCTGTTTACAGCACGGTCCATCCTGCCCAGGACCAGGCAGTGGCCATCTCCAGGGTGGACAGTTAGTGCCTCACCTTCCTCAGCCTCTGCTGTTCCCAGGCTGCCCGTGTGGTTCCTGGAAAGATGCCCAATTCCCTGTACGTGCACACAGGACAGCTCTGTGTCCCCCTGCCCACCAGAGAAGCAAAGGGAAGATGTGGGCTTATGTGGCCTGCTGCTTGCCCAGCATGTCTCCATAGTGGCCCAGGAAGCCCCAGCCTCCATCACTGCTGGTTGGTGGCACACCATCACCAGGAAAATGGCAGTTGCAAGCTCAGCAATGAGAGTGCAGCACGTTCCATGAGAAGCCAACTGGGAACAACCATGCTGCACCGTGGAAGCATTAGTGGAGCTGCACATCTTGTGCAGCCACGCGTGGATGCTTTGCTCTCCCTGCCTCACACTGCAGATACTTTTTTTTTTTTTTTGCTGTCTCTCACCTATCCCAGTCTCCCTGATGGGCTCATATGGGGTGGGAGGGCAGAGCAGGCAGGAGCTCAGCCCCTCTTATGGGTGACAGAACTGGGTGCCACACCAGGGGTCTGAGCGGCTGAGCCCGGCCAGGCGTGATGGATTGAAGGTGTGAACAGAGCAACCTTGGGACATGGAGCAGGGGTGCTCACTGCCCACACCCCTCTCGCATTCTTCCTGCATGAATTCCCGTGTCTGGTGGAATGCACTGGCCGTGGTCTGCTGGGGAGTGACAGGAGCTCACCTGGATGCCCTCCAGTATGGGGGTCTCCTGCAGTCCCAGGCTGACTCACCCCCAGGAGTTGCCTTTGACAGGGCTCAGTTAGCAACATCCAGGCTCTTATTTGCTGTTTAATGAGTTTCAGCTAACGAATCCCAACACATGAAAGCTTTACATTAAACCTTTGGCTTGCTGTCAGCATTGGTCACCAGTTTGGAGAGGCTGAGTATCACAAGAGTGGTTTCAGGAGTGACTGAAAACCCTCACCTAGGAGTCTGTGTACCATCTTGTGCCCTGTCACCCCTTCCCTGTCCATGCCTGGTGGATGCAGAGCCCTGTGGATATGAAACAAAGCAGCTGGTCCTGTGCTCCCTCAGCCTCCCTCATCAGGGCCAGTGAACAGAGGTTTGCCTCATCCCCAGTGGCAGGGCCATTGCTCAGCAGTGATGGATCCCTCCTTGCACCTGCTCAAGGCTGCATGTACTCAGGCTTAATGAGTGAGCAAGCTCTGACACGCTGATGATGCAGCCCTTTTTCACATGGACCTGGTGCAAACCACTGCCTGCTGTTGCCTTGGGAAGCCTCCTGCTTGAAACCACAAGGCCTGGATCACATCTTGTAGTAAGGGGCCCCTCATGTGCAGATGGATGGGAAAAGAGGGTCTCAAAGAGCTGGGTTAAACTACCAAACTGGATGAGAGGACCAAATCTCAGTGTCCAATGCTGCATCTGTGCAAGGAAAGGTCCAAGAGCAGCTGAGTCTGGACCAAGGCTCCAGTTGCAGCAGGTGCAGGAGCAGAAGAGAAAGCTACCAAGACTTTCCTTTTGCTCACGTTTTCTGGAGACAAGTAGATTGTCCAGAGCAATGCCCATGGTGCACAAGAGCAGTGTCCATCTTCCAGGTGCCTCCCCATGTCTCACTGCTCACACCTACCTCACTTCTTGCCTGTGGCCCAACTGTGGGTTTGTTTGTATGCTGGGTGGGGGGAAGCCTTTCTGCACTGCATGCCCTGATCACACCACCTGGTGAAGCAAAAGCTCCACAGAGATCAGAAGAGGGGTTGTACACCCCAGTCCAGCTCCTTGCCCAGAGTTTTGGAGATGATCTGTGCCTGACTGTGGGTGGGGAAAGAATTTGAATGTAAAGGCTTGACTACATGAAGTCCTGCTCCTGAGAAGTCCCCCAGGCCGGGCATTTAACTATTCCCAAAACAATACCTTGCTCAAGTTCACCAGATCCCCCTTTCGCTCTGAAATACAAATGCAGCTTTTGGGGAATATTTCACGAGTCAGAAAACCACCTCCACCCTCCATTCACACTCACTTCCAAGTGCAGGAAGGACATTAAGGGAAGGGCTGATGGAGTGGCACGTCTGCACACAAACATGTATGTGCGTGCCCCTCACACGTGCAGCTCCTCATCTCCGGAAGAAGATCTTCTTGTCAGGAAGTCACGGCCGTGATTACTTTGTCTTCCACGTTTAAGAACATCCCTAACTGCTCCTTGGATAGCTCAATTAGTAAAGTGAATATATTATATAAAGTCTAAAAGATTAAACTATCATAGGCAGCCCATAATTTCATGAAGAAGTCAGGGGAGCATATCCCTCTTATTAACTCTATAACAAATGTGATGAAAATGTTCAAATAGAATGTTAATGCAATGTTACGTGTAATTTTCCCAGGCGATTTTCTGCTGAAATATTTCTTTATTAATAGTAATTGAGGGTATAAATTATGAATGAGGCGATTTTCTCCTTTCACTGGGAAAGACGTACTAATGGCAATAATTCTTTATAATAATTTTTTGGGGGGAGAATGGGGAGGGAGCTGGGGTGAGGGGTTTAAAGAAAAAAAAAATCTTTAAAGGGATTGCAAAATATATAGACTAGCAGTGCATGTTTTATGGCAGGGCGCTGTATTTTATATCCATGTGCTGGCCATCAGTCCTGTGTGGGTCTGTACTGCGTGTGCACGAGGTTCGGGCCTCTGGCAAAGGCAATTTCCTTCTCTATTCTATGTGTGTAAAATGTGACATCAAGACAGGGGAGCATGAGAGCACCAATGCTGAGAGTCTGCAAATTCAGGACTCCCTCCTTCACTGCCTAAGGGAAAAAGGGGCAGGAAGCACATGATGAGCTACAGGCACAGTTCTGGTTAGTAGGTGGGTACTCAGGGATGAGTGGTACAGGCTCTTGTCAATTTAATACAGACTCTGACACCTTTCCATGCTCCCACCATAACCAAAACCACTTCTTTGTGCTTGTGTTGGGGCTTTTTGGGTTGTGTTTCACCAGCAGTGCAGCCTGCTGATCCTGACCCCAAGCACCTCCAGCCAGGGAGATGTGTGGCAGTGAGGCTTGGCGCTACAGCCACTGAACCTTGTACAGCCTTGAAGCAGAGTGGGCCCGAGGGCTACGCTGGCTTCCAAAGGCCACCCCCGTGTGGGACAGAGCCTGGGGACACACGCACGGCCAGCCCAGGGCCACGCGCTCGCACACCACGGACAGGCAGCCCCGAGCAGCACAGCTGCTCTCACAGGGCAACAAAAAGTCCTTTCTGTGATGCCAGAATGAAAGAGGCGTTTTACAAGGATTTCAGAGCTTGCTCTCCTTCAGGATTGTATGTTTTTTTCAACAGACCAAATGATTTCAAAATTTTTCCACTCAATTAAAAGAAATGATGGTTTGAGTGCAATTCTTAGCCCCTTCCTCCTGCACACATCTCTCTTCTCTAAGAAAGATAAAGGAGAAAGAAAAGATGGTATCCCTTAAATTTTCATTATGCTTCAATTGGCTGGAAAAAACCCCCAAACTCTGAAAGGTTTAAAACTTTTATACCAAAGAATCCACTTTTCTCCCCTATTTTATTTAAAACTTTTCCCAGGAAGGAAACTTTTTGAACAAGCTCTAGACTACAACAAGCATAGGAATAAAAACCTCCTGACCCCAGGCCTTTGCCATACAAACTAAAGAGTTTAAGCAAGCTGAAAAATGCCACTGGTAAGGGATTCCACCGAGGGTGGGCAGCACATAGAAGTACCCAGTAAGGGGAAGAGGTCCTGGACACCCACACACAGGGGGTGCAGATGTGACCCACATGAGTGCAGGTCTGTTGGGGAGCGGGTGACTTTGCTCTTCCCTGGGGGCAGCTCTTACATTCCCTATTTCTACTGGGGGATTCCCCTGCTCAGGCTCAGGCTGAGCTCCCCACTGGGCTGGAAGAAGAGCCAGAGCCGGTCCTTCTGCAGGCAGCCAGGCTGTGCTGCCCTGTCTCTCCCCTCCTCTGGAGGCATGGACCCTCAGGCCCTGCCTGGGGCTTACCCCACACCGGCAGACTGTGCGAGAGGCTGCAGGAAAGCAAGACAAAATCAACGTGATCTGTCACCAACCCTCCTCAAAATTAGGTTAATAATTTATGATGTTAAATGGGACAGTTAATAGCTGGGCCAGATGATTCCTCAGCTAATCTAGAGCACGGGCTGAGCTGCAACGAGTCCTCTGAGAGTTCATTACACTCCCCAACCCTCGGCGCTAGTGCTTTTGGCTCTACTGATACCTACGGGAGGCTGTGGCTGGTGCCGCTGGCAACGCGCCTAAGACTCGCCCCTCATCAATTAAGAGAAATAAGGAAATCGACAGGAAAATTAATTTCCAAAGAGACAATGCCTCTGACACCCGCACTGCCCTCGGAAAGCCTGGGGGGGGGGGTTATCTGGGAATCTGCCTGCCTGGGGAGGAGGTTGCGTTTGCTGTCTTGCAGAGCGAGGTCAGGCTGCTTTCCTGAGGGCTGGGAGAGCAGGGAGGGATGTAAGTGACTGAACAGAAGGTGCTTTTGCTCTCAGGTGACTCCCAAGCAGGCTCCTTATGAGGGAGGGTGCTCAGCCACATTTGTGAGGAGACATACCACACATGCCTGCTGCTTAAAGCCCTCCCCGCACCCCCTCCCCGGCACAGAGTGGCTCACTGGCAGCAAGGATTTACACCCTGACAAAGCATATTCCCAAAGAAACCTCAGAGATGAAGGGTCAGGATGAGAAGGTTCAGCAGATCTTTTCTATCAAGGAGACAGAGGAAGGACAGTCCCCACCTCAGGGACAAGGCTGACAGAGTGCTCCCCAGGGCCAGCCCTCATCCCAGAGCATGGTGGGGGGTGGATCTTCAGCCACTTGCTTGTCTCAACAAAGACCTTCCAGTACTGACAGCATAGGAGTCCCACTTTGCCCATCCTGCCTCGCTTCTTCCTTTGCAAAGGCCAGATCCTGAAAGGCAGAAATCCTGCAGAAAGTTTTCTGTCTCTGGGACCACACTCAAGAGAAACAGAAAGTAGGCAGGGACCCACCTCACTGATCCCAACTGTACGTGGGGGCAGGAATCAGCTCCTTTGATCCAGCATATCCCTGGGGATGCTGTAAAGCAGTGCCAGCCTTAGGCAAACCTGGAAGAGGGTGCCACAGGCACCCTTCTCTCCAGAAGAGCTAGAGATGGGTACCCTTGAGTGTGATCCTTCAGACAGCCCAAATCTCTTTTACAAATAAAAAAGCTAAGGTACACCAAGTCTGAGTGACCACCTCAACATCAACAGCAATAACAGGTAAAGGGAGTAATTCCTTTAACACCCTAGGGTTCCCAGTCCCAGGGTGTCCATGTGCTGCCCTTAAGTGGGAGCCTGAGACAGACCCAATGGGCTAAAAAGTAACTGGCTGGGCTACAAGTACAGGCTGCTGCAGCCAGATGTGCACTGATGACTCGTGCAGATGTTGGCCCTGCAGCACGTCTGGGTAGTAATTCCCCCTCTCCCTTCCACATTCCTGCTCTGCCAAATTCAAACCATGAGCAGTGTGGGGGGATTACCTGCAATTACAGCTTTCACAGGTTGGGGCTCGCTTCACTCAGCTGGGGAAGTGGGGGAGAGTGGCAAGAGGTAAGGGCATCCACATGGTGGGCTTCTACAGCCATTCCCTCTGCCTGTGTCAGAGGCAGCCAGTGCTGTCTCACCCCTGCAGCACTCTCCCTTCCTCTGAATCCCCCTCCCAGGGGGAGAACTAAGAGGGACTCGTGGGGGTAGGGGGGAGCCCCAGCCTGGGGCCAGCAGCAGAGTCAGTTTTCCTTCCAGCTTCTGCCCAAGTGCGTATGGGAGAAATGACAATTAGGGGGACAACAAATGAGGCTGCCAGACCCTGGGGGGGACATGTGCAGTAACTTGAGGCTGAAGCGGAAATAGCTCCAGTCGACCCACTTAGAAAATCATCATTACTGTAAAATTTATGGCTGACAGGAGCTTGTCTGCTAGATATGACTATTTAAAGGCAGCCAAAGCCTCCATTTATATCAGTGTGAGGAAACGGGGGGGAAAAGAGAGATGGGGCAGGTTTGAAGATCAAAGGGGCACCTGGAAAAGCAAAGGGGACCACATCTGCCCTGGTGGCAGGGGCAAAGAGGCAGTGGCTTCAGCAATGAAAGGGCTGGTATGGTGGGGTGAAGCGCTGTGTCACGTGGGAGGGGAGCAACCCTCTGCCGTGAGTCTGCTGTCCCGGGCCCTGAGACCACAGCATTCTCTGTGGCCCCCTCCAGCCACTCCTGCCTTTGGGGCTGACAAAGTGCCACCACCTGGGAGCAAGCTGTCCCAGGCCCCTGGCACACAGGTGAGCTCTTCTGGATTCGGCACCATCCAGGCAGTGGTGGGCATGGCCACTGTCACCCGCTCAGAGTGTGCTGCAGTATTCGCCAGGAGCGTGCTTGTCATTAGATGTGAAGGAAGAAAGCAATTGCTGGGATTGGGAAAGAAAAAAAGCAGTGGCAGGTTTGGAGGACGACAAACAAATGCCTGTGATGCTCAGAGGTTTTTTTTCCCCTTCCTTTTTTGAAGGACAGAAAATTACTCTTGATGGGAGACTCCTGATAGCCCATTGCTTTACCCTAGCTCCTCAGCTGTCCTCCTTACCTGCACTTCCCTCAAGGCTTTACAAAGTGGATGGTGAAATCACTCAGTGGCTTTTGTGGGGAGTGCCTTGTCCCAGCAGCAAGGCCAGGAAAAGACCTACTTGCCAGTTCCTTGGGCCAGGCCATCCCTCACTGGTGAACCTTCATCTCTGGTCAAGAAGAAATTCTGCAAGTGTGCTGGGGGTGGACTCCAGGGATGCTCAGCTTGGCTGGACACACGCTGCATGTCCCAGCCAGCATGTCCCTGTGCCGTGGTTCCCTATGGATGTTCAAGGGAACACCACACCCAGCCACAAGCAAGTTGCAAATGAGCACAGAGGTATGGATGAGCTCTCCACCAAGGTGCTCCCAGAAGGCTGATGGATGCAGAGCAGCAGACTGTGGGGCAGCACTCCATGCCATCCAGAGTAGGGAGCAGTCCCCGGAGGGCACCCTGCCCAGGGACAGCACGGAGCCGGTCGGCATTCCCATCCGGGCTCTCCTCCCCAATTGGGCTGCTCCCTGTCCTTCGGGGATGGCGATGGCTCCTCACCTGATTGAATTTCCAGGCCATCACTCGCTCTCCCTGCAGCTGCGAGGCACGATCGCCCTCCCGGCAACCCCACGCTCACCCCGCGGAAGGAGGGGCTAATTCAGTTAGCCCAGTGGCATTAGCTGCCGTGAAGAATAACCCGCCAACAAGGCCCTGCGAGCCTGACACAATATTAAAGACCCCACTGCCCTCACTTGGGGCAGATTAAGCCGGGCTCATTGCTTTAATGCTGCACTCCTCGGCCGGGCTCCCTCCAAGGCTCTGCACCTTAACTGTATTACCCCAGCACCGATGTGCTTGACCTGCCGATATTGCTCCCACTGATAATTCACCTCCCAAGAAACTTTGCCTTTTTGACCTCCTGCTGGATCAGGCTCTAACCCCACGGAGCAGGGCTACCCCTGCATCCCACCATCCACGGGCTCTCTTTCCCGCAGCATCGCCTCCTGCATCCCCGACCTGCTAGGGGCCTTGAGGTGCCTTCTTCTGCCAAACTCAGACAACTCACTCCTGCAAACAGGTCACTGTGGTGATCCCAATCATTATCTGTGACTGCACCGACATGCACAGTGAACACGTGGGTTTGTGGAGGATGGAGAACACAATTTACAGCACCAAGGATGTGCGGGACATCCCGGCTCACTAAACTCATCCAAGGTACCAAGGCTCCCTCAGTAGCAACGTGAAGTGATGCACAGAGGGAACATCAGGTCCTTCCTGCTCCCAGGGATACAGATGTCTCATCTGACCCAAGGAAGCAATCAGGAAAAACACCGAAATACCAGCCTAGGGGGAGCCTGGGCTCCAAGGGAAACTCAACAGAGCGGCATGGGAGCAAGATACAGGATCATCCTGCTGCTGCCAAGTGCAGCCAATGCCAACATCATCTTGGCCTGACAGCAGCCACTGCTTCCTCTCACCCACAAGCTGCCAGCAGCTGTCTTGTGTTCTTACCCCTGCTTAACCCTGTGGCCTGTGAGCAATACAGGGAGAGTCCTGAAGATGCTGTCTGCTTGGGCTGCTGGCTCACAAGGCTTGCTTTTCACATGAAACAGCAACACTGTGGAATCGATTTCCCACTTGGTCAAAACCAGAGGGCCAGTGTACCCTGCAAGACTCCAGAATGAAATTTTCAAACATGGAAAAGTCACCTTTTCCGAAAAAAAAAAGTAACAGTCTGACTTAGCCAACCTATTCACTTCTGCCCTGTTCACCAGAAAATCAAAATCATCTATACCAATCTTTTCCACTTCCCTGATATCATTTTATCAGTATAATTTCAGCTCTAGACCTAGAACAAGGCATCTGCTCCCTGCTCTGCTCCCTTGCCTTTGCACAGGTGGTTTTTATACTTGCCTTGCACAGTTAGTGCTTGGGTAGTGTATAAGAGGTTGGAAAACTAGTTATGTGTCTTTACATAACTAATGTATATTAGTTATAATGCATATTAGTCATGTCAATAATACTGACATTATTATTTACATTAAATAATAATAATAATAACAACCAGGCACTGCTCACAACAAGCAAGCCCTCCTTTCAGACACATTTTGCTTCCTTATTTTCTGATTTCACTATTCTAAGGTGTGTTTCCTTTTTTCTGAAGAAACAAAACTAGAAAAAGGAACAAACCTAAACTTCCACTTATAACTCAGACCACAAGTCTTGGCATTTTTCTTAATAATAAAAGCCTCGGTGAAGCTGTGTTTGACCCGGTGCTGCTGGCACAGGAAGCAGAGTGCCCACACAAAAGGGGTGTTGCAGCGCAGTTGTGAAGCCGTGTGGTTTGGTGGCTGCTGGGACAGAAGGGCTCTGTTTTGAGGTTTGCCGTCACCCAAAGGCTTCTGTGACCCTGAGGAAGGCACAGCACCTCTCCCTGTCCTGGATCCCTTCTGCCCTCCTCTGGGAGCACAGGGATATCAGTAGGTGCGGGAATTTGCTGCTGCCTCTCACCTGGGGCAGAAGGAGCTCTCCCCTTCCCAGCATGGAACACCACCTGTGCAGTCTCACATCCTCAATTTGCTGGCTGGATCACATCTCAGAAATTGTGCTTGTCCCTGGTGCTCAGCCCAGAACCTGGGCAGACCTGGGACCTGTTCTAGCCTGATGCAGCTGCCATGCTGAGCAACACAGAAAGTTTTCGGTAACACAAATTAAGCCCACAGACAGGAGCAGAGCTGGGACACGTAACTACACAGGAAACACAAAGGCTTATTCCTTCTACTGTACTCCTGAAAAGGATCCCTTCAGCTGCTCGCACACATATTGCTGAGAAGGGGCTCAATCCAGTTCCCACTTACACAGCCCATGACGTGGCTGAGGGCAGGGCAGATCCACATCGCTGGAAGCAGGAGCAGACCCAGCCCTTGGTGTGCAGCCAAACGGATCGGAAACAGGGAAGGGCGTATAGCTTTTACAAGCCTTTCTTAAAAAAGGCAGGCAGTGCCAGGGTAGAGTCAGGCCCCAAATTTAGGCTTGGGCAAAAAGACAAGAATCATTCATTCCCCGTTGTGCAGTCCGCATGCCTGGGAGGCAAATGGAAAATGGTTGATGTGAACACTTTTTTTCCTATCAGAGTTTATTTTTCTAAGTGCAATGCCTTAGCACTGAGGCCTCTGCCCTGCTGCAGGGCCTGAGCAAACCTTGTGCTGCTGTGCCCATCCCCAGCTCCAACGACATCCCTGTGCTGGGCTTCCCTGCAGATGGGCAGTGCCTGTGGGCACTGGCAGCACACAGCATCTCCCTCCTTTTCCATCCACTGGTCCAGAAAGTGACTGGTCAAGCCAGTAACATCTGCACAAAGGGGAGCCACCTGTCCCATCGTGGGGACTGGAAGCACCCTCAGCAGCACGGGGCAGGTGACATGGGACACTGAGCTCTCTGCTTCTCACCCTTCTGACATGACCCCTCCTGTTAGGGGGAGATTTAAGGTGCTCTTATATCTCCCTGCTGTAAATGGCCTCATAAAAGTGACAGAACGACGTTCATATGGATGCTTGTTAAAATTTTATTACTAATCACCACCAAAGTTAGCTGCTATATTTAATCCAGGCTGGGAGAAAGAGGGGAGGGGACACTGCCTGGGCAGGATGAAGATATCCAGTTCAGAAAGCAAAGGCAGGACAAGCTGATGAGCGGTCCTGATGTAGCTCATGGACACAGGCTGCAGCAATTGCAAATAAAAACCCCAGAGCCTTCACCCTTCGCTTGTCAGCAGCAACCATGAGCCTTTTACAAGCCCTAATTCAGAGTGGGATGGGCTCATGGTGGATCACGAGGCTATGGATCAAAGAGACCTCAGCTGAACTCCCACCTCGGTCACAGCCTCCCCAAGCAGCCCTGGGCTTTTCCCTGTGTGGAAGCTCCTCCTGTGCAAAGCGGATGGGAACAGAGATTTAACAAGACAGCCAGCTCTCCAGGCTGGGGAAGTCTCTCACTGGTGTGCAAGCACCTGGCAGTCCTAGGATGAGTGAGGCCTCTCCCCTGGGCCTGTGAGGACACACAGTTAAACCTCCCTTTCCTGCTTCAGTCAGATTTCATCCTTGCAGGTAAGAGAAGTGCTTAGAGGAGAGTGAACAAAGCCCACTTTGTCTTCCCAAAGTGGAAAGTTCAACAGTTGCAAAGGTGTCACAGAGCACTTCCAGACTTGTCCTTACTGAAGCATCAGTGGGAAAGGACCAGTGAGGAGTTCTGCTATCGCCAAGATGACAGATGAGGAAGGAGGAAAGATGGTGAAAAACATAGAACATGCAGGTGGTATGGGCTCAGCTATCCCTGCTGGACCCACAGATTGTAGTCACCTTCCCAAAGAGAAACACAAAAAAAAGGATGGTCCAGATGGCCATGAGGGCAGAAGGCCCAAAAAGATGGTCACCTGTTCTGCTGTGTTAGTGGCATGCAGATGGTTCTGCCCCACTGCATGTGGCTGAGAGCTGGGGCAGGGACTGCTCTTCCACCTCAGCATGATGCACAGAGCAGAAGGGGACCTGCTCTGATCAGAGCTAACAAAGCACCCTTCTGCAGGGAGATCATGAAAAGGAGTTTGCTGCTCTGCTGTCTGTCCAGCGCTGGGAATGGTAGGAAAATATTTTATTGATGCAGCAAGGAAAGGAGCAGAGGGAGAAAAGTCTCACAATGAAAATAAACAGCTTGGAGTGTCTCCAGTTTGGTAATGGCATCCAGGTGGCTACAGGTTTCTGGAGAATGAAAGACAAACTACTGCATGAAAGACTTTGGCTGCCAGTACACCTGCCTGCCTGTACCACAGAGGGGAACAGGAGAGGGAGACATGCTCCTCTTTGAGGATGCTCTCAGACGCCTCCCTGGTACTCCCCATCTGCATGTCCCTCCAGCTTTATGGCACCCTCAGGTGTTCTAGGCAGGTACAAACATCCTTATCTGCCTTCATACTTGCTGCACTTCAGAATCACTGAGAGCACTGCCATTTGACTCCCCATCACCACTTCCCAGTTACCTTGTTTCTGGCACTCTAAGGGAGCTGCTGTCTGTCAATCCTCACATCCATCTTCAGGGCCCCTGTATAAATCTCCTAGAGGCCTCTTTGCTCCCTATATATCTATCTAATTAATGTTAGTATAAGTAAAGCACAGCCTTTTCCCCTTAATAAGCAGAGTGCTGACTTTATTACAGGTCTTTTTTTTTTTTTTTACCCCCCTTCTTCTTGCTTCAGTGCTTTAAATCATGTCCAGGAAAGCGCTTACGAAGGGAAAGGCCGCGCATCGCATCTCGCGGTGCCTTCGCCCCGGCACGGCTGGGGAGGGCCGTGGGGACCGGGGGGGCAGAGGGCAGCGGGAGGAAATTGGACAGGATGTGTTCAGAGTGATGCCAAGAGCGCTGCGCTGCCAGGTTAGCCGGGGTCAGGGGAGAAGTCAAAGGCCATCGATGTGTTGTCTGGCTGAAGGCAGAGTCCAAGCCAAACAAGGTGTTAAATGTCTGCTAATTAGAAGTGTCAAAACAGGACTGGAAAGGCAGGCATGGCTGGGGAGGGCCTGGAAATGCGATAAGTGGGACTTGGTGGAAAGAGAGATGAAATCGTGGGGCTCCAGACAGCACTGCAGGTGAGAGTGGGAAGGCCCCTACAGCAGCATTTGTGCTTCTTGGATACTTTTTTTGGTCCAGAAATCCTAAATGTGAGATGTAAAGAAGATGGGCTCAGAGGACAGCAAGATCTGTTCTTCTTCTGATTGTGTTCCAACAAATTCTCAGGATTGTATGAAGCAGAGCAGATTTTATAAATGTGTTATTTGTCTGATGTTAGCACGCTGTCTTTTTCCCTTTGACATCCCCCTTGTCTCATTTTGCTCTTTGTCCCATGGGAAGTGTTTGTTCTCCCTTCCTCCCTCTCCCACACTGCCATCAGGCTGCCTTGAACTGGATGCACTCACCTCTGCCTGCCTGCAACACTGGAGGATGCTGCAGGCGATGATGCAGAAGGGAGACCCTTAACTCCCAGCCTCCTGAGGCTGCACAGCAAATTGCTGGTGGAGAAGTGATGGAGGAAGACCTGGCCTGCAGGCTGGGCTTGGCTCAGTGACTCTTCAGCCCTTTGCCAGTTCCTTCTTCTTGTGCATCACATGGATGCTGTGTCTGATAGTAACCCACTAACAAGCACACACTTCAAAGAGCAGCAGGGACACTGCTAGAGGGGACACTGCTGGAGGGGACACTGCTGGAGGGGACACTGTGCATACACTGCTCACGCTCCTGGTGCCCAGCCACGTCACGCATGTGAGAGCACGTGCCATCAGATCCCTCGTAGCCAAAGAAACACACCTGGCCTCCAGCAAGCCAGGCACAGGGAAGTGGTGCCTCACTGCTTCCTACTGCTACACCAACCCACAACCTAGTCATCCCCTGATCCAGCACTGGAGACAGAAGGCTGCCCTGAAAGTGCTAATGCTCCCCCTGCCCTCGGTGCTGGGGTGAAAGGGTTACCCATGTTGTGCTCGGATTCTTTCCCTGTAATGTGATTTCTTGGCTCTTGCGTATATATTTATGCAGTTTTGTCCACACTCTGGCCCACTCCCCCCACATGGTGGCTATCGATCAGGCTAATGGAAGGGATCCGATTGCACATGCTCCGACGTGCTCCAACACAGCCTCGCCAATGCTGGCCCAACCAATCAATGCTGAGGTGCCCCGAAAATTTCCCATAATCTGATTTGAAGATGTGTTATCACTTAATAAAATCCACACTTGCCCTTCCTCTTCCCCCCCTACTGAAATGCATTTGCACTCTGGCTCCCAGGCCAGCCCCTTCCATGCCGCCGCATCCTGCCAGCCTCTGGGAGAAGGACCATGAAGTGGCCAGGGGCTAAAAATGCCCTAAGTGGGCAAGGGAGGGATAGAGAAGATAGCTCCTCTCCTGGGTAATCAGCACTGCTCAGCAGTGCCAGGGAGCATGCACGGTGACGTGGGCTGGTGTGTGAGGGATCCCTGCTCCCTTTCATGGTACAGTGGCTCTAAGGGTGGCAATGAAAAAAGGGGATGAAAAATGCTCCTACTGAAAATATGGCAAAATAGGCCATCAGTCTTTGGTAGCCTGTCAACACACATTCCCATGGTCTTTGGAAAACAATTCACTACAGTGTGTGAGAACACCAAGGGTATTTGTGCTGTGAATGGGTGCCTGCTTTCTGATCAGACTGCACATCAGTGACAGGAACAAAGTCCTGGGCAGCTGGGGCGAGATCCCAGTAGGGTTTAAACGAGATACTCCCTGTTACTGTGTCTTCTCCAGGGAGGTTTGTTTCTCCAAGAAAAGCAAAGTCAGAGCTTTTCCTCTAACCAGACTAATTCTTTGTCACTTCCTTGCTCTCTGCTCCAACAGAAGATCTTGGTGCTACCTCGACAGCACCTCTGTTTCATAGAGGCGACACAGAGGGCTCGATGTTCCTGAGCTGTCAGGCTGGTTACAAATGGGAAGATGGCCACAAACAAGTCTGTCTCCTCCCACCCCACATCAAATACAGGGAGGACGATGGTACAGGATGCATACCGCAGAGGTGGCATCTTTTAAAGCCCTGTCCCTAAAAGACAGGAGCCTCCTCCCACAGCAGAGCGAGAAGTCATGCAGGCAGGGAGCCATGGCTGCCTGGGGACCCAGGGACAGGAGTGTGCCAGAAGCAGGCTGAACCCGAGCCCTGCAGATCAATGGTGTGTGGGGCTGCTCCCTGGGGCCCGAAACCCGACGCTGAGGTTCAATAATGCAGGGAGAGAGCTATCAATGGCTTCTCAGCTCTTCAGAGAGGAAAGCAAATTGAAAGGCTTGTCAGGAGTCAAAACAGAGCAGGGCAAGGCTGGGCTGAATGTCAGAGAGATTAAACAGGCAGAAAGCCACAGGGATGGGGATGAGGACAGGATGAGCGTGCAAGGCCACTGCTTTTTATGGTTCGTTTTGGCAAGTGTAAGAACAGTCCAACTGCAGCAGAGCAGGGCACTTTCACAGCAAGATGGGTGACCAGCGCTCCACAAAAGCTGTCTGACAGACAAGGAGGGTTTTGGCAGCTCTCGTTGCTTCAGATAAGGAGCCTGATGGCATGAGGCTCCTCCAAGCTTAGGCACTGGGTCAGTGAGCACCTCAGTGTTGTGACACTCCTGCTTCTGTGCTAGTGCAGTCGAGGGCCAGGGAGGAGGGGACCCATGGCAGTGCTCTGTGTACCATCATACAGTGCCTCACATGGGGAGAAGGACAAGACCAGTCCCATGGCAGCCTCCAGTAGAAAATAACTCTTCCAGGCTCAGGTGGGACACTGCACCAACAGTAGATGATAAATAATGGTGATATTTCAATAGACACAGGTATGATAATGAAGAGCTATTCTTCTTCTGCAAAGATCACTTGTAGAATTAAATATTTATAAATGATATTTAGACTTCTAGTCCTGTAAAATGCCTTTTTTTACACAGATAATATATGTTGACTTGTTGGAGAACCAAACCAGCTTGATATGATTAAATACAGAGCTGAGTGACATGATTCATGCCCTTTCTTCACCACTTGCCAGCCTGTAGCACATGCAAGACTCTCTCAGTACATTTCTACAGACTTAAAATAAAATAAAAGAAAGAAAGCCACAACCATCCCAGCTGCAAAATACATTGAAATCCTCCCAACATCCCAAACACCTCTATCAACTTTGCAGTGTCTGGTTTGTAAGACAAAGTGTTTCGCACCACACCAGGCAGCTTTTTTATGGACAGAATTTCATTTGTGCTTTACATGCGACTCATATCCAGCTCTGGTGCCTGACCCTGCAGGCCCTTGTGTGGGGACCAACAGGCTAAACTGTCAGTGATGAAGATGACTGGGGATGTGTGCCTTCTACAGAGCCTGCACCGGTTTCACATCTTGAAAGTACTCTCCATAGCTAAAAAACGGAGGAAGAAAGAGGCAGAAGAAAGAGGAAGAGATTGCCAGGCTAGTGAGACGTGCCCAGGGACACCTGTCCCACAAAGCTTGCCTAGACCTCAGCCCGACCACAGCATGGAGCCTCCATTTTGCAGTTTCACACGTACTAGGAAGGGAAAACTGTCCATCTTACAGAAGCTCCTTCTTAGCCTCACCTTACATATAATCATGGCCCGTTCACACCACACAGTTCTTGCACCAGTGTTTGCCCCTGCTTTAGGAGCAGTAGGGCTGGGCAAGGATCCTGGGAGCCTTCTGCACCCCAAAAAGCAAGGCTAGTTTCTAGCCCTCAGAGCATGCAGTTGGACTTGTTAAACAGCACAGGCAGCACTATTGGAAGGAGAAGTTTCCATTAATTTGCAGGTGCTGGGGGGAAGGGGGGAAGGAGAGGCCAGGTGCTTTCTGGACGCTGCCCCCAGCAATCTCCCCCTGGTCCATTCCCATTGTTCCGCAGACGTCCCATGCGGCCCCGCCAAAGGGGATAACAGGCTCAGGAACAGGCTGAGTGACAGCAGACACCTTATAAAATGCCTCGCAGAGCGGGCCTGGCGCCTTGCTGCACGCAGAGCACATGCCCACAGCCCAGCCAGGCTCGGCCCCCGCGCGCAGGTAGCGAAGGGGGGCTCACATCAAAGGCTCTGGTTTTGCAAGGCTCAGGACGCGGGAGGGCGTGAATTATAGACTTTGATGTCTGAGCAGCGGCAGAGGAATCGGCGTGAAGATCGTTTATAAATCGCTATTTATGGTCTCCACTAAGTGCCAGGCAGCCCCTTAAAGCAAGGGATCAGGTTTAACTGAGGGCCGCTGCAGAGAGCGGCTGCCGGCGGCTGGGCCAGGGCTCAGGCTGGGCTCTGCGTGGGCAGGACATATTTTTGACACTCTCCATCCCAAAACAGAGTTCAACTCTGAGATCTTCCAAGTGAATTTACGCAGGGCTTCACCAATTTTGGGGAACCCCAGCGTGGGAAGCTGGTGGTGTTTGCAGGGCAGGAGAGCCACGGCTCCCAGAGTGGCAGCCCTGCACCTCAGGTTTTGGAGCTCACATGGGGCTGATCCTGGTCCCTGCTAAGAGGAAAAGGTGCCAATGGGGAATCTCAGCATACTGCCTCTGCTCCTAAGGGGTTTTCTGGCTTTGCCTTGCTGCTAACTCTGTTGCCTGACGCAGTTTGTAAAAAAAACCAAGCCTGGGGAGAGCTGCATGCCTTCCCTCGGCTGAGTCTATGCCAACATGCTCTGGCTGCCATGTTCCTCTTGGAGCAAGGCTGGGACACCAACCAGCCAGCTCCATAGCAGAGGAAAGGACAGGATTCCACCAGGCACAAGGTCACTTCTGTCCACAGTTAGCAGTCGAGCCCTTCCACACCCTGCTGAGAGCACCTGTCCTCTGAGGACAGGGACAGAGGGAGGGACATCCCTCTGAAGGAGGGACAGATGCATGCTGCTTCTTATGGCACATCTGGGGGTGCTACCTCAAAGTTAGAGATTAAACCCTCTGAATCCTGGGAACATAAACCATTCAGATTTCAATCCACTGATCTGGAACTGCCCTGTCTGCCCCTGACCAGGACCCAACTGAAGGAATATCTGCTTTTGGGCTCTTCTTTGTCTGATCTGAGAACAACCAGACTGGTTGGATTTCTCTCACACAGTTTGGCTCCTGTCCCTATGGTCAGAGGTCAATGGACAGCTGAGCCCCAGGGAAGCTGCAGTGAGGAGAATGCCTTGTCTGAGGCTGGCACACTCCTGGTGAACCCCACGAGATCTGTCACCCTCAAATGCTTCCAGAGCTGACAATGAGTCCGCAGAGGTGGCTGTTTCCTCCCTGCCCCTTTTCTCATCCCAGCCAAAAACACACATTGCCTTACACAAGGAAGGACCATTACCTGAATACTGAGAAGCACATCTGGGAATGCCATGTGTTGTTCCTATACCTGAGCATCCCCCACCTAGCATGCACTGACCTCTCTACTCTGACACTATTTCTTTGTCCTCAGTGATATTTGCAGCTCCCTCCATTGTAGCATAAGCTATGAATTCCTTTGCATAGCCTTCACGTCCTCTTCATCATCTCACACTCTGGCTTAGGCCAGACATAACACCAGCCACTGCCTTTCTACCCGACGGGATGCCATCCAAACTGTAATCTTTGAGCTGATCTGATTTACAGTTCATGAGCCAATTCTGAAGCCACCAGCTGCATTGCTCTGGGATGCCCAAGGTTGCTGGTCCAGATACTCTCTGCTGTTCAAAACAGCACAAAAGACCATCACTAACAGAACTGGATTTTCCCCTTATCTTCAATTAAAAGTTCACGTCCAGAATCTGCACCAAACTTTTCAAATGCAGCTGCTATATTTTGGAAACTGAGATAGATCCATACGCTGGAGTTTTCAATGAGCTACAAGCCCCAAATCCAATTCTGGCTCCCCCAAATCAGTGGACATTTTTGCATGCTGACTATTAAATCAGGAGCACACAGACAGACTTCCCCATTGTCCTCTCCTGGCCTTAGAGCTTTCAGCATAGCAGCACTCAGCAGGCCTGGTTCTGCCCTTGCACATGCACATGTAAACTGTAGATAAGCACATATTTCTCCTTGCTCCAGCCACCCTCCAGGACTTATCTCAAGCAGGACGGAGAACCCTGCATCCCAGTTCAAATTGATCCCTCCTCAGACACAGTCATTTTTATGTCCAGGAATATTTATGTACTTTGCACAACTGTTGTTTGCAGATTCTCTCTTGGTGGCTTCCACACTTCACGGCAGCCCCTGTTTGAAGTTGGACCAGATGGGAGCCTGGACCAAACATAAATAAACCAATCAAATCTGAGAAAACAAGCCCCCATCCCTCCTGCCTCCTCCTCGGACCAGTGTGAAGATCCAGCCCGGGAGAGGGGGGCAGGCTGTGCTCTGATGCTCAGACTGCTCTCTCCGTCCACCCCTGAAGTCCCTTCCTCTGGGCTGAGTTTGGTATGTGCTGTTTGCAGGGGGCTTGTTTTTCTAACATGGTGAACACATGCTCTCTCCCGAGAATCATTTATTTTACATCAGAGATCCTGGGGCTCCTGACCCAGAGTTTTGCAAGATGGTTTTGTACTTTCCCCTGTGAGGAAGGAAGACACATTCCTCCAGCTACCACTGCAAGAATGGCAGGTCCCGGATGTGTCCTTCACAGACCAGGCTCTCCCTCACTTTCCTCTCAAGACAAAGGTTAAAAATGACACAACAAGGTCAGAGAATGCTCCAAGGGGCTCCACAAAGGTCTCCCAGGAAGAAAACCCTATTTCTTTTGCTGATAAGGGCCTTCTGCTTGTGGGGCAGAAGTAGATCAGATCAGCAAGGAAAGATGGACCCTGTTACAGAGTGACTGAAGGGACATCTTAATAAGTTATCCACTGTTTTGACTATACCCCAAAGGAAGGCAAAAAAAAAGCCCTGAGGACATCTGTCTGCCATCAAGGTCTCTTCAGAGCCACCGACAGCCAGTGTAGAACTTGTAACAGCCCAAAGTCACACCCACCTGCAGTCCCACCGGCAGACCTGGCTGCTGCTGTGCCCTGCCATGAGTGCTCTGCCCTCAGCACTGGCTGGGCTGTGTCACACATGGCTGGAGCTGCTGCCTTGCAGGACCAAAGGCACCACCCAGCCCCAGGGCACAAGACAGCCAGTTCTCTTCTCGAGGGCGAGAGTCCCCTGAAATCCCTGCTGCACATGGACTCCAGCACCCACCTTCCTGCCCTGGCAGGGGAAAGGATGGCGAGGGAGAGCGATGGAGAGAGCAATGCATCTCTGCGAAACCCGATCCCTTAACACGGAGCTCCTCTGATGTGGGCAGCTTGTGCTTTACAGCATTAGAGGAGCAACATTTCATGGAAAATTCAATAAATACCCCTGTACAGCCAGACATCTGTAAACAAAGGCTTCCAAATTCAATCAGGCTGTGGGCTCAGAGCAGCATTTATAGGCTACAGCATGGAATATTATATAGGAAAGCTAAATGTAGGGGGAGGGAGCAGATTCCTGGAAAATGAAAGATCTTATGGCCCTCTGCTACCCCAATGAAGAGTAACTGTGCTGTACCACTGTGCCCCTTCTTGAGTGGCTGGGGTAGCCTTGTCATTCCCAGTCTGCCAGCTCCCACATCAGTCTGTACTGGGCTTTCACCTAGCACAGACATTGCAGTAGAAACCATGGCAAGATAAGCAGGGAAATGCTGAAGACTTCAGCAACTGCCAGCCACGTTGTTTGCTGGAGCACATTCCCACTGCCAGCCATACTAGGAGGGTGACCTTTGGGATATAGGTCTGAAACACCCTGATCCAGGAGTAAATGCTTCCAGAGCCTGGAGGTAATTACAGCCAGCTCAACTCACAGTGAGGTTTTGGAGTGGAGAACAGTGTCTTGCTTTTCCATTGGGGCTTTCCTGAGCCATGCCATCCCCCAGCAGGTTGACAAGGCCCTATCTATCTTGCCTCCTGTTCTATCACAGTCTCAGTTCACATTTGTATCAAACCAGATGAACTGGGCAAAGTGAAATGGGAACATCCATGGAAGGCTGTTCTGAGCCCCATGGATGGGGCAGCAGTGCCATGACCCATAGCCACCCACACACAGGTGGCCACTGGTACAGCATGGGCCATGGGCCTCTGCTAATCATTGCCACCCTGATGAGGTTCTTTCCAAGCCCAGAGCCAAAGATCTGCACAGTCAGGACATCAGAGCACTGTCCTTCCCACACTGGCCTGACTGTCCAGCCATCACCTGAAGGTAAACACTTGCAGATCCCCAGCCATGCTGGGCTCCCATCTGCCGGCTGCTCCGAGCTGCACCTGCATGCTCAAGAACCTCCATTTCTCCAAGCTGGACTTTGCAGATCCACGCAAAGGGCAAGCCAGAGAAAGCTGTTCAGGTTCTGCTGTGCTGCTGCAGCCCTTTGGGCACCTCAGGGCTGGTTACAATGGCAGGGACACTGTGGTCCCCTCTGGAAGATGGCTATCAAGGAACAGCTTTGTGTGGCAGGGGCTGCATCTGTATGATCAGCTTGAACCCTCTGGCAGCACCCACAGAGGTTATAAGCCCATATTTAGGGCAGGCCAAATCAGGCATTTGTCTCCTCCTTCCCCTCGAGTGCACTTTTCCTCACAGCTCAATCAGGCTTTACGAACACACCACCACACACAGAGGCCAGTATATATAATAAATAGAGCCTAGCTCTGAGGGCAGCAGCGGTAAACTATTGCCCAGGGGACAGGAAGGTTAGTGGGATTGTGATCTAAAACCTGAGGCTGGCAGGTCTGTGCTCCCCTGGGAGAGATTTCCACAGCTACTGCGAGGAAAACAATCACTGTTTTTGTTATTACACTTCATTTATTGGTTTGTTCAAAGATCACAGCCAGGTAGGCCTTAAATTCAGGGATGCTTGGAGCAGGGGTCTCCAGCCTTGCTCTCTGTAGTGTGGTCCATGGGGCTGCTCTGCACCCCAAGGTGCTCCCCCAGCTCGTGCCCTTCCCTACCCCAGGACAGCTCCATCCTGGCTGTCTCTGTAAGATCCCTGCACCATGACCAGGTGAAGCACAGAAGGGGAGCTGTTCCCAAGGAACATCCTATGGATTGGGACAGATGCATAAGCAAAGCCTCTCACTGATGTCTACACAGTCTGATGCCAACACAAGAGGAAGCAGAGCACATGCTCCGAGGGGACCATCCAGCACATACACTACTGTGGGCACATTCGCTTCCCAGGAAGCATCTTTCATGTTTTTTGAGAAAACACGAGAAATTATGGTCTGGAATGGACTCATCCACACCTGTACCTTGGAGGACAGAGAGCAGGATGTGAAACTCACTGCTCTTCAATCAAGTATGGTAGCTCAGGGAATGCTGTAGGACACATATCAACAAATTCACCCACGTGGGTCTTTGGGCAACAGGCACTTTGAACTCTGGGAAGAGAAGCGTGTCCATGCATTGAAGAAGTCCCCAGAACAAACCATGGGCAGTCCTTTGCATGGTGGCAGCACAGGCAGCAGTGATGCAGTGATCAGCTGGGCTGCTTTGGTCACACAGACCCCTAAGCAAATCAAATCAGCTACTGTCCCTCCAAGATGCGGAGAAGAGCACTGGGTGATGGCTGGGATTCAAGAAACGTGGGGCGCTTCCCTCACTGCTCCTCAGCCAGCTGCCCTGGAAATGTTCCTATAAACTCCTATTAATTAGTTGACACTTGGGCTGTGCAAACAGGCTGCCCCCTCCCTGCACCCCCCCAGGAGGCAGTGCTGGAGCAGGCCAGTGTGGGGGACAAGTCTTGGGCACATTCTTCCAGTTAATATTTCAGACCACAGTTGCCAAGGGATCAGGGCTGGCGTTTCCCCCCTTCCTCCCCCTTCCACCTCCCAAAGCGCCAATGGTGAGCGGATAGCCAGGTTATTGCCTCCCCCTCCCTTTGCAGGCAGATGTATGGGAGCCAGAGGAGAAGATTGATGGGGTTTATAGAGTCTCCCTCCTGACCACCCACCATGGCTCCAGCTCCCTTGGGCCCATCCACACCACAGTCACGGCGATGGCTCCACTGGTGTCCACCATACAGAAAATAACATCCTGGCTACTTCTGCTGGGTAGCCTGGGTCACGTTTGCTGCTTTAGAGGACCCTTCTGGGTCCCAGGCACATCAGCTGGGATGGAAGGGAGCAAGCAGTTCCTCTCCAGCCACATCCATGCAGTGACTGGAACTGAGACCAACCTGAGTATGAGTGACATCAAATAACTCATAACTGCACCCGACTTTCACTGGTGGCACAAAGAAGACTCCAGCTCTCTCAAAGCCTTCAGCAAAGTCAGCATGCTGCCAAGAGTGACTGTACTGTACAGAAAGGGCTACAAGAGCAATTCTGGACAGAACAGTGCTTGCACATGGAGGCTCACCAAAGAGCTGCAGAGTCCCTCCCGGAGGCACCAAGGCCCTTGGCAGGTTCTGGGAGGCATGAGGGTGGGAATAAAAGCCATGGAGGCAGGCCAGGCTCAAGATGGAGAAGACAGTAAAGCATAGGGAGGGGTCCATGTACCTCAGCACTGGACATGCAGTGCAGCAGCCATTTGAAGTGGATGAAGACTGGATTTGGTGGAAATGTCTGGAGAGGAGCCTCAAAAAAAAACCTCAGCTAACGAAAGTGCCAGGGCTGGCATTCAGTGTGACGGGTATCACTGCCACCAGCAGCACACTGAGTCAGGGCCACTGTCCCAGCAGAGACTTCCATGAAGGACCATCTTGGGGACGAGACCAGTTGCCATTGCGTCCCACAATTTCCAAATGAAACCAACCACTCCCTGCCACTCCCAAAAAGGAGAAACGAATCAAGCAAACTAGACCCACTGGTAACTTTTGGGCCATTTCCTGTATGTTTAACACATTTTCTATTAAGCCCACGACAAACGGCAAGGGCTCCAGGCACAGCCATAAAGGCTCCCTCCCGCAGCAAGCCAAAGGGGCTGCAGGCAGGGAGGGGAAGGTGAGCCGGCTGAACGGGCAGATGGGAGGTGAGCGCGTAATTCACAGCAGATCCACGATTTGATTAATTTCCTTGCTTTTCCTGCTGGAGAATTCCGGGTTTTATTGGCCGTTAAAAGGCACCGTGCTGCCTGATTTCGGAGCGGGGCTGCGCCAGAGGGGGGACACGACATGGGGGCTGGCTGCGGGGACCTGTCGTTGCGTGAATCAGGTGTGCAGGGTTAAGCTGGGTGTTTCTCGGGGTTTGAGATTCCCTTTTGGAGGATAATCCCACCGTAATGTGTTTTCTAGAGACTTGTCCTGGGGACCTGACTTGGCAGGGAGGGAGGCGGCCAGCTTGGGACAAAGCCTCTCTACAAGGCAATGGGACCCTCACCCAGTGGATTTCTCCCTCCCCTCCTTCAGCTGCTCTCCCTCATCCCTCCTCCTCACACCAAGCTGCTGGGATCAGCCCCTGCAGGAAAAAAAAATGCCTAATTTGTCATGTCATGTCCAGCTGTTAACCTCCCGTTGCCGAGCCATAGGGAAGACTTGCTTTCTTCTATTTATTTATTTGCCACCCGGACAATGGACGGCCCCAGGCCTGCTGAGCTCTTCATAATAACGCCACCAACGATCCCCCCTCCCCGCACCTCCCCCAGCCAGCAGCACCAGCTGAGGAGCTGCAGGTGTCAGCGGGCATTAACCAGTGTGGGGATCCCTTGAAAGCCCCGGATACCGCCTGGAAAGGCAGCCGTGGAGGGCTGTGTCCAGGGCTGGGAGGACCCCTAGGCTGGGAGCCCGGACTGGGTTCACGTGAAAAGCCCCGCACAAAGAGGGAGCGGAGGGAAAGGCCAGATGATAACCATCGCTCCGGAAAGTTTATCCTGCCGCTTCGGGGATGCTTGGCCGGCGAAGAACGGATCTGTCCAGCCACAAAGAGAGTTCCTGGGGGGGCCAAAGCCTGGCATAGCCACTGTGGCCCTGGAAACACTTAGCAACTGAGTGGAGGGGATGGCACCTTGGAGGCTGGCTTTGACCCCTGCCAGGGTTTTCCCACTGGGTGATGCTCAGGGTGGTAATTTGGCTGGGTTGAAGCCAGGAAAACTGCCCCAGCGGCCAGGCTGTGTCCCGGAGGGGAAAAGGCACCAGCCTCTCTTCCCCTTCCAACTGAGGCCATGGTGAAGGAGCATCCTGTGTGAGGCTGGGAACCAAGGGCCCTGACTGGGAGGTGGTAGGGCTGTTCCCCTCAGGCAGCAGAGCTGAGGGTATAGAGCCCCCACCCAGGAACGTCTGCAAAGCCTGGGGGAAGCTCCACATCTCCTGCCCACCAAACCCTGGTCATGGGTGGGACACAACGGATCTGCCACTTCCGCGGAGACTGTGGTGCCTCCCACCCAGCACTGCTGGTCACGGATGGGAGGGAGAGGACCAGCCATCTCCCCAGGGACCCAATGCCACGCACCGGGGCACTGCACGCTGCCGGGGCTGCCAACACATCGGTGGCCACCGGTGGGGTGTGCGTTTGCTGCTTCTGACAATAAAGCGGCTCTCGGGTTACTGGGAAGGTACCGGCGCCGAGCAGCCGAGGAGCGAGCGCACGCGGGCTGTAACTCCTTCCTGTCTGCCCGGCTGTCTGTCCGGCCTGCCTCCCCCCCCCCCCGTCAATGTCACTTTATTTGCTGCTGGGGTGGCGATAGGATCACTATTAAAAGCACAAGTAGTAGGCATTAAAATGCATTTCGGCTAGTCCGGGATAATAAAGGCGCGCGAGGGGAAGGGGGGGAGGTGAAAAGAAGGAAGTTTTAACTCGCTAATAAAAATCAAATGCAGGCAGTTTGCAGGAGCGAGCGGCTCGGCGCTTTGCCTTGCTCTTGTTAAGGGCCTGCTGCCATAAATAACTTCACTGAGCGAAAGCAAAGGAGAGCCGGAGAGCGAGGACGCAACAACACAAAATTTTTCATTTTTCTCCATAAATCATTTCAGCGTGTGATAATATTTGTTTTTTCTAATGAGTCTCCTGTGATCCATTCCGGGAGCTAACATCAGGGCCTGTCAGGGCATGATGTGTGGGGCACTTCAGCGCTTTACAAAAACTGCCGCCTCTACAGATTCCCTCCCCTGCCCTTCGCTTACGCTCAGGACGAATGTGGCCAATTTTTTTCTCGCTCTGGGATTTCAGGCTCTCTCTCCTTTTGCACAAAGTTCTTCAGCTTTAAGCCCTGAGAAGACACCTCCCAGAAAAGCAAACCGTCCTTCTGGTTTTCCCTTTCTCTTTGTCCTCCTGAACAGCAAACATCCAGGATGGTCAGCTCTCAGGGTGAGAAAAAGCCAGATGCTAATAGGAATGGACCAAAGTGAATGCTGGCAGTGATCCCCAAAAAGGCAGCTCCCCACAGATGGTTTAACACCCGATGTCTGCCACACTTGCCCTGCCCCACAGGCAGCCCAGCACAGAGTCTGGTGCCATTCCAGGTCTTTCTGCCCTCGCCCCAGGCCCATCATGTGGCTCCAACGCACCTTCACGATGTCCTAGGCACCTACAGAAGCACTATGGTGACTGCAAGAGGTTGCATTTCCACAGAGTGCACTGGTCCTCTCGTACAACATCTTTTGGTCAAAGCCCAAGAGCTTCACAGCCAGAGCTTTCTAGTGGAAAACTTCTGGGCAAAAACCTGCTTGTTTCTGAGATGGAGCTCAACACACTTGTGGAGGTGACTGCATGCCACAAAAGTCCAAGAAGTGGGGACGAGGTTTCATTGAGATTCCTTCCATTCCTTTACCCCTGCCAGCTGCTCAATACCCAGATCTCAGACTTCAAGAGAGCAGGCTGGGTCAGAGGTGGGAATGAGACCGTATGCATTCACACTCAGGTGACCAGACTGACATCAGCCCTGGTTATAACAACCAGAAATTATAACTAATAGTTCCATAGAGTGCTGGGCACCCAAGCTGGTAGGTTCAGCTCCTATGGGCAGGAGTATAGCCCCATGGCACCATGTTCAATGTCCCAGCACAGCATCTATGAACCATGGAGACTGACTTCAATCTGTGCCTCAGTGACATCTGAGTCACGCTGGCAGCAGAGACAGAGGATGCTGCTGGTGCCTTACAGTCTAATTCAAATGGAAAGCATCTATATTCAGGGAGGTCTGTCCATCATCAGATACATGTTTGGAGACCACTTCAGTGAGAAATAAAGGGAAAAAGAGAAAGTGGTACACCAAGTATGGTGTACAGAAAACAGAAGGGGAGAGGAGCCCAGAAGCATATTTCAGCTGAGATCTATCACACCACAGCTTGGAAATCACAAAAGACCATGAAGATGTTTTGCTCTGACCATCACACATCAAGAGCAGCTAACACATCATAATCCTGTGCTCAAGAAAGCAGGATATCCCTGGAAACTGAGGCCAAACCTTGCTCCTCTGCAGCATGACCCAGGTGAAAAAGAGCTCATTCTGGCTCACTCTGATTCTTTTTCTTGCTCCTGCAATCATCACCATGACTGCCAGAGCCAAGGCTGCTCTTAGCATCACCATCATCAGGGTTGTTATTATTATTATTAACATCATTGTTATGGTGTTTCCAGAGGAGGCTCTTAACTCTGGTCGTTGGGATAAAGGCAAGCTGGTGGCATCTTCAGGGAGTCATAATGGTACGGGGCCCAGCTCAGTGTGTGTTTACTCTCTGCCAATGTATGTGAGAGAGAAAAAGAGAGAGAGGTAGTGAGATAAACACTGTCATGGGCCGCTTCCATCATCTACTCACAAGAGCATAATAAAGCCCTTGTAATATACTAGAACTTGTGTGGTCCCGGGGTCTAATTTGCATACTAATTACTCAGTGCAAATGGGAACGAGAGGTAGGGGGAGGGCGTGCGGGTGAGGGGGACTGGACTATTTGCTCTGCCGTTTCATATCATGCTAACAAGCTAATCCGGCGTGCAGTTAGCTCCTGATATATAACTGCTCATTAGTATTATAATAAAGTACATGAAACAACCATAAAACGTTATATACTGCACAAGTGTTGTTTTCTTGCCAATTATCTGCGGGCGGATTTATCACCGCAGTTGTTGCAAATTCCCCTTGGTGAGGTTTGGGTCGAATAAAGAAAGGTGTTGGTGCGAGGGGGGAGTGGGGGGGGCTGCTTTCAAGGGGGAGAACATGTGTTTTCTTAAGTAGCACTTACCGATGCGCCATTTCATATGAGAGAGAGGGTGAATGCTGCATCCTTAGGAGGCTGAGAGGGGAAGGGAGCCCAGGGCTCCACGCTCAAATCAAACAAACTTTTGTCTGTTAGGGAAACGGGACCAAAACCTAAGGATGGACTTCAACCCAGCAGAAACCAACCGAGGACAGGACAGAATCTTTTTCCTACTGCCTTCTTCTAAGGCAGTAGGACCATGACCAGAGAAAAGCACCTCCATCTGACGCATATAAGGCTTGCCTGGTACATTTGCCAGCAATGAGGCAAATTTCTCAGAGGAGCCAAATCCAACCCGGAACCCTTGCCCAAATCCTGCTACATCTTCTCCTTCCCATCACTGCTCCAGCAGTCTGCAAATTGACAACCCACAGTTCCCAGCACCCCTCCAGACCGTGCACTGCTGCCTGCCCTGTGGATGCTGCTTCTGCCCTTCCAGCCCTTAGCACTGCCCCAAAACTGCTGCATGGCACAGGGGTGTTAAGCACCTCTTTATGGCATTGAAAGTCATGGAAATCGTGTGGTTCACTGCTTTACCTGGTTGGTCAGAGGACACCACCTCCTGCCCACCCACAGGCACAGGGGAAGTTACAAACTTCTTGACAGACATAAGAGGAGCGCAGTGATTTGTAGCCCTTGGTCTGTGGCCCCCGGGGGATCTATGGATTACTTCTCAGCTACCCAGGAATGCTGAACAAGAAAAGTAAACTGAGGATCAAATAGTGCTCTGCATGTGGGCTCTACACCTTTGCTGGAAACCCCCCTGGGCACCACAAAATGAGAAGAGGCTGAAAGCTGCTGGGAGGGTGTGAATGGCAGAGTACCCGAAGTGGAAGGAGGCTGGATGGGGCTGCCAGGAAAAACTGCTGCACTCATCAGCAGAGACAGGGACCAAGTGCTAACTCCTGTTTCAGCCCTGGAGGGATGGGTGACATGGCTGCAGCCTTCACAGGGCACATGCAGGAGCATGAACTCAGGGTCCTTCACTTACGTTCTCTTAGAAAAGCTCTGACAAGACCACGGACCCTTCCTGCCCCAGACAGCATGGGCTCCCTGCCCTTGAGAGCTGCATGTCCTCCTACCTTAACAGGTGCTGACAGAGCTTGCTGAACATGATGGGCACTTCACCCCTGCCTACACACAACCCATCTCCATGCTCAGCACTTTTCAGTGATGCTCTGTGCCCAGAAAAGCAGACACCTCCCTGAACCTACTGCTTTGCATCTTCCCAGCACATAAGCATCGCAGCTAGGCCCACAACTGTATGCAACAAGTACTTTTAAAGCTTCTACCAACCTCAGCATCCCACTATGTCCTCCCAGCAAAGTACCTCTGCAAGAGGAACCCCCCAGCTACCTCTCCTGCTGACACTGCCTCCCAGACAAACTGCTGTGGCCATGCTTACACACCCCTGTGCTGGCACGCTCTGACCCAGATGTGCACTGCCTGGTGTACACAAGGTTATGTTTCCAAACACTTAAGCAAGTCAAGAGGAAGACAGACCTTCTCTTCTGTGGAGACCCAGCACATAAATCCCACCCATTTTCCCTCTTACAAACAGGGGTTACAAATGCAGCCCCCCCACGGGTATTTCACACAGAGCCATTCTCCCTGTCTTTCACACACACACACACACACACACACACACAAGCCCCCTTGCTGTGAAGCATTTGCTTATTTATGGCTTGTTTTTGTCAAGCAGAGGCAGGACTGACAGCTCTCAGTGGTGGGGCTCTGTCTGTCTAACTCCGTAATAAGACGCATGATATCCATTCTGCTGCCAGCGGGGAGTGAATCACGCCAACCCCGTCACCCCGCTTCGCCTTGGCGAACTCCGCAGCTTGTTAGCATCACAATATTGGGAGCAAAATGTGACCCAGCGCTGCCATGCCCCCTCCTCCCTCGGTCTGAAAAGAGAGGGGGAAACACACACGCTCACATCTCGACACCAAGGGAAGGCACAAATCCCCCACAGGGCTTTAAAAGGACTTAAAACCATTTTAATAAACTGATCGTAGAGGAAACACCTCCCCTTGGGAGAGCGTCACTGAGCAAATGCCAACAGTGGCTCTGTCCTACTCTGCCTGCCCCGGAGCTGCTCTGGGGCACCAGGGAAGGGGTTTCCCCCAACCCTCTCTCCTTCGGGAGTCCAGAAGCATTTGCCCCCCGTCTCTGCTGTCAAACGGGACGTGGAATGAGCATCCCGACCGATCAGGGTGAAGGAGGACTGCTGGGACCCATTTCCAACCCCAGCATCCCAGGGTGGGCCAGGAGGAGTCACCGCAGGAGCACTGGAGGACCCCATTCTCCCTCCCCAAACCCCTCCAGTCACCGGGAGGGGAACTCCTACTTACAGCTTGTTCCCAGGAGATAAATAGACCTCAGTAAAAAGATTGCTACATCCTTTCAATAAAGATTTTTCCTCTTTCCCAGACAGCTTGTGAAATGTTTTAAAAGCTTCTCACATTTCCAGTGAAACCCACAGAGAAGAATTTTGCTTGTTATCAGCCCTGGAAGCCCCTGATAGACGGATGATATTTTTCCCCCCTCCTTTCTCTCTCTCGCACTCTTTTTTTACAAGCTGAAAAGAGAGTCACAGTGTGTTTTATAACCGGCTCTCTGCATTTCAAAAGCTCAACGAGAGCTCTCTGCGAACCCTGATAAGCCCAGGGCTCTTAGTGTCTTAAATACCTTTGACAAGCTATACATTACAACGCTAATAATTTGCCAAATTTGCGCCCATAATATGATATCTGTAAAACGTCAAGGGTGGTAATGCGATTAGCGGCCTCAAATGAAATATCGAACATTCAGCGTTTAGGCCCTGAATAGGGGAGAAAGGAAAGGAAATCAATTTCAAAAGCAGGAGGGAAAGAAGCGATAAGCGTGTAATAAAAAGGGAGAGGGGAGCATGGACAGGCCGGGAGAAAGAGCATCTTGTTTCTCATTCTTCCTTTTTTAAGGCATTCAAGCCTTAAAAGGAAAAAAGGAAAAGAAAAAAAAAAGAGAGAGGAAAAGGCACAAACAAACATCTCTGAATTAAGTTGGTTGCAACTCTTCAAAATAACATTTGGCCACCCTAACAACCTCAGGGTTTGCTTGATGGTGAAGGTGGGGGAAGGACTCGCTGTTTGCTCTCTGATCCCCCCCCATCCAACTCCCCGCCCCGAACAGTTCGGGTCCATAAAACACAGGATGTGAAATTACAAGTAGTCTGAGGGTGGGCTGCCCCCTCCCCTCTCCCCCACTCAAGGTGGTGGAATCATAATGTACTAATTATCTGAAACCACTCCGAGTAGAAAAGAAACTGTCACATACCAGGCTGTAGACTAAATAACAAACATCCCACACCTGCGGCTTTATGAGCACTCGCTGCAGAAGGCGGGCAGGGGGAGGGAATTCCCTGCTCCCCACCGGCATGGCGGACAGGCTCCTGCCAGGATGGGATACCGGATGCTGTGACCTGGAGCCGAGCAGGAACCGAGCCCTGCGAGCAGCCGGAATGCCCACGTGAATCTCATTGCGAGCGCTGTCATGGCTTTGCACTTGGTTTGGCGTGAAAACAAATCTTCTGCCAGGGTCCGGGTGGGAAGCAGGAAAGCACCAAGAGAACCCACCAAAGGAAGGCGACTCACACCAGGGGCAGGAGGCATGGAAGAGGGGCACAGTCAACAATGTCAGGATGACTGTTCCAGAAATGGATCTAGACACTGCCAAGACAGCAAGGGTGGGAACAGACTGCAGCAGACCTTCAAACCAGTGCAACCAAGGAGAAAGTCCACAGAAGAACCACAGAAGCCACCAGGCAATGACCCTGTCTCTCTGTCCCTCTTCACCACAGCTGGAGGCTGAAGCACATTGTGTCTGCACACAAACTGACTTGTCGGTACTCAGCCATGGCACTCTGGGGTTAAGTGAGACAGGGTCAGCCCAGTGCAATCCCACACACCTGATGGGGTCAGCAGCATCCTCAGAGGCTGCAGGAGAGCCTCTGGATGAACATGCCAGCTTCATTCCCCTTGGCTCCTCCTGGGCTTCAGCTTCTGTGCCAAAGGTGACCAGAGGAGAGAGAGCAGAGTTCCCTGCCCCTATGTGCACATACCACCAGAAAGTGCATGTCCACCAAAACCCTCCCATTCAGGAATAATGATGGTATTTGGACAGTAAAAAAGCCACAGGAGCACCATGGCTCCTGGACACTAAGTCAGAAGGAGGCCACTTCCAGTCAAGGCAACTTTGCCTTAGCTTTTGTCATGCGGCCAAGGGATTTCAACTGAAGTCTATTAGTGAGTGGCACAAGGACTGGAGGGGAATACTCCCAAACTGTCAACTGCAGAGTACTTAGACTCTTGCTGGAGTACTGAGCTCCGCTCACCATTGCAGGGAAAGTGCTGGATTAAACAGATTAAGTTAATTTGCTTCCCAGCAGGACAAGTCCCACAGCAATTCACCTTTCTGAGCAGAGCTAAAAATGGCCATAGGGGCAGGCCTCACCAACTGCTGGGCTGACACGGTAGCCTGGGTTTCTCCAAGCTGTGTGAAGGGTGCAAAGTCCAAAGCAAGGACCTTTTTGAATGGAGATCTGTGGAAGTCTGGCAGGGACAAGAAGGATAAGTCCCATCACTGCCTCTCAGCTGCACAGTAGGAAGGGCTGTGTGAGCACAGGGCCATACTTCGGGGTGCTTAGTCCCTTGCAAATTCCAGCAGGTAAGCATAGTGCTGGTGTCCTGGTTCTTGGCCATCCCTCCTATAGGCAATGAAACATTCATGGCACTCTCACTGAAAACCCAGATCCCAAGCAGTGGAACAGCCAAGACTGTTGCTCCAGCGTCAGCATGCTGCCCTTCTCCCTCCCAGTATAAGCAGCAGATCCATGCTCAGATTTACATTCCTGGTGCAGACCACAGCCCAGCTTAGCCAGCATCTCTAAAACCTTTGCATGCAGGGAGAATTCACACTGGGCCAGTGCTGGTGCAGGGTACAGCAGAGCCAGAACAAACACCTGGAAAGGCCACCAGAAGCACACCTTACTGCAACCTGCAAATCCCCCAGACCTTTCCTGAAGGCCCTGGGGTCTCCAGGTGGCCCTGCCTGGGGCAGCTGGAGAGCGGAAGGTGCTGGTCCCCTGTGGGAATGAGAAAACACACCGGTGTGGGGGCAGAGCACGTGCCCCTTGGCCAAGCATGGAATGGCCATTACAGGACCACTTCTTGCGGCACCACGAGTCATTAAAGCCAAGAGCACTTGGGGAATCATCAGCACCAGTCAAACGACTTCCCCAGATGTGGCTCATTCTCAGGATGTGGGAGCCCCCATGGACACCCACCTCCGATCCCAGCTCCTCCAGACAAAACATTCCCAGCATTGGAGTCTCCACCCAGGACTCTGCTTGCAGGAGCTTTCTAGGCCATTTAGCAGGAGGTACTGTTTGGTTTTGAACAGATGTTGCCTTCCCCCTGCCCCCAAGGTCCCCAGCAGCTCTGCTGCCTTTGAGCTGGGAAGGCAAACGAGTTTTGCACACTTGTTTAAGGTCAGTCAGGTGCATGCGCACAGGCACACATTCTCACACACATGAGCTCGACAGTGGGGTGGGCAGAGAGGCACCCCAGAGTAAAGGAAAGCAAGCACTGGGAAGAGTTATGGCTATGCTCAGCCTTCAATGTTAAAAGGACTTCTCTTCCCCACAGCCAGCCAGCGACACAGGCGCTGGGACTTTGCATTCCGGTCTCTAAACTGGAGTTAAGCATCTTCTCTGTCCTGTCCGAGAGATACAGGGGCCTGAGATGGCTGCAGGAGATGGGCCAAGGAAAGACCTTCTCCAGGCAGACCACAGCAGTGGGTGATCTGTGTGGGCTTGGTGGATAAGCACAGAGTTTGCGTCATCACTGTCACCTGCCTATGTTGAGGAACAGACAACTGCTCATAGCTTAGGGGACAGATGTACTTATTTATTCCTAAAAAACATTCACCAAGTGTCCATTGAGCCCAGGTTACTCTCCGGGACCATGGCACACCACTTCCAACCCAGCTACACACGAAATGGTGCTTGCTGAGATTAGTTTTTTCTCTGCTCAGTCTGGTCCAAATGACTATTGATCCCTTAACACAGAGGTGTAACAACAGCCCTCAGGCATTTTCACTGAGAGATCCCACTTTAAGTTCCTTGTCTCTCTCAAACTGTATTACTCCAAAACCACTGGTTTAATTTTGGTCAGAACAGGGGGAAGACATCTGTTCAAGCATCCTTTGACCATTCCCATGGGATAAATGTACCCTGCTGTGCATCCAGGCTGCCCCCTTGGGGTCAGTCCTTGAAGAATATTGTCCAACTTCCACTGGGCGATGGACATGGCGAGCCCTTGAGCTTATTTAATAGACACATCTAGAGGTCCTAAAGACAGGGGAGGGAAAGAATCGGGACCTTTTCAACGAAAAAGCCATGCAGACCCACATCCCAATTCCACATCTTTTGAGTCGTTAAGTCCAGCAGTCTTTGTGCTAAATTCAGCTTCAAGACAGAGCAATTTGTCGCTCAGTGCCCTCTAGAAACATCTCAGTATCTTCTAGAATAGCTTTGTGATCCAAATTGCAGTGACACACTTTGTCACTGAGCTGGCACAAACCCACCTTTGATAAGCACACCTACACCACAGTATGCACACGCTTTTTGAAGGCTTCTGCAGAGTCTCGTACAAGTTTGAGTACTGCCCTTCCCTGCCTCGCTGGATGTACATCGTTTTCACTGTCCTCTGCTTGCACGGGCTCTTAGAGCCCCTGCAAGGGGAGGTGGAGAAAGGTAGAAGGGACCTCACTCTGTGGTGTGGGCAGCAACAAGAAAGACACCGCTGCCCACAGCCCCTCTCTGCTGCTCTGGCTTCTGCACCCCAGTGTGCTCCTCGCTTTCCTGTGCCACCAGCCTTGTCTTGGCTGAGCCTCAGAGAAATCTCAGTGGGGTCTCCATGTCCCACCTCTCCTGAAGGAGACTTCAGCAGCATTGGCTTTCAGCATCTGACCCGAGCTCTAAAAACCTGGGCGCCGTGCAGAGGGCTCTCTTGTTCAGGGACCCGCATTCTGACTTTGATTAAGTGATGGACATGAAAACACACAGAGACACAAACACAGTGCAAGGCAATGTCCCCAGAGGAATGGGAAAAAAAGAGAGATAAAAACCAAACAGCCGTTTTCACCCCCCAAACCGTATAATTTTGTGTAAATTTTTACTTTAAACATCTCTTTTTTTCCTGAGCCGTGATATAGGCCCTGTCAAAACCAGGGCCAATTACTGCCATTAGGTTCCCATTATGTCACTGCTTCTCCCCCCATTATGAAGGTCTTCGGCACACAGAGCTATAATCTTCACTCACTCTCGCTCCATCACTCCCAGAAGGAACAAAATTGTTTAAAAAAAAATAAAGCCTTTATTTTGCCCCTGTCAACTCTGAAAAGGAAGGAAGGGAAAAAGAGAAAGAAACTGGTAAAGTTTTTAACTGTGAGGTTGCCAAAGGACCGAGAGAAAGCGTTCAGAACAGCCGAGGCATATGAATCGGGGCTGGCAGGAGTACTCTGCGGGATCACCCATGAGTCACTCTCCTTAACCCTCACAGGGAAGATATTTGCTTCCCTTCCCCTCTGCCAAAGCAGACCTGTGGTGAGCCTGATAATGCTGCTGGGAATGGAGAACACAGAGAATGACTGCTGGGAGCAGCACATAAGACAAAATTCGTGTTCCACATCACACTCCCCATGCCAGGGGTTCCAGAGATCTGCTGCTTAAGCAGCTACCCCGTTTGCTTCCAGATGCCAGCCTCTTCACCCAAAGTGCTGGCACTGAGCCTGCAAGTAATCTGAGAACATTCTCGAAGGTACATGGACCTGACATCTGCTGCCATCAAGGCAGAGAGTGCAGGATCATGCCCAGGAAGGATGACTAGCTGTGGAGGGCTGAGGTGACCATGCTCTGAGTTCTCAGGAACAAGAGTACACAAGACCATGAAAACATCTGAGAGGGGAGCTCAGCAAGGGTGTCAACAGCTCACAAAGAATGATGAGGGACAAGCTCACTTGTCAAAGTAGGAGCAGTCCTGGTCCTGGAGCCCAGGAGAATGTATCATCCCAAACACATCCACTCTTGGCCACAGCTGGCCAAGACCACATGCCTGGACATCAGAAGAGGGCTTCTGGGCATGTCCTCAAAAGCTCTGCTGGTGCTGTTGAGTCCAGCTGCTCCCTGGGATGCTGGGAGAGGGAGCACAGTGCCTACAGTTGTCTGCAGTGTGCACAGTGCTCAAGCACAAAGTGCAGTGGGTGCTGATTCCAGGGAGAACAGCAATAGGCTCTGCCCCATCACCACATCTCCAAACACACTGTGTGTTCATCGATGGTGTTCACTGCTTTTTCTTGATCCCACTATCCTGCATTTTGTGCAGGGTTCATGTGAAAACCAAGGGATGGATCTGTCTCAGCTTGCTTATGAGAGCTGGATATGGTCAGAACAGCTCCAATAAAATGAACTAGAGACACTGAAATGCAATACCTAACCCATCTCCCACAGTGCCAGTTAATTCAGTCCTAGGGCTCCATTTTGGTCAAAGCTGGAGGTAGAAGCAGCATGGGAATCTGATGTGGTATCAAATAACAGTAGAAACTCAGACCAAAGCACCCAGGGAGAGCTTTTGCTCAGAAACCACATGGAGCTTGCAGCCCTACGATGTGAGGAAGGAGCACATGTCCTTTCCATCCAGCTGCACTTCTTCCCTGGGCCCTTGCTCACATGCAGTTCCCCAGACACCGACCACAAATCTTTCAAACCTTTCTCTGTTCTCCCTCGTATCTGTGCCTCCCATTGAAAAGTGTTAAAGCCAGCAGCTCCCCTCCCAAATTAGAGTCCCTCCTCTCCTCTCGTGGCTCCTGCACCCCTCTCTGGGGACCCCCTGCAGATGACAGCATCTGGCAACTCTGGAGCCACAGAGAAGGGGCACAATTTGCCCCTAAACAAAGAAACATCATCTCTGCTAAAGCGATTTCCACCCTCAGTGAGACCTCACAGAGCCATCCTCCCTTTGAATGCAAAGGTCTTGCCCATTCCTCTGCGGAGAGAGGGAGGGAAAGAAAGGGAGAAGCAAAAGAAAAGGCGTGGGGGGGCCAGAGAGGGACACAGTGACAGACACTTTGGCTTTCCCCACCGAAAGGCTGAGCCAGTGCAATGAAAGCGCTCAACAGCGGCCCACTGAGCTGTCACTTATGCGAGTCTATGTGTGTGTGAGACAAAGAAGAGGGGCTGCGCCCGCCAATTGCCCCGCTTTCCACCAGCCCCCTTTTGTTTTTGTTTAAATCAAATCAAGGGCTGCTTTAAGATGTGCAGCAAAGCAATTTGCTGAGTGTTCGCCCCCCACCCCGTCATGCCAGCAGCAGCCCCTGGTAACTGGAGGGCTGCCCACAGGGAGAGGGAGACCCTCCGGCTGCCTTGACGGGAAGGGGGCAGGGCAAAGTCAGGGCAAATGGGCATCGGGACACTGCTGCCAGTGGCAGCATTCCCTACTTGTCTGCCAGCCTGAGAAGTGACGAGCTCAAGCTTCAGGGGGAGCTTAAAGGGACTCGCATGCCCCAGTGACCTCCCCTCCTGGCTGCAGAAGTCGGGGGACTGGGGGCGCTGGCTTGGAGGGGCATATTTTTTGCTTTGCATGGGCTTACCCAGCTGCATGAAACAGGCCTGAAGCAGAGACGCACAGGCTGCAGAGCCCTGCTGTTGCCCACAGCCCCCTTATCCCAGCTTCTGCAGAGTGGGACAGAGCAGCCTGGGTCCAGGAACCACCTGAGTTTACTCTGGTGGGAAGTAAAGGCCCTCCCTCCCCGGAGTTCAGCTGACAAAGCTGTGGACGGAGACCTGGTGTGTTCAATACCCAAGGACAACAACCGGGCCCAGGCTGCGCACCCACCCCTCTGCCACGTCCATGCCCCCAGTATGAGCACTGGGAGGGGAAACAGGCACAGGGCCATCCTCACGGGTCTTTCCCTAAGATCACTGCTGGGGAAAAGTTGCTGCTGCTCCTGTGCTGCAAGTGTGGTAGAAGAGAATCTGCTGAAGAAGGCGGCTGAGGAAGAGGGTGTAGAGCTAGAAGGGCTCAGGAAAGTTGCCGAATGCTTGAGGGGTGAGGCAAGAGATAAGTTGGAGGAGGGAGCGCCTGGAAGACTCTGCCTCTATGTGTGCACAGCACACAGGTTACAAGAATTCAAGTTCCCAGGTCCAGGAAAGATGAAAGCAAGAGAATGTGGGAATGACAGGGCTGGATAGCCTCCTCAACAGCAGGAGTTCAACTCCACTGAAAACAGGGAGCAGCCTGGATTTCCAGCTCATGGACCAGGCTCAGCCATGATGCTGGTTACCTAGTTACTCTGGTGAGTCCCTTGGCTTCCTTGTGCTTCATTTCTCCTTCAAAATAAAGTACTAACGAGGTTTATCTCCCTTGTGAAGTATACTGGGAGTCCTACAGCTGTAAAAGGAGCTTATAAGAACAAAATAGTACAAGGATTATCACAACTGCTAAGCCAGAGGGCTGGAGGGCAAAACATTGTTAATGTTTCTCAAAGAGGCCAAAAGATGGCCATGGGGATTACAGATGAGCAAAGCCCCACTTCAGTATCAGGCAACTTGCTAGAAATAGTTCCCGAATTAAGGACTGTGTTCAGATGGCCACGATTTAACACACCCCTCACAGGGAGCCCCCTCCAAAGGCAGATTCTCTCTTTCCTGTGGGAACTGTCAAAGTGGCTCAGCTTAATGACTGGCAGGCAACTTTTTGGGGATTTCTAAATGCACCTAAGACAGTTAGAATCATCAATGGGGAAAAGGCAGCATTCTCCCCAAAAAAGCCATGGTAACCTGGGTGACACACACATGCATCAGCAGCAGGGACACTGCATCCCACGCTGCACCTTTGCTGCCAACAGAAGTGTTCACGTGAACCACAGCCATCATCCGAGGTCAAGAGCAACCTTTTTCCCAACGAGAATAAAAACATTTTTTTCTGCAGAGGACAAATAAAAATGGTCACAAAGGACATGTACAAAACAAGGAATGGAGTAGTTTTGATAAAATAACACCGACTACACCTTTCCTTCAGTAAAGGAAGAAGGAAAATGAAGGAAGAAGATGAATGGCAAAAGCCCCTTACAACTGATAAAAAGGCAATAGTTACAGACAACGCAGAGTTAACCCCTGGGACTCCTTGCCACAAGATAGCGCTGAGGCTACTATCAGAGAGAGAAAAAAAACACACTTAAAGAGGATAATAGAAACATCCTGGGTTATAGCAACAAGAGTAAAAAAAATTTGCCAGTGGCATTTTTTAAAGGAGTACACACTCCTTCAGGAAAAAGTTCCCATGGACCATTTATTCAAAAATTACACGCCCTTCTGAACCATCCCCTACCACAGCCAGTGTGTCCTGCACCAGACAGGATGCTGGGTTTCATGGACGCTGGATGCTGGTTTCAGGTGTGTGTTTTCACATGTGCCCTGCACACACTGATATCCTCCCCATCCCCATGGCTTCCAAGGGGTTAAAATAAAACTTCTCCCCCAAGAAGAAGAAGTAGAAGAAGAAGAAGAAAAAAGAGCCAGAGAGACAAAGTTAATTGAAACTGCTGTTTAATTTTTCAGCTCCACTGGATTACACTGTGGCACAGATGGTTCATCAAGACAGTCTCTGTCTGTATCACTGTCCGTCCCAGCCTCTCCCCCCATCATGCAGAAGGGAGGGGGAGGAAAAAAACACAGCAGGCAGTGGCTCAAAAAAAAAAAAAAAAGGCAACTTAACACAAAAGAGCATTCTGTGCAGCTCTTTTCAAGGCGCTGGGACAATGCACCCAACTTGATCCTTTCATAAAGAAAACGTTTCGGGGTCAGAAAACAGGACACATTAAGCCCAGAGAAGCACATTGGCCATTTTACCGCTGACTTTCGTGGCAAGTTGGAGGACTGCACCGGAGTTGGGTTATTTTAGTTGTTTTTAAAGGTGGCAGACCTGTAGAAACAATTGCATTTGGGGTTTGGGGTGGCCTCGGCTCCCACCCGCCCGCACCACCCCGTGCTCCAGCACAGCTCACCCATCCCTCTCTGCTGAGAAAAGTCCAACGGAGATGAAAGGCAGCCTCTTTAACTGGATTACCCTTACAAGCAACCAAACCAAAGAGACTAAGAAACAGCTAATTAAAGCTGTTCAGATACAGAGAGCAAATCCTTCCTCCTGCTCTTCCTTCTCTCACTCAGTCCAATTCATTCATATTTCCCCTTATGCCTTATTAATTCCTCTGTCGCTGTTCTAGGGGACAAGGGGAGGGGGAAGGGAGGCAGGTGGGGAGTGTGAGAAAGGGGACCAAACCTATCCATGGGTCAGATTTTCAGCATTGATTTGGCTTTTGCCACGGCTACAACCCATTGACTCTTAAGCTTAAATTGATGATTAGCACTTTCTGATTGAAGTAACTCCTGGACCCTTGCAAAGAAAAAAAAAAAACCCACAACTTCTTTTGTGTAATAATTTGCTCTGCTAATGATATTTTCCAGAGGCCCAGCGAAGGTAAAACTCCCTCATATTTAATTCCCAGTAAGCATCATGTCTTTAGCTAAGACAGGAAGAGAGGGCAAAGCAAAAAATTCAATTTTTGCCCACATGAACTTCTCAGCGAGAAGCTGTTGCCCTTGGGATAACAACCAAATCTTAACTCCAGAGCAAAATGCAAACCAAAGCTTTTCCAAAGATGACATCTACCTGGGGGATACTTTTGATTAAAATTTCCCATTATCGGGTGGATAAGGAATAGAATGTCCAAACCACAAAGGTCCGATTTCAAATGAGACAGACTCGGAACATCTCAGAAAATTCCTGGTTGGGCATCCAGGGAAAGGCTGTGGACTTCTTCACAACTGAAACCCCTTTTGCTGTTTCCTCCTGGTAAAGCAAGTATTTCCCCATCCCCAACACTGCTAGGAAGGCATGAAGAAAGGGCTGTTGAACTGCTCTGTACCAAGCCAGCTCCCATCACCCCATCCCATCCTGCCAGCACATACTGCACAACCAGGAAACTGCTGACTTTCCAGCCAGAGGAGGTTTCTCCATCATGAAGGAGTCTCAGGCACTCCAGAGTCCACAAGGCCATGTCAATAACCAATGATTTTTCTATAACCAGAGATTAGATGAGAAACTGCGTCCTTTGCTTCTACCCACCTCTGACAAAGGAGAGACAGGAGGCTCCACAGCAGATCTCTGTCGCTCTGGTATAGCACTTTCTAGATAGTTATTAAACAGAGACTCACAATCAGGCAGATTGGGGCCAGTGATGACATTTCACAGCCAGGGTAACTGAGGTCCAGAAAAACTGAGTAGCTTTGTCAAGGTCACAGAAGCAGCCCAGAGCAGACTTGCAGTGCCGCGCAGGAACTGGGCTGGCACTCAGCTTCCCCCCACTCTGCCAAAAATAAATCTTAGGGGAAAGCAATTCCAACAGTTTCAGGCCAGAGAGGAACGTACGGGTGGGAAAAGAGCTGGGAATGGAAAAAAGAGCCCTGGAATGGCTGATGCACCAAGCACGGCTGCCTGGCTCCAGGATGCTTCCATTGTCTGCAGCGAACTGCAGCTGCCTTTCGTGATTTAGGGAAAGGGAAGCTTCACCTTAGAAGGATCACAAATGAGAGCAGGACACCACGTGTAATTACTTCTAGCAGGGTAATTATCGTGTACAGCAGGATGACACAAACACTTCCCAGACCCCAGTACCTTGGGAGCTGCGTTTTAAAAGCCCACCTGCCTCCATGACCTGTTCCTTCCTGCCTCCTCCTTGGCACATGTGGTACACGTGCAGCTGCCATGCAGGCATTGGCATCCAGGAGCATCCTTACCTGCTGTGCACGTTGGTATCGTCAGCCCCATGGAAAAGCCATCATTATTCTTGGGTTGGGACATGTTCTTGGGGCTTCAGGCCGAAGGACATGCCTGGCTTTGTATAAGAAGGTACTTTCCACTGTTATATTTTTTTTCTTTGCTTTTGAAGAGGACCGGAGAGCTTCCTGCCTCCCATCTCACCTGCCGTAAACAGGGGGCCAAGAGGTGGAAGAGTCAGAGCGGCAGAGAGGGAGAGGAGGCTGGAGGGGGAGGGGGAGCAGAGATGACTGGAGGGAGGTCGAGAGAGGAACGAAGAAAGAGGAAAGAAAAGAAAAACCCAGCAGTGCACCATGTTGCATTGTTCACGCTCAGACCTTCAATTTGCTCTCTGCATTCTCCTGCAGCGGGGAGAATGTTACGCTGGCTTAAGAGACAAATCGGACACAAAATAAAGACCAAGCACTCAGCAGTAAAGCAATTATCGCAACATTTTATGCCGGGCCTGTTCCTTTTGAAGGCAGCCTGGTGCTGCCCGCATGTACCTTAACCCGTTCCTAATAACCATAAAGTCACCATTATTTACGGTACAAGACATTAAATAAATAATGAAAAAGCTGCCGGCGACGGAGCGAGGCAAGTGGGGGTTGCAGGGAATCTCCCGAGACCAGAGCTGGCACTGGCTTAACCTGCGCTGCAGAATGCAGAGGAAAACAACTTCCTTGGACCTGGGGAAGGGAGGATGCATTTTTATTTTGGGCTGGCACCTCAGGCCCTGGGATCAGCCAGAGAGTAAAAATTAGATTGTGAGGTTTTTTCCAAAGAAGAGAGAAGCAAAATGGAGTTGCATGGGACTCATGGGCAAGCCACAAAGCAAAAAGGTTCCTACAACAAGATGGAGGGGTTGCAGGGACTGATTCTGACTTCCATCCTGCCAGCATAAATCCTGTTGTAATGCTTCTGGAACCAGAAGCTCCTGTACACTTTGCAGGATGTAACTGAGGCCAGAAGTGAGTCCTCTATGAGGAGACATCCACTCCCATCTTGCTTAAACTGAGAGGCAAATAGATAAAAATAAAATATGACCATAAATATGTGTCACAGCAGGAGTTCCCACAGCTGTGGTTCAAGTTAATGTACATACACCCTACCTGAGCTCCACCTCTCACCACCATATCCACATGGCCTCACCAGGAGTCAACATCTGCCCACCAAGCTCTGTTGACTAGTTTCATACACAAACATCTCAATACCTCTGTGCTCAAGGTTTAGCTGCTTTCCCCCAGACCTGTTTCTCTTTTGAACCATGTCCCTTGTCTGAGCAACGCTGGGTCACATTCTGGGTGGGTGGGTTTGGCTGTGAGATCCTGACCAACCCTGGTAGCCTGGGTAGGTACAAGGATCTCCTTTACCCTCAGACTCACACCAGCCTTGTGTCAACAGGCCATTTCCAAAGTTCCTCATCATGAGGGATACAAAGCACCTGCAGCTGCCAGCAATGCCTGTCCTACATAGGAGTTGACAGCAGGCATGCCCTTGGGTTACGGTGATGTTCCTGAAAGGGATGGTGAGTCTTCCTTGTCCACCAACGCTGCTCAGTGTGGACATGGTGAACATGGACACCTCCATACCAGCCACCCATTGAAGGTGCTGGGCTTACATCACAGACTGAAGGCAGGAAAAATTCGGTCATGTCCTTCCGTGTCAAGCATCACAGTGATCCTGTGAAGCTGCTTTATGACCCTCAAGGCAGTCAGTATGAATTTTCATAGTGTTTTAAAGACGAAGAAAACCCCACACCAGGTAGAAAGGGTATACGACAAGGCTACTGTGAGAAATATGATTTATATTTTATATGAGTTTTTACCTAGTAAGTACTGTTAAGAGGCGGGGCCTCTAGTGGTCTAGTGGTTAGGGTGCAGGACTCTCACCGCTGCGACCCGGGTTCGATTCCCGGCCCCCCGGGCAGATGGAGCTCGTTAGCCCTGTGAGGCAATCCATCTAAGAGAAGGTCACTCTAAACAAACCTACGTCCTGAGACCCTCACTGCCACTGTCCAAGCGTGCTCGGCCCCGGCAGATGAACCTCAGGATTAAAGGGTGGGCTCAGTTCAGCGCACGCTGTGTCTCACCTAAAAAATCCACTGTGCAGGCTCGAAGGGTTAATGACCCTTCCCAAATCTTCGCTAGGGAAGACTGGCCATTAAACTGTTAAGAGGCAATGCTAATGTGCTCTTGGAAACGCACAAACACAGTATGGAACCATGGAGGCACACCTCACCCTGCAGAGACTGCACCCTCACACAGCTGCTGCCATGCTACTGGTGAGCTCTCATGGGTGCTTCTCTGCTGGGGTTTCATTTATCTGCCCATATTCATTAACAGACTCAACTTTAAAAGAAAGATTCAGAAGGATTAAATGAGACTCATTTCAAACCATTCTTTGTGTTGTGGAAATTCCTCCCAAATTATACTGAAACAAGGGTTGGGAAAAGGTGCCGCCCCTGGGGCAGGACAGAAGTTCTGGATCTTCTGACTTCTGAGGAACAGAAATGGGTTCTTTATATTTGTAGAATAGGAGACCTCCTTTGATAAGAGGTAAGATCTGCTCTTGGCACCCTCTCTTCCCCTTGTTCTGCTGCTTCTGACAGATGCACAAGAGGAAGAACTTATTTCACTGCCAAGGGCACACTGGTCTGGCAGCACACACACCACTGGGGCATAAAATGTTTCTGATCAAAGACCAAAGGTTGTTGGGTTTATTTTCTTTAAGCCAGGAACATCCCACTCTATCACCTGAGAATTGGGATCTATGACCTAGAATTCAGGATTTGCCTCAAAAATGAAAAACCATCATGTGAAACCATATTCTTCTTTCCATGAGTTTCCATATTTTTTACTCCAAATTTGTCCCCCAAAGAACTGCAGCAATTAGGAGAAGAGGGCAGTGTTTGATTTTTAGTATCAGAGGTGTGCACCTGAATGTTCCCTGTCAGGAGAGTTGAGATCTGCTCTTGGAAGTGCGGGTTTGTGTTTTTCTTAAGTCTACTCAAAACAAAGGAAAATAAGCTCTTCTGCAGCTGAATGGGAGAGTCAAATGAAGACACACACAAAAAGGCCATCAGACAAAAAAAAAGGGCCATCTGCACCATCTGATACAGCCAGGGAAGCTGGTACAGGTCCCCCCCCCTACCACTGGGCAGATGGGGGGCAAGAGCAGCATCACCACGTGCAAGCAACACATTACTGGAGATGATGACAGGCTGGAATGAGTGATGCTCCTCTCACTCAGACCTCTCCCCAGCCAAGGCTGGCCATGCAGAGAGGGTAATCCCCTGTTACCTCTGCACTGTGGAGGGGGTGAGCGGGGTGCAGAGGGAGATGAACCAGGTCGTGGAAGTCGCCGTGTGCTGCCCTCACCCCGTCACGGTGCTGTGAGATTGGAAATTGCATGTGCCCAACTGAGGGGTGCTGCAGTGTCCAGCCAGATAAACCTTTCCAAAGCCTGCGCTCTGGTGACAGCTCGGGCACTGCACAGGAAAGAGGACCCAAGCCATGCATCTTGGGGGGCATCAGGCACCCCACGCCCCCCTTTCACCCCAAGGTTATAAAGCAGAGCACGGGGCAGGCAGGCACGGGGGCAGAGGCAGCTGCTCCCTGAAAGATCTGCTCCATTATACCTCTCAGAAACGGGGAGAAGGGGTGGGAAGGGAGGGAGGAGACGGATTTCTAGGCATGGGTGGGTCCATTCTTCAACAGCTTACGCAAGTCAAAGCTACCACCGATGGAGGGGGGACAAGCCGGGCAGGGGGTGGCCAGTGCTTCGCGAGGACGAGCCATTCAGGCAGGCTTGTGTGTCACACCCAGCTCCTCGGATAGCCTGTCTCGGAGCTACTGAGAAAGCCACCACAGCAGTGTCTCATAGTCCCCGCGACAACCTCTCCCTGTGCCTGCCAAATCCGCGGGCTCTGGGATGACACTTTTTTTTTGGATGCCTAGCCCCAAAGCCAAACTGATGTCATTAAAGAGGCTGCCCCCCTCCCTCCCCCTCGCCTCCCCAGTGCCCGGCCACCAGGCTCAGCTGAAATGTAAACCTCCCCGCCTCTCCCCGCAACAAAAGCCAAAGGCTTTCAAAGCCCAACCTGATTGAAATTCAAAAACTTTTTCAGCCCCTCTCCCTCCTCCCCACCTTGAAAAGAGAGTGTATAAAACTGGGAGACAAAAGCCTCCCCCAGCCCACCCTCCGCATTGTCTGGCCGGGGCGGGTTCGGGCCAGCGACAAGGGGCACCCAGCCCGGCGGGGGCCCCGCTCCCGCTCCCCGCGTCCCGCTCGGCCTCGGCCGGGGGGGTCCCGAGCGTCAAAACACACCCGCACGCACCCGAAATAACCCACTCCCCGCCTTTGTGCGGCACACAAAGAAGAGCCGGGCGGTGATGGAGCCGGGCGGGTGATTTACTCACCTGCCTCTCCGGCCCCCCGTGGGTTTCTATGGGGAGAGGGGGAGGGGAGGGCTGGCCTTTGGTTTTACACAGACACACACACACAGACACACACACACACACAGAGCTTTTGTTGCTGTCCCGCCCTTCTCTTGAGCCAGCATCTTCTGGGTGATCCTTAACCTCTCAGCTAGCTGGTGTCCCTCCCCTCCATACCAGCACTGGGTGTCCCATTAAGTGCTCATGGTCCAGGCATAGAGTTCTGCAGCTCCCTTACCTTTGGGAGAGACATTTCAGGGTTGTTCTTTTGAGGTGAGCTCCACTATACACATCTTCATCTAAACAGTCACTGTTTCCCTCTCAAGCATCTTCCCTAGTTCCATATTCCCCTCACATGTCTTCTCTGTAAGCCCCACTCATGCCTGATTATGCAGGAAGCCAACTCCACTAGCCATCCATCCCCTGCAGCCAAGGCAGCATCTCTCAAAGGCTTTAGAAAGCCAACAACACTCCTATGGCCTGTTGGGTTTTAAAGCCTTATGCTGCTGACCCGTCTGGGCAGACCCCATCCATTGTCCCCATGTGGCCAAAGGGACAACTGAGATAGATGGGCTTTAATGCCCAAACTGCTCCACAGGGGTGGTCAGGTGTGTCTGATGCAGCCAAGAAGCTGCAGCCAAGTAGATGAGCAAAACTGCACTGACTAAGCCATGGCTTTCGGACATTAGCCACCAGCTTTTCTGGAGTAACCTCCCACAGTGGTGCTTCCACTGATGCCATTTACAGGAGCAGAGGGAGGGTCTGGCATTTCTACCGCCAAGACTTCTACAAAGCCTTCTCAGAGGCAGCAGAGGTTCCAGGGATAAAAGTTGTCGCTTCCCATTAGGAAATAAAGAAAAGAAACAAAGTAACTGCTGTGGGTACAGAGATTTCTTCCCAGTTCAACAGCAGGCTCTGACAGGGCATCTCCTGGGGGCGGGGAGATGGTACAGCCTCACACACACTGAGAGCAGCCCATCGATTTGGTCTTTGCTCCTACATGCTCCCCAGCACTTCTGCTGCTGCTCCATTATGACACCTCAAGCCTTTCCATTTTACCTTCGATACTGCTCCTGCTACCCATCTTCCCTCCCTAGACTGTGAGATCCTTGGAAGCAGCTCTCCTCCCTGCTCCATGCTTTCCTTTCCATGCAAAGGAGCCCCAACCTATAGCAGCGTATGGGTACCCAGACCACAGTCTGACTGCACATACTCCCAAGCTGTCACCCCCAAGTGACACTAAGTGGTCCTGTGCGCAAAGGTGACATACTCCCCAAGATGTGACCTTAAAATGCAAGCTGCAACCCTCAGCAGACATGTCCTATTACAGATGCTGCTACTGTGTGATAATCCATTTTTAAAAATCTTGAGAATGGCATAAAGGGGGATGAGGGGGAGCAGACACCAGGTTCTTCTCTACTATTGCTCACAGCACCAGCCTGGACAGCTGATGCTTTTCTCTGGACCTCACTTCCCTCCTCAGTAAAAGGGAAGCAGTGACTCCAGCTCATTCCTTTAAGCTGCTCTGAGATCTTACAAGTGAAAAGAAAAATATGTACAAAGTGCCAAGTAATAGCTCTGAATCCAGAGGTAGATGACAGACCTGGCTCCTGACTCAGCTGCCTGCCTGTACAGCTCCTTGGCTATCCAAGACAGACTACTAAATTATGCAAAACCTTTGAGTGAGCCTGGCTTAATTAAGTTTTAATTTTAGTAAATTACCAGTGTGGGAGTGGTTGAATCTGTGAACCATTACGCCTGCTTGTTTGGGATTTTATTTGGAAATAAGACACTTCATTACATCTCTGTAAACAAGATCTACTCAGAAAGGAGAACTGGTGCAGAGGATCAATACAGAAGTGGGAAGAGGAGGTAAGGGGACAAGCAAGCCAGTCTGGGAGAGTGTGATTAACCCAGGGTTTTGGAAAAAAACTGTCCAAGGGCTGTGTATGTTGCACTTGACTTCTCCCCAAACTTCCATCATCAGCCTTGACTCGTATCCTGAAACTTGCAGCACCACTGCCATTCATGGCAATGCTGTAGAGTCTTGTATGGCTGCACATCTGCCTGGGATGTTTTGCCTCGAGAGGCCTCCTCAACCTTACACTCCCTGTCCTTGGAACAAGGAGATGTGAACAGGCTCTTCATGAGTAGACAGGACTGATCTCCCCATGGCTGAAATGGCCATCACTGTCATGAGCTGATACTGCCCCTAACTCGGAAATCACTGTTTCCACTACAACAATACTACCACCAGACAGGCAAGACCTGGAAGTACCTGTGCCTCCTCTGGCTGGCATGGGAGAAGCCATGAGCAGCAATAGGACATCTACACAAGTTACACCCTGGAATCTAGTCTTCTTTGCCCAGGACACCTGCTCTACCATTCTTAGTCCCTAATTGGTTTAACAGCTTGCTGATCACCCATGGTACTGCAATGCCTTCTGCTGTCACTGTCACTCCTGAGCCCAGTGCTAACACCCACCACCAGCCACGTGGCAGGACAGGGCCAGGGTACAGCATGGAGGCCAATAACCCAGGCAAGCAACGCCTTACCCACCCAAAACCCCAGTATTTTGAATGAATTTTTATAAACAGGACCCATTCCTAAGGGAACAAACCTAAAAGGGGACCAATTTGCTGTGTCTGGTACTTCAGTAAGTAATTTCTAAGATATTGCATCTAATTTTCAAATCGAACGCAGCTCAATATCTTATTAGTCAAATGTTACAGCGTTTATAACTTAAATATCCATCCAGAGAGAAATGATGATGCTTTTACAAATTTACCTCAATGGCTTAAGTTAAAAATAAACCAGCCAATCTATCAATCAGCCTTATTCATTCATCTCAGCTATTGTGGGAAGAAAAGAGCAACATACGCAAGAGAGAAGCAAATGGTCTGAGGAGAGGCAGCTGAACGTATTGATCAGGGTTTAAAAAAAAAAAATGTTAGAAAAACCCAGACACACGTCATTTGGTTTAATGCAACCCATACAAACAGCTCCAAAAGGCCACAGCTGCCCGCCTTGAGCTCTGCTCAAGTTGGTGGGTGCCCCTCTCCCAAACGACAGCCCTCCAGAGCGGGCAAGACCTCTTACTGCTCCTGCTATTTTAAAACTACTCTATCTTCCCCGGAATAATGAAGAAAACAAAAAAAAAAATTAAGACAAAAGTCAACATTGTATCCTTAGGGCACCAAAATAATAAATAAATAAGCAGGAATACTTGCAACCCACCAAGTTTGACAGCTTAAAGTGTGCACAAAGAAAAAAGCGCTGGTGAGAGAGTGAAAGCCATCCTTTGAACTCCCGCGCCCCAGCACTCTCAGAGGCGACGGATTTATGCTTCTGCTCCGGCATGCCAGTTCAGAGAGACCCTTTCTATCCATCTCACCCTGATTGAGGCTCTCAGAGTCACTTGTGGCCTTCTCCCCCACTTTTGGCTTTTATTGTTTAAATTTTCACTGTTTTCCTGCAGATGAAAAGGGAGAGAGAATCACCTTACACTTCTCGGGATATTTAAAAAGAAAGGGAAAGAAAAAGATTTTTTTTTTTTTTCTCTTCCGATAGGAAAGCTTTCGTGTTTTTTTTTGTTTGTTTGTTTGTTTGTTTGTTTTTAAATAACCTGCCTGGGAAGGCCCCGGTTCCTGGGCTGGAGAGGGAGCTCCCCATCCCTCTCAGCCTGTTGCATTCAGGCAAGGTGAAGAGGCACAACTCGTGTTAGGCCGATGGGAACAAATCTCCCCTTTTGTTCCCTGCCAAAGGCTGCGCTAATTGCCGTTGGCCCGACCCTGCCTTATCGGCGATCGCTCCCAGAAGGGGAGGGCACAGGCAGGTTCAAAGAAAGGAAGAAAGAAGAAAAGAAAGAAGAGAAAGCAAGAGAAAACTTCATTTTCTTTCCTCCAGCAGGCAGTGCGAGGCAGAGAACCAGAGGGAAAGAAAGAAGAGGGAGCGTGAAAGAGAACAAAAAATAAATAAATGACCCAAGCCTGCTTGGAAGACCCTCTTTCTCTCCTATCAGCTTTTACAGGGGGCAATACATTTTATTCATTGCCAGGTCTGACTTATCGCAGCCTTGTTTTTAATGAGGTATAATAAGGGGAACATTTTGTAACAACACGGTTCCTCTATTTTATCCGACAAACAGCTGTGTCATGGCCGTCGCTGGGAGAATGAATCATATCTCCCTGCCTGCATATGCTAACTCCCATGTAATTACCCTCGCATCTTAAATAAAGCAGGCCCTAAACCTGTCGCTCAGATTACAAGCAAACGGTGCAGACCTCGTAACTGGGGCCTCTATCATTACAATTAATTTATCACAGGAGCGGCTGAGATTAGAGACTAGAATTAAAACTCGGAGCAGGGAGGGTGCTCAGGGCTGACAGGGAGAGGGAGAGGAGCTTTATTGCAGAGGCAAGGCAGGCTAATTCCTTAACTGGAGCTATCCTGGATATTTTTTTCTTCCTTTAAGTTATTCACTCAGTTATTTTCCTGGGGCTACGTTGGGACATTTTTCTCCCTGAAATGTCAGGAAGCAGAAAGCAAAGGGAACTTTGCCCTGTATTAAGCCCACTCAATAAACACAAATGTACAAAGGCCCCGGTCTGGGTGAGTTTATGGGTGTCCAGATACGTCCATGCCTGCAATTTTTCATAAGACACATAAACTGTGCTTGCATAGAGACATATATGCCAATGCATATGTACATTTTGTGCATAGAGAACCAGCACCTGAGCAAGAGCGTCTCTTCTTCACTGCTATACAGAACTGTTTGAAACATAAAGTTTTGCCTTCTCAGAACATCTTTGCTTTAAATACTAGAACAGCCCACTCTTCCTTGGAGCCGCCCCCAGCACCAGCAACACTGGTCTGCTGTGGCAAACGAGCACATCTGCCACTACTGGGCTACCCTTGCTCCCTGTGCACACACCTATGGGCACATCCACACCCTTCACACCAGGCTCCGAGCAATGCTCCTTCTGCCTCCTTGGGAGAAGGCTGAGGCAACCAAAGGTGCTGAAGAGAACTCGGATACAGACCTTGCCTACAGAGAGCTTCAGCAGCAATTACATCCGCTTTGTTTGGAGGGCACATGTTTTACCAAGACCATTATACAGGTACCTCTGGGTACCACTGCTCTCCTGTCAACTCCATACACTTCCACATCTTGTTTTCCCTCTCCAGGATGCTCCTTTCAATCACTTTTGATCACTTGGGATGCTGTGTCACCATACCTACCCAAACAGATGATTTACAGAGCTGCAGGACTCTTCCAGCCAAGAGCTTCCCATCCCCATAGCCTTGCCTGCAGCCCGTCAGCCCATGCCATCCTGGCTCAGTGCCTCCCTCCCAGTAGGACAGGCTGCCTTAGGGCCAAACCCCAAGCATTCACTCACATTTACTGATATATCGTGAGGTGAGGAAGGAAGGAAGGGGGAAAGCCTTTAAAATCAGTCCCTTTAAGGTCTTTTTGCATTAGAACAGCAATTTTTGCTCGATGTGAAGACTCTTCAATGCCCTCCTGGCAGCATATGATCTTTGGTATGAAAACCACTTCTCCTCAGCCATGGTCTACCCCGGTTGCTTACAATATCCAGCAAAGTAGAGAAAACAAACAGAGCTGATGAACAATTTTACATCCTCATCAGCCCCATGCACTCCGGCACAAGGAAGCTGGCAGTGTCCTGCTTTTCTTCCAGCACCGCTTCCCCCAGAAGATCCTAGACCCCAGAACATTTGCTCTACCTGCAGACAGGCATCTGCAAGCAGAACAGGACCATTTCATTGCAAGTCCAACTCTGCAGCTATATATACAGAGGAACAGACTCTACAGACAGCAAAGGCTTTCTGATATCAGAGGGAGCAAGATGGTTCTCAATCAGCTGCATCCAAAATAGATCTAGCTGTAGGATTGGGGCTTAGATCAGTAAAATAATAAAGAAAGATATTTTGGCTAAAATCATATGTGTTTTTTAAAAAATAGTATCTGGTGAGGTTTTTTAAGAAACTTTTGTGATTGTTGTTCTGGGAAGAATCATGAAAATCTAGTTTGTTTTCTACTATCAGGAATTTGGTCTCTTTTATCAGTCTGCATATTGAAAACAGTTGTTGCTGTCCTCACTTTTGATTCCAGTTGCTCTGCAGTGCTTTATCTTTCAGTGTTTTGTGCATACTGCAAGGCCTGAGCTCCAAGACGAAGAGATGAAAGGGAAGGAGGAAGGTTGGCTTTTAAAGGACCAGTGTACATATTTTGTTTTAATGTTTTTTTCTTTTGAGGTTTTGTAAACATTATTACTTGCCAAAAACTGAATCTGAGACCAAATGACACAGACACATTATAGGAAAAGCTAAACCACTTAAATCAAAGAGTGCTAGTCTGTCAGCAGTGCACTCCAGCCAGCAGGAAGGTTATAGTTTTATGGGCACCAGGGATGTCACTTGTGGGCAGCAGAAGTGACCTGTGGTCCTTCCAGCCCAGTGTGGTGTCTCCAGCAAAGGCCAGACCAGATGCTTCTGTGAAAGATCAAACGAAGTAAGACAAAAGGAAGATACCACTGTAAACAGTTACAGGGCAGCCTCAATTCAAGGGAAGTTTCCTCCCCAAAAGCCAGCCACTGGCACATGCTCTGTTCTCATGGCAGAAAGCATTTAGCAACATCTTATAGGATTAAGCCCTAAAAGTCCACTCTCCAGCATCAGTGGGACTGGAAAGCTGGCATATTTTTAATTAATATTATTATTATTTAAAAGCACAGCTTTTTGCTTCTCTCTTCTATCTGCTGGTGTATGTTTCTATAATGTGCTTCCTAGCCAGGTACTGGAAACGCAGAGTTCTCGGGCCGAAACTCTCTGCTTCTCACCGAGCGAGTCAGCACCGCCAATTTAACGCAGATACCGAATAGGTGTCTCTATAATATCTCAAAGCATATCCTGCCCATCCTGGCACTACTTCTCTGAAACTCTGTGGTGGGATGGAGGCTGATGGCACGGGCAGATAGATGGGTGCACGGCACCGCTTGCTCCCTTTCCCGCGGCACCGGCTCGGCTGCGGCTGAGCGGGACCGGGGGGATGCAGCCCGGGAGGCAGGCAGCGGACACGCCACTTTTTATTTTCTGCTCACAATTGGCAGTTCCCTCCACCCACCCAAACAGACCCCGCAATGTTTTTTTAAAATGCAGTCAGCAGCTGGAAACTAAGGCAACTTCTTTCTCCTATTGAAAGTCTCCCAGCAAAGCTGCAAGCCTTCCCTGGACCACCCTGGGTCATGTAAATTCAGCAGATTATCCATCCCTAACTCTCCTCATCTATCACCCGCCTCTGTTATCGATCTGCTCCTCTGAGTAAGTGGGGCCTGGGCTGTCCATTGCTGAGTCCTGCAAATCTGGCCAGACGCACGTGTGACTGCCTGGGAGAGCGAGGAGGACAGGTTCAATAATGCCGGGTTACTGCCACCCCGCAGCCTGAGCCGAGCTGATCCATGGGCTCGGCAAAGGCAGGATTCAAAAGCAGGACAGGACCTGGCCATAATGCCACAGGACTCAATTTAATCCCATGACGCTCAGCTTTAAAGGCAATATTGCCAGCCACCAGCTGCCAGCCGAGGCTGGGAAGTGACTTCCACCGCCCAGTGGAACAGATTAAATGCCTCCTTTCCATCCATAAGATACCAACAGCACCTCAGCTAAGCGTCTGCTCCTCCATTTCACAGATGAAGGCTGGGAAATGCCTATCTCCACATGCCCTATTCAAGCTCTTTGCCAGAATTACATAAAATTCCAAGACTTGGGACCGTAAAACTCCCCCATTTCAAACCCAGCTGACTTACAGCTGAGCTTAATTCCCCTCTCGGTTTCACTCAGCGGTCCAGCTGCAAAGTTCAGCAGAACACAGCCCTCCACCCAGGGTCAAAACTCTAAATATTACACACGCGCCACCTGCACCAACGACCTTAATTTTCATTAAGAATAAGTTCCTGTGCTTTCATTTATAAATAAAAATGAAAGATGAACCAAGTGTAGTCACACTAGTGGAGTGTTCCTTCCCCTGTAAACATCCTATTATAACTGCATGGCAGGGTCTGCCAGAGTGAACTCTCCCCAGAGAGGTGCTAATTCTGGGAGTGGGAGATAACCATTGAAATGGGAATACCTTTAACAATTTCACTGCTGATTTTTTCAGCAAATATATATATCTATGATGCTTATTCATAATCTCAAACTACTTTCCACATGTCCCAAAGAGGTGACAAAAACCTTACGTGTCTACCCAGCTGCCAAAACCTCCTACTTCCCCCTGCTTCTACAATGCAGCTGAGTATTGTTAATATGAAAATCTTTGGCCTATTGATCACTAAAAATATGAGGGCGACAAAAATGCATTGAATTTAACATAAAAATAAACAACTCATGGCTGCTGTATTGACTGTATTATTCATATTATGATTTAATTCATTCTCCTTTCACACAGCAGCTGCAGATTTCCACCATCTGTGTCAGACCACTTCCAAAGCCCAGACCTGGGAGCCCTCACTTGGTTTCACAGTCTGAAAAAAGGAGGAAGCTAATCTTCCTATTCCAGAAAAGTTGTGGATGCCCCATCCCTGAAAGTGTTTTAGGTCATGTTGGACAGGGCATTGAACAACCTGGTCTAGTGGAAGGTGTCCCTGTAGGACACGGCAGAGGAGTTGCAACTACATGATCTTTAAGGTCCTTACCAATACAAGCCTTTCTATGATTCTATGATTCAACAGCCTCACAGCCCTCAGGTTGCCTAATCCAACCCCAACCCTACACTGACAGTTCATCTGGGCATGTACAACATGCTCAGGACACTCATATCCCAGCCCCTGGATTTCCCCAGTCTCCACATCACGACTGTGCAGCACAAAACAGATCATCTTTCTTCCTGCTAGTTCAACAGGTCAAAAGCTCTGCATACATTAGGGGTCCCAAAACTGACACATGGATGGGGTGAACACAGAAAACTCTGCACCATCTCCAGTCCTTTTCAAGGCACTGGAAAAGCAGGGCCCCAGGGAAGAAAGGCCTGATTTTAAATGGAAAGATGGGGTTGGGACCCCACCCCATGTCACACCAAGCACCACTAAAACCAAAACAAACCAGGCAGCCCCATAAGTCGTAAGAATTAAAGGCACGATTCCGCCTTTCTAACGATGCTTTTACAGAAACCATTCCACTGTAAAACTTTATGATTTGAATCTTTATAGCTGCCAGCAGAGCACATGTTCACTGCCTTAAATTATAACTTAATCTCAACAGAATTTGTGCTTTCCAGCACTCTGTGTGTAGAGTGAAAGATGAGAGGCAGAACTTCATTCCTGCTGCCCACCTGCCTCCTTGGACCACGACCTCCAGAGGTACAGCCGCAAGCCCTCAAACCAGCTCCCATCTGGAGATACTCTGCAGCACAGGGTCTTAAGCAGCACCTTGCAGCACAGGGATAGAGGTGCCCACGGGGCATTGTTATGGTGCTGTTTATCACCATGATTGCTAAACACTAAAGTGGAGGAATGCAGTATCAATAAACACAGCGAAAGGGCCAGAGGAGTTATGACAGCAGCATCCCAGCCATGTTTGTGGGGACAACACATCCTCCTCCGCACGATCACACACACCAGCCCTAAGGGAAAGCACCTGGGGCAGCAAGGAACCCTCCAGTCATTCAAAGAGTACCAAACTTGCAGCAGATGCTGCCGCAGAATCAGTGTATAGCAGTCCCCCAAAGCCACCACCTTCCAGTGGATGAAGACCCATGGTCTGTCTACCAATGCCTTTGCCCCCAGCTCTGCTCTCTGCAGCAGAGGTAGTGCTGGCAAGACCGTGCCTAGGCTACAGCAAAGCACAGCATCCTCCTGTGGTCTCTGGTCTGCTTTCCCTGCACAAACATCTTGCTCAAAAAGATCACGCTGGTTACTGCTGGATTTTTTTAAAACCTTGCCGTGCATATCCAGAAGCAGAAGTTGCACCGGCAGCAATATAAAGCAATGTGCAAATGTGAGTTGCAAGCATATCATGCAATCCTGGAAGAAGCCCATGCCTTGCTTGCATGTTTGCACATAGCAAGATGGCAGCAGAGGAAAAAACGCTGGAAGAAAACTGCCAGCTCCCTGTAGGGAAGAGTGCTTCAGTTTGGTAGGGGAACTGGGAACATTTTTTTCAATTCCTTCTCATCTTCAGCAACAAGGAAGAAAAGACCAGTCAATCAACACAACAGTAAAATTTTTAACACAAATAACCTTTAAACACTAAACAATGTCATATTAAACTAAAACAAACTACATGAAATCCCAGTTAGGCATTGGAATCACCCTGGGTCAGCCAGGCTAAGAAAACAGAGATAACAGAGATAACAGGCTTCAGCATCCTGCCTTTCCCTCTGCTGAGACCTGGGTACCTATAACTGAGTGGTCATCCTCGGGCAGCCACACACAGCACCTTGGAGTTTGGGAATTCTTTGTACAGGTGACCCCACTAGATGGTGGGGGTTCCTGTACTCCTGCAGCTCCCAGACTTGAAAGATATAAGGGCCACCCTTATAGCTGCACTTCCTACTTCCAATTCCCTTCTGAGGGGGAAACTGCTTTCTTCCACTTGATAAACTGCTGATAAACTTCCATGGAACCATTTTTGCTGCCAGCTGCTGGCCCTGCACTTTAACCTGCTGTGCCTCTTTGTTTATTAAAGCCCATTCAACAGGTTACCTCAGTACTGAGCTGCTACAGAAACTGCAGTGCATTTCAGAGAGAATACCTGATGCTCCACACCTTGTGTCTGCACAACAGTGGGAACCTGATACCTGGACAGTCACAAAACCATGCAGAAGTGGAAGGGTGAACATGAAGTTATCTGTTTCTTTCCGTCCAAAAAAAGAAACAGCTAAATTTAACACGTTCCTTAAGTAATTCTGCTTCATTTGCTCCTGAAACCTATCAGTGCTCCCAACTGCCTAGGCAGCCTAATGCATTGCTCTGTCACCCCCATGCTAGAAAATAGCAGCTGACAGAAAGAATTCAGTGTTTAAGCTCTCAGCTTCTTATCAGCAGTTGGCACATCTTCCTGCTCCTCAACCTGCAATGCCCACCCACCATGCCATCCTCAAACGAGGGTGGATTTGTTTTCCAGCCTCATAAGGAGAGAGCAGTCTGACCACCCTCACCACCTTTGTTTTAGGCAGCCTTCAGCTAAAACGGGCATCAACAAGAAGAAACAAGAAAGAAACGGTCCTCCATTTTCTGTAGGACTACCGAGAATTCGTGAATAAACCTGGCTAGGCTTTTCTTTTTTCTCTTACTCTAATCTTCTCATTTTTTTCTAGGAGAAGAGGATACAGAGCTCCTGTAGGCAGGATAAGAGACTGCTCTTAGGGAGCTGAAGTTTGTCAGTTCAAACTGGACATCTAGTACCTGGAAGACCTCACCTTTCACACAGCCACGTGTGACTAAGAGCTTCCCTTTGATGCTTTCTCCTCTGGATCTTTTAGGCTGCAGTCCAGTAACTTTCCTTCTTTAAAGGAAGGCTGAGGAGATTTTGTTTCCTGACTTTTGAAGAGCTTTTCCTCTTCTTTCTTTGATCTGTGTAGTGAATTTGATCTCCCAGAAGAGCAGGATGAGTATGTCTCCTGGCAGCCCGGTTCCGGACAGTCAGGATTTGATTCATTGATTCGTTTGTTTTTATTTGGCTTTTGTGTTTGGCAAGCTGAGTACAGGGTTGCAAATAAGGCTCTTTCCTTAGGTCCAGGAGAAGGAAGGTGCTTTCCTGAACCTGGCTGAGTTGGTGCTTCCCAGGTTGTGGGCTGGATGCCAGTGGATCTCTGGAGGCATTTCCACCATCTGCTCAGGGATGCAAGGAAAGAAGCTCACTTTTCCCTCCTGCTCCAGCGTAAGACTGGACATCTAAACAGTGTGTGCTGATAAGGTATCTGAGTCCTCCAGGGAATCCCCTGCAGGCAGCACTTTGATTTCCATCTTGTTTTGTGGCAGACTCTGAGACAGGCGTCTGCCAGCCACTCATGCTCCCTGCTGGCCTGGCTGCCAGAGAAGGGATGCAGAGGGGTAAAGGAGGGGCCCTCGCCTCTCTGGGAATGGAGAGGAGGCTGTAACACATCAGGTACGCCTCAAACCCACCCTACTGAAGTATGAGCTGAAGCCCTTTGAGGATCTTTATCTCAGTGACAGCCCTTCAGGACTCCAGCACTACTCTGAATGCTTCGTCCAGAAGCATTGCATGGTGACCCCCACAGCAAACCTCTCCCACACCTGCTGGCATCTTTCCATCCCAAGAAGAGGAGACAGAGGTCCTAATGTGCCCAGGCCAGTTCCTGACTGGATGTTTAGAAGACCTACTCTGGTTGAGAACCAAAAATATTGGGGAAAATAACCATTCAGAATAGATGTTCTGAGGTGATGGGTCCGAGGAGAACAGAGCCAGTCCAACTGGTCAGAGTCTGCCTCCAAGGAGCCCACTGGCAGAGCATTCCCAGCTGCATGGCCAAGACACGGTTCCTGCCCACATTTTCAAGCACTTGAGCCAGCACGGGACAATTCCTGCCCCCAGGCTGTCAGGAGTCCTGCTTGCACACTAGCCCATGGCTTGAACCTGTCCTTGGGAACTGGCTCATGGCTCAACCGAGATTAAGAGCAAAACGGATGTTTGTGTGGGTGTTACTGAACTTTTCAAGCCTCCTGACTGATCAGAGCCGGAGCTGGGATAAGGACAGGAGCCCCTCACTCTCAGCCCCAAGACAGACAGCAATGCTGCATATTCAATAAATAATTGGGGTATTTACTCAAATGAATGACTCTGAGCCTGCTCCAAGGAGTTAATTTAGTGCTAACTGACTGGATGAAAATGAAAAGGTCTCATTCTACATTAAGAATGATCACCTGACAGTTTTACTGAATATATTATGACAGGATTTATATGGCTATATAATTTTAGGGTATATTTGGAAGATTATTATCCTGATTTAAATAAACATGATCTCAAGAAAATCAACATGGAGTCAGGAACTTTTCACACAAGAAAAAAAGGCAAGAAACTGGCTCAGAAATGAACCTCAGTTGTTGTATCTTGTGCCTTCCACCAGATGCTGCTTTGTAAACAGCGGGATCCCAGAGTTCATAGTAAGTGGCAAAAATCCCCAAAAAGTCCTAAATTCTGCTAACTGACACATTACTAACGAGGATGAGACAAAGTTCTTACCCCAAATGTTTTATCTTTGCCCCAGGAAGGGAGCAGCAAGGGAACCCGGAAGACTGTGTGGGCCGGAGGGAGGAGGGGGTGGAAGGAGGCAGGAAGAAGAGGCTTGGTGTCAAAAGTGCCCCTTAAAAAAAAGTGTTTGTTAAAGGGTCTTCTGCAAGGAAAAAGAAAAACAGGGAGGAATCAAAAGCAAATATACTGTTGACTTCGATAAGGGCATCGCTTTCATGAGCCCTATTTTCCAGGGGATGTTCCCATTCTCCAAACAGAAATGGGGCACAAAGGAGACTTTTGGGAACTTTTGTCTCTTGTGCTCAGGGGCAGCTGGCAGGCTGCAGGCTTCAGGCTCACACAAGAGCAGCCCCGAAATGAGGCTAAAATATGCCCCAACGCACATAACTTATGGGATGGAGAAAAGGCTGCGGGATGCAGCACGTTCCCATGGCATTCCCAGCACTGCAGCTGGAGTTGGTGCAAAACCTTTCAGCCAAACCCATGCTGGTGGGGCACCAGAGCTACTATCCATGTGCCCACCTCCCTTCCAGCTTCCATAGCTTGTGAAGGCTTGCATGAAGGAGGCTTAGTGCAAGTAAGTGCCCAGGACACAACCAGCTGCCTTTTTCAGCCTCCCCATGTCCTGAATCCCCCTCCTTCTCATCCTGTGTCTATAAGTGTAATTGTATACAAGAAAACTCCTCTCCAGGCTTGTTCTGTCTTACAAACTGCCTGATGGGATTATCTTTCCTGTCATTTTGAAGCTTGTATAAGCATGCGACTTACAGCACTCAAGCTAAATCACACTCAAGACACTTTGTCTGTCTAAATTGTTTTGAGGATCAAGTAATTTATTTACAGATCATGTTATTTATTCTAGTAAAAAATAAATTTAAAACCAGAATTTTAAAATAAATGTAAGACGTAGGCAACGAGGACATCGCAGTCAAGTAGCAATATCCTGTGGAGCAGATAAGTGCCAAACAGAAATGATCTTAAACACGCTGAAAACAGCACTCTCTGGTCTCAGACCACACAAAGAAAAAGCAACTTATTTGGTCAGGCACAGTCTTTCTGGGAGGTAACACTCACTTAGATGCTACAGTGATGATAGGCAGCCCAGACACATCCAAGACAGGTAGATCGATTATTCCTGTAGCAGTAACCTTGGGGCAATATTTGTCTGTCATAACCCCAAAGCAGATCAACTAACATTTAGGGACTAATCTGATGCCCAGTCCAGTCAGTGCAAATTTTTCCATTTATTTACTTCCACGGCTGCTGGATCAGACCTTTTGGGACTGCAAAATATCATACAAGCTCCTCTTTCCACTGGAAGAGCTATAAATGTGCAAAGAGCAGAAGTCAAGAACGGCCAGGTGGAATTTGGCTGTGGGTTTATTAAGTAACAGAAACATCACCCAGAGCTGGAGGGTGTCAGTGCCCAGATGGGGGTCAGGGGCAAACACAAGCCCCTTCATGCACTTGCTCTGTGCACAGTGAGTTCATGCTTCCGATGGGAATGCATCTAGGAGCAAGTGAGGTATGGGGGCACATCTCCACCTCCACGCTGGGAAACCAGTGGGCAGTGCTAAGGGTCACTTGGAGCATCACCACCCCACACCTATGGGCAGGGATGCCTTTCAAAGAGCAATTAGATGAGGCCAAAGGCTGTGTGCATTTTCTCCAGTACGGTCCAAGGTCCAGAGCTGACTTTCTAGGGTTTATTCTTGATTTTAAGTGGATGTTAAAAAAAAAAAAAGAAAGACTCATCATGGAGGGAACTGTGTGCTTTAAAGTGCTGCGGCAGGCTCTCAGAGTCCACTTATTTCTGAGTGAAGATGGATACCTCAAGAGGTTCTCCTCACCAGTAAATAATTCATAAAAAACAAACAAGCCCAGGTCTGTTTGAATTAGAACAAAATATTTCTTTAGAAAAGTGAAGTGATTAAGCACAGGAGGAGCTGGAGATGACAGCTGGTGTCTGCAGCTCCGGATGAGTCACCTTCATTCACCAAGGCCCCTCTCTCCGGGAAGTGCTGCTGCTTTTTTTTTAACCCTTTGAGATTCCCAGGAATGATTTGTCACCGGGGTTATTAGCATTTCTCCCTTGATATCGACAGCTTGTCTTTCCTTCTTCTAACCGGTGAGTGATTTCTTCACACGCTCGCCAAATATAGCCAAATCACCATGGTAAACGTATCGACAGAATCATATTAACAGCTGCTGAGCATTTACAGGGCTGTAAGTTATACAAAAAAAGAAGGAAGGAAAACACACATGGAAATAAACCAACTCTGATCAGCAGTGACAAGCATTTATTTAGGAGTCACTCGATGGAAATATTTTTTATGCTTTAATTGCTAATTACAGGTTACTACAGAAGGGTGGCTTTGGCCAAAATTATCTCTTTAAACTGGAGCGGTAAGCCAGCGGTGAGCACACTCTACCTGGATGAATCTTAGGGAATCAGGAGAAAAAGGATTTACTTTTAAAGTGCTGTCCTTGTTTAAATCAAGCCTGAAGTTTGCAAGTCAAAGTCGCATCTCTCCTGATTTACTAAGCAAGGACCTTTTAAGCGTAAAGTCTCGGTAAGAGCTGAAAACACAGCCATACGGAGAAAGGGAGGCCTTTGCAAAATCATTTGCTGAGGATGTTCTGGTCCTCCTCTCCCATACTGGGGGTCACAAAAAGGCCCAAAGGGGCCATGAGGTAGCAGGCAGCAGCCAGCAGCATCCTTGCTCCTCCACTGTGCAGCTGAGCATCACCCTGCTGCCTGCAGAAAAGAGCAGACAGTTGCCCTAAGTCAGACTGGACCCAGAGGGAGAAGACAGTCATTCTCCTGCTCAACTTTCTCTGCATGTTCAGGTCACACTCACCATCCCCTACCTGCCTCCTCATTTGGGGGTACAGTTTCATTAGGGACACAGACAACAGCTATGTGTAGGACTCTGAATATTCCCCTTCAGCCACCTGAGTTCCAGGATTGTTTCTAACAACTGTCTCAGTTTGCAACAGTGTTTGCTCCCATCCTAGTCCTTTCATCTCTGCTCCCAGTTTCTACAGACACTCCCACTTCATCCAAGATCCCAGCACCTCCATCCAACGTCCTGAGCTCCCCTTGTTTCACAAATTGTGGGTGTTAAGTCCTTTCTATTTTCCCCACAGGCTGCTGCTCCTGGTTTTCTCTGCGCTGTTAATATCTTTTGGTATAAAGGCAGCATCTCATGAGACAGAAGAGCAGTTTGTTTCTCGTGGGAGCTGTACTCAACTGAGTGGCTTCCTCCCATCAGAGAGAAACTTTGGGGATGGGGAGGGGCCTGGGCACTACTGACATGCAGAGACATTTGCTGAGCCCCCAAAGCTGGCTGTGCCAACTGGCCTGGCTCAGTCTGCCACAGCATCCCCTAATCTCATTAGAAGTCCAAGGGAGATAGCCTTGCAAATAGCTGCTTCCCATAATCTCCTTGTGCCAACTTGGAAAAGGGCATGATGGAGGCTCAGGTATGGTTCCTAGGACAAACCAAGGACAGCAGGATGGGGAAGGAATGCCCATCATCTGAGACATAGAGAAGAATTCATCCCTAGGAAAAGCACTTATTCTAATCCCATTGACTTTTCTCTGGCATTTTTCAAACCAAATTGGGGGTTGATATCAAAGTAACTTCTCCTGCCTCTGCTGCTCACAATTCTCTTTGCCTGCTCTGGAAAACACACACCAGACTACAAACTGAAGGCCCGCAAAGTGCTAGTGCAAGGCCTTTCTTTAAAAATAAGAATTAAAAGGTGTTTTAGTTCTCCATTTCTTCCCTCCAACCACCTTCCCCATTCAGCTCCTTACCCTCACACACACCCTTTCCTTCCCCAAACTCCTTTGTTCAACAGCCACAAAAAAACCCTCTGAAATAAGAAAGAAAAGCACCACAGGAAAATACATGCTGTCCTACCTCATCTGCCCTTAATTTCCCTCCCAGCTTTGCCTCTCTGCAGCCTTCTTTTAAAGCAGCCCAGCCACCAGATAGTGGGGCTGCAGAACGACCACCCCAACCCTGCAGGCCAGGTGTTGCAAAGGCTGAACCCAGCCTGGTGGGGACCTGGACTGCTCGGGGATGGGATGGGATGGAGGAACAGGGCAGCATCACCACTCTCAATCCTCCAGCTTGACCCTTGCACCATGAAGCTGTTCTTTTGCCCCCCCCTTCCCAGATAGCAGTTTTCTGGACCCAGGAAAGAATTGCACTGTCCCGCTTTTATCCAGTCCTCTTTTTAAGTGGCCTCTCAGGCACTGTGGGCTCTCTAAGACCTCTGCCCCAGCAGTTTCTTCAGCAAATTTCTCTTTCACTCTTAAATCAGTGGGTGGCCTGGAGGAGCAGAACTACACCTCTGGAGAGCCATGTCCCCTCTGCCCTGCTGCGATGGGTACCCCAGGCTGCGAGCTCCCTGTCAGCTCAGTCATGCCTCTCACTGATGCCTTGAGGTGTCCAGAGACAGGCTGCCCTGGGACTGTGAGTTCCTGCACCCACTGGGAGCAGCAGGACCAGTGGAATTTCAAAGGCTCACAACAGGTTGGAGGCAGAGCTGACTGTGGTCTGGGGAAGCATCCTCGCAGGATCCATCTCTATCACCTTCAGCACTTCCCAGCTTCCAGGGAAGGAAATACCAGTTCATCTAACCCCAAAACATCATGGATTTGTATTCAGGCAGATGGACCTACCCCCAGGGGAGAATGAGGGGAGATGAAGCCATTTAAAAGGAGAGATCCAAAGGGAGAAACTGAGCCACCCAGTTAAGGCCATGCCATAAATATCTCCATAGTGATTCAGGCTGCTAACAGCACCCTGAGCAGCCAATAAAAGACTTTTCCTCACCAAGGAACCCTTCCTCCTCCTGGCAGAGAAGGGAGCAAGTGTCTGGTGCCCCAAGAGTCGTGACTCATCTGTGAAGTGTTATGGTGCTGCTGGGAGCAGAAAAAATAGGAAAAATATTTCTTCTGTTGTCAGAAGAAATTAACTTCCACAAAAACAAACTGGAGAACGAGTGAGGCTCTGGCTCTGGCCCCTGCAGAACCGGGACCACAGGAGTTACCCACAGGACTTCTCCAACCCTCTCTACATCTCTCAGGGGAACGCTGTACCCGGCAGTGCAAGCTGAGGATGCAGAAGGCAGAAGTTTGCTGAAGACACAGACACTAAAAGCTGTTCCGGCAGGCTGTGCCAAGTCTTGTTCTTCATGTAAGAGAGCTCCCTCTAGGTCAAACACTCGGGTATTTCAGAGCCATTGCTCGTTTGGGAGCCCATGCTCTGCCCTGATGCCTTTATCTCCACAGAAGTGTCTGTCAGTCAGAAAACCCACAGGCACCCCAGAAGATGTGGGGTTTGCTTTGCCCTCACAACCCAGCCTTCCTGCTGCAGGCATCGGCCACCCATGCTCAGTGTGCAGCGTGCACACACGCGTGCAATGCGTGTGCATGTAGCCACAGGTCCTTGGGACCTCACCCATCAGAGCGACTCTGATCCCTGGAGGTATTTAAAACACCTGTAGATGTGGCACTTGGGGACATGGTTTAGTAATGGATGTGGCAGTGCTGGCTGAATGGTTGGACTCGATGATCTTGGAGGTCTTTTCCAACCTAAACGATTCTACGACTCTGTGATTTCAATATGTTCAGCTGCAGGTACACCAGGGAAGGAGCCAACCCGTGATTTCTCCAGCCTCAAACCCAATCTTTACCCTGCTTTGAAACACTGATGAATTATTCCACAAACTGATGAGCGGGAGAGTTCAGCAGAGGATTTCGAATTCACAGAACAAGAAAAATCAGATGGAAAAGACTTAATGTCAGAAAATGCCGGACCGTTCCCCGCAGTGGGATCCCAGGAGCTTTGTGCAAACTGGTTTTAAACCTGGGAGTCTTTAATACAACTTCCTGTTTTATTTTCATTTTACCTAGACTGGTATTTGCTAATAAATATGCAGCTGGCTGTATACAGAACAGCAGGTAGCTCCCATTTACAGCATTCAACACCCTCACTCTGCTATGCAGTATAATACTCACAATAAAACACACACCGTATTTGCAACTGTGTCCATGCCACTATTCTGGTACGTGACACACATTAAGAAACATATTCAGAACATAGAAAAGAATTTACCATTTACATAAAAAAGATGCGCTGGGATTTTCAATAAGTTCCAGCATAATAACAGTATCATTTTTATATCTTGTCTGCTCCCTTGGTCTTGCTGATTTAATACGTCTTTTCTCTTTATAACCATAAACCTATAGGTTGTATATAGATTTTCTTAAACATGATATACGGTGCCAGTGTGTATTTATAAAACTTCACCATAGAAAAGTAACAATTGTCAGAACAACTTAATCCAAGGGCCATCCAGGCCAATATCCTGTCTCCAACAGTTTTTTCCATTAATATGGATTAGGCAGACAATACAGTTTACTACAACCTTGTTTTATAACCATGTTAGTGATAATAATAGTGCCTTGTGTATAAATGCTTATAGATCACAGTGTTCAGGGAAACAGCATCGTCCCCACAGGGCAGGGAGGGAAACTGAGGCAGGGGAGATGGAGATTTTTCATATATATAAAGAAATACTATATTTTTACATATATATATATATGTGTGTGTGTATATATATATATAGATATATATATATATACACAAAACTTGATGGAGATTATACATAATGAGCAGTCATCCAGAGCCCTGGATAGCAGCACCACCCACTCCAGCCCTTCCATCTCACCACAGAGCCCTGCCTGGCACGGAAAGATGGGCCACAAGCCTGGGGGATGCTGCCCTGGGAAGAGTTAATGATGGAGGTCTCAAATCCAAGCGCTGCAGGTGTCTGCTTTTAATTCTTTGCTGCTCTTCTCCCAAACAGCCCAAGGATTTCCACCCTCCCTCTTTCTCCTTTACAAACGAGTGTTTAACATAAGAAGAGAGGCAAGAGGAGCCAGGGAAGCCGGGAGATCTCCTACAGCCCTTTCTAAGCAACCTGAGCAGGCGGGAAAAGGCAGCTGGCTGGAGCCCAGCAAGAGAGCGGGGACCATGGGATGAGTCTTCTCACATCTGGTTAAGTACTGCTAAACCCTCCGACGAGCTGCCTAATTATTACAACACTTCTGCCGAAAAATTAACGTGCTTGGCCGGCTGCACTGGGGCAGAAAGGGTAGGAAAGCAGCTGTCAGGATGCAGGCCGTGATGGGAGCACCAAGGAAAGAGGTTTGCGGCACAAGAGCACAAGAGAAGGGCAAGGAAGCTCTGCCTGCAGGGATCCTGCTGGGAAAACAGCCTACTCCCTGCTTTTTTTGCTGCACGGCCCCCAGGAGAGGACAGTGCCAACAGAGTTGTTAATCCAGCAAGAACAGCCCTTGCAAAGAGCTCCACAGTGATGCCCTGCCTACCACAATGAACAGAATAACCTGTCAGCAAACAAAAACGTAGATGACCCTGAGAACCCAACAGCAGGGCCAGGAACAGGATCTGGGGCACTGAGGTCCCCTCTACCTTTCCTTCTTGCTGAGCACTCATTTCAGTAAGTTCCACAAAATCCAAGTGTGGCACCTTATTTCTGTAGGTCTCTATAGGTGCTATAGGTGCATTATTCATATGTGCATGTCTCTTCCAAAACCAGTTAAAAAGGGCTGCAGAGAAGACAACAGGGTCCTGCTCCCCCAGCACAACCGTCTCCGTGTCACGTTAGTGGCTAAGCCTCTTTCTGCTACAGCTGTGGTGGGATTAATCTCTCTCCCTGGACAAAAAGGTGGGCTTATTTCCTGAGAGATGTCCAAGTACACCCAGAGAGCTCAGCGAAAGCAGCAGCCTGCTGGGTGCCTTTTACCCACAGACATTTGATGAAATTAATGACACAAAAGTAAGTATAAAGGCTAAGACAAATAGAACTGGCAACAACTTGAACCTTTGGCCTGTCCTTTGAAAGTCTCTGGCAAGTCTCAAATCTTCTTGATCTGCTCACTAAAGGGATGACTGTCCCACAATTATTTTCCAAGCATTTGTTGGCAAGTTGTAGGAGGAAAAAGGCATTTCACTGAAGCTGTTAGTACAAAAGCTCAGCTCCAGCCAGGGCCCTGGACTCCACTTCAAATTATAATATTTTAAGTACCTGAAAATAAATATTTTGTCAGCTGCTGAGAATTAAGAAGTAGCTTCGACCTTTCAGAGAGGGGAACCCTGCGGAGAGCGGCAAGGCTCAGAGAGTTAGTTGCAAAACAAGCTCTGCCCAAGCCATTCAACCTGTCTAGCACACACACAGCCTCCCCTCCCACGTTCCCAGCTCCCAAAGACACTGGAGCAGCACTTTACTATAAACTGGGTGCCATGAGTAAAATGAGCATCCTTGAGATGGCAACGGCACCGTGTCAGGGCTTCCTACTCAGAGTCCCCTCCCGCGTTGCTCATTGGTGCTGTTGTGCCATGTTGTACCTCTCACAGTCCTAGGAATTTCATCCACAAGGATTAAAAATACTCACTTTAGTTTTGTAACATCTGACTATGACCAAGCACCTGGGTAAATGTAGCTGTCACCTCTCAGACCTCTGAACCACAGTGAGCACCGTTCTGCTCCAGCGATGGCAAAAGGAACGTGCACAAAGCGGGAGATCTCTGGTTTTCCAGCAGAGCTCAAGGAGTTAAATTCCTCTCCCTTCCCCCCAATCTTTCTGCCTTTGGCCTTTAGATCAGCCCTGGTTGCCAATGAGGACTCATCGAAACACCACCAGGCTGGGCCTGTCAGGAAGGAAACCAGCGCGTCCAGAGTTTTGTTGTTCTAAAGACTTTTTTTTTTTTAATTTTATTTTACTGCTCAGGAAGGAAGCCAGAGCTTGCGCTTCGACTCCAAGAATGTTGATTACTCATCCTTCCCTGCATTATTTCTTTTATCTCTCACTTTTATCTACCTTACTCCAAATATTTCCCCCTCAGTTCTTTCTCTACCGTTCCTAGCCACTGCTTTCAGCTGTTCATCCAAGTTTCATTAAAAAAAAAAAAAATATTTGGCAACTGTTTCTTCAGAAAAAAATCCCAATTATCATGTTTATTAAACAAGCCTCTATCCCTCCCCCCATGCAGCCTTTTCAATCCGGGTACCATGGTTATAACAACTGCTCTAGGACCCGAGCAGCTCCGGAACATGAACATAACCACCTTGAGCGGGGGAATATCATAACCCCTGCTTTAAAGACGGGTGATGAGAAATTACTCTGCCTGTCCAAGGTCAATAGAGTCCACAGCACAAGCACAGTCTATGCTCAGGGCTTTGCCCAGGCAGCCCTTCCCTCTTCCTGCTCCACATGGCTGTGAGGATTAGGCACACTCAGCTCTGCCAATAAACTTGTCCTTCATCTTCAATACCCCCCCACTAATTAAGCTAGAAATGTGCAACAAAACTAAAAGAATTGGTATGTGACGAGTTGATGACACATTTCCTTAGACTCAGAAAAATGTGGGTCCTGGATCACCCGATTGTCAGGAGCCACCTGAGTACATAGCAGAGAGACTATCAGCAAGTGGTGTCTAACTGCCTTCTCCTCTGCAAAATCCATCACACCACCCAGGGGTTTCCTTTTCTTCTTTGCCCAGGTGCAGCTAACAACCCAGACAGAATTGGCAACATCTGGGAGAACATACACTCAGATGTTTTTCATTGACATTGTAACCTTCCCCAGCCTTTGCCAACGTGTGCCCACTCCCTGGGGTGGGAGATGCACACGCCCAAGGGCTGATTGGGTCCTCGCAGTGTTCCTGAAGAGATAAACAAATGTGAAGGGTTTTTTGTTTGTTTGTTTTGTTTTTGTTTTCAGTTTAAGGTCCTTTGTTCCTTGAGATGTGCCATAAACCTGGGGCCTGATCTGGACCATACCGTACACAGCTTCCCAGGCTCCTACACCCATGACATCTCTGTTACATGCAAGTGAGGCCGATTCAAGTTCTCTCTGCCCAGTTCTGTCTTACTCTAACACAATCCTCCCCTGTTTCCACAGCCAACGCATTGTTTTCATTTTAAGAGGGGAAAATAATGAGATGGTGGGAACATTACTTCTGTCTAATGGAGACAGAGATCTGCAGACTTTCATGGCTTACTTTTTCCAGTATAGCCTAGCCCTGATCCAAATATCATCATACTTATTTCAGTCCTGGACCAAATGTGAGACTGGACACATTTGCCAAATTAAGACAGAAATAACTTGCAGTATTTTTCTACTTCACACTCTTTCAAACACCTCTTGCTGACATTAAATTTCTGGTCTGCAGACGCCCTGCTTTCCACACTACTGAACCTCCCGGCACCTTCAACACAGCCCCAAATCTTGAGCGAAGGCTGCCCATCACCTCCCCTCTTCCATAACCAGATCGGCTCCTTGAGAGCAACACTTTGTGCATGAACCCAAATATCCAGAAAGGAAGGAGCAGCACAGACAGTGGCAACAAGTCCCCAGGAGCAGAGCTGGCAGGAGCAAGGCCAGCTGTCCTGTAAAGGCTGTGCTGAGCAAAGTGCAAATCTGAGGGAAAAGATGCAGGGTTACAAGAGTTTGGCTGCCCATTCTCCCCTTCTCCCATTCAAGGCGCACCCCCTGAGGTATGAATCCACTCGGGCTGGCAACTTCTTGATTGTAACCATTAAGTTCCTCCGCTTGTGCTCTGTGCGGGGTTACCCAGGTCACTGATTGCTCCTTCATCTCCCCAGTAAAAATAAAAAAAGCCAGTGGTCAAACTGCCTCCTCAGGGAGGCTGAAGACAAGTGCTTAATAGGTAAAAGCTGTCACCCTGGCTAAGGACTTTGCTGGGGGGTTATCTCTCACCTATAGCACCAGCAACGTGAAGTGAGGCTAGTTTGCAAGGAGGAGAATAAACAAGAGAGGGAAGAGAGCTTCTACAACCCCCTTGACAGTGCTGCAACGCTTGGATACCTCTGACCTGCACTGATGCCCAACACTCAGGATTTCCACCCATCCACAGCCATCAGAGCCTCACAAGATCCTCCACACTGCAAACAGCAACAAGGAGACAAGGTTCCCTCTAGCCTGCATGGGCCAAAGGTTGGGCTGGGTGCGGGGCGGCCCTGCTGCAGCACGGCCAGGCCACCCTGATAAGGCTTTCACTCACCCAGCCTGAGGTGCAGCACCCAGGGTGCCATTAGCCCCCATTCACCCTCCTCCTCTCTCACTCACAAACACCCTCACACTGCCTCCTGAACAGTGCAAGGCTCCAGCAGGGCCTCTGGCAGGAAATTTTGTGGAGCGTCCCCCCAAACAGGATTGGAACAGAAAACTCCAAAAGAATTCTTCCGTATTGGAAGTCAGGTTGGAAGACAAGGCAGAGCTGCAATCTGGTACCAGGGCTTTCCCCATCCCAGCAAAACTGCCAAAGCAGGCTCTCTGCAATGAGGGATGATTATCCTATGTCTCCTTATAGCGAGGGATGTTACAGGACAGACAATTCCACATTCTAAATGGCTTTGCAAGTTGTTTCCTAAAGTGCAGGGAAACAACACAAAAATCAGATTAAAAGGTTGAGTCCTTTTGAATTAAAACCACCTGAATTTAAATCAAAGTACCGAAAATCCCAATAGAAAGAAATGGGTTTGTCAGGGGCAGTCCCCAGAGTTTCACTTTTTGCTCTGTTTAGAAAACCAATTGCTTCTGGGGAGGCTGTCACGTGGAGCCTTCGCCCCAGTGCTTTCTGGTTTTGTTTTCATACAAGCACTCCGAGGCACTCACCTGCCTCCCAAGGAACAATCCCGTGCTCAGGGAGCCAGCCGTGCCACCCAGCCCAGGAGCCGCAGCTGGATGTGTCCTGCCACCCTTGCCCTGCTCAGGGCTGTGGCACTGCACATCTAGAAAGCCCAGGTAAGGCCGCAGGATTGCACAAGCAAAAAGCTCACACACGAAAGCTCTTGGGTCTTTCCAAATTAAAAACTTTATGTTGTTACTCTGGTGAGAAACAGCTCCTAAGAATCAGTACTGCTGGGGGAAGGCAAGGACACAGTTTCCAGCTCTTCCTTTTAGGGGTATACAGAGACACATGGTGCCTTTCTTTTTCCACTGCAGAACAGCCTAATATTCATCAAAAAAAAAAAAGTACAAAGCACATTCTTGTTCTTCTGCAATTCAGTGAGAAAGCTGTTATCAGCCTCAACTTAGCAAAAAAGGAAGGTTTTAAAACAACACTGATTAGAAACTATGTCCCAAGTGAGGAAAAATACGACAGAAATGTCCCACACCTGAACTCCACAAGCAGTTTCACTGTCACCAGGTCTCCCTCCCACGTTATCTGCATTTAAGACAATAAATCCCTCCTTGCCTCGCTCCTCCCCAACATTGCTTCTCCCCCTCTTCTGTTGCTCAGGGCACTGCTGCAATTCAAGACGCCAGCAAATGGTCGAAGGAGAGGAGAAAGTGATGGCTAAGAAGAACTCCCAGGCCATCACAACCACCACCCCTGTTTTTAAAAGACAGGACAAAGAAGAAGAAGATGGACACAGATAGCACCAAACCCAGCAGTACTTCTTCAGCCAGAGCTCCCACGGACTCGAGGGCTGTGTCCCAGAGAAGGGCCGCCAATCTGGCCAGCAAATACCCGATGCCCAAGCAGTAACAGGAAAATAATTCAGCACTAAAAATCTAAAAAACCCTGAATTCAATGAATTTGCCCCGAATGGCTGTAACCTGTGAGTTTCTATACTCGGGTCAGCAGAGCCAAGCAGGCAAACAGCGAGGTTGCATGAAGGGGCAGAAAGACACAATACAGTTTACATGTGTAGATCTACAAAAAATGCACATGCCCTTTTTCAGAGGACACTGTATAGGAATCCAATCCTACATTAAATTTCTCAAATAGAAATCCATAATTTCCTGAGAATTTTAATTGCTTTGCATAGCTGAAAAATGTCCTCAGAAGTCCCCAAATCTGCTATTCCATCCTGAAGAAGAGAGATGAAACATTCACAGGCTATCAAGCACATTGACATGATAGAAGACCACCAGTGACATGAACCACGGGATAAAAATCGTCACAATTTGCTTTCAGTGGCTGCTTTTCTTGGAATATGGTATTAAAAGAAAACAACTTTGCTCCCACTATGAATTTGCATTAGAAATCCATAATAAAAATAAAGCTTAATATTATACAAATGGGTACAGTTCTCTATAGTGCTCCTGATGCAGATTAAGGTTAGACAGATTTTAGATGACAGTTATTTACCTCAGTCTAACACCATGTATGCACAAATGGAATTTATTTTATAGCTGCAGATATTAGCCAGAAAAAAAAAAAAAAAGAGATGAGAGGAAATCTTACAGTCTCACGTAAAATATAATTATGTCTGTTTTCTGCTCCCTGGAAGGCAAACAAAGAGGGAAAAATGAATCTGCTGCTAGCATTTAATGGGACTTGTCTAAATGATATCAAACAAATAACAACCAGCAGTGATTCACAAACACCTTCACTTCTATTTTTTTTTCACTGGGGAATTCCAGAAACATTAAGACCTCATTGTCTTGAACATTTTCACTCCTACAGACCAGGATTAGGCCCGTGCCTGAGTATGTCTCTTTCCTTCAAGACCTTCAAAATATCAAAGAAAGAAAAATAAATCACAGAGGCACTAAGGCTCATTCATTCTCTCCCTCCTGAAATGTTTGCCCACTTCCCCCCTCTTCTCCCAATTCCCTACGCAATCGCTACCAATCAACCAGGAAACTGTTGCTAACTCTTGAATTTTGCAAGTTAGCAAGTAAAATAATAAAACAATGTTTTAACTGTCAGAGATCCTGGCTCGGAAAGTGCACTTTGGTCATTTCCTTTAATAACTGCAGTTTAGCAGTAATGATTTATAATAGTTCATAATATTCTACTAACTGTACTATATTAATAATACTAATACTTTGCCCTTGCCTAGTGTCTTCTGTCAGAAGATATCAAAGCGGCACACTCCGCTGTGAGGGAGGTATCACTGCTCCCCCGGTAGGGATCGGGAAACCGTGACTCCAAGCCATGCCCGAGGTCAGGATTCCCGATCCCCAGCACAGCACGGCAGCCGCCAAGTCTGCCTGCACTTCTCCTGCCGCAATTCTCTGACAGCAGTCGAGTCTGATCGATGGGGCTGAAGATTTAATGTGATTCATTCCTTCTCGAAAAGCAAGGTTTGGCCAGCGGTTTGGGGGCCGTGGTTTTGATGGGAAATACCGAGCAAGGTGGGGGGGTTGCCCTGCAATTGTACAATAAATACCCTCCTGCCAGCATCCAGACACACGGGGCAAAAGAGGAGCGATAAATATTTACTGTGTCCATGCCCATCTCTCCAGTAGGAGATGGATAAATATGACATTTCGGTGTTGCTCAGCACTCCGAGGACAGTGGTTATAAGCCCTAACACTGGCTCCCAGGGAGCCCAAAAAGGAAAAGAAAGGGCACAAGGCATTGCTGGCACGGCTGAGACCACACGAAGGCCGGCCGGATGGCAGCGGCTGCGCGGGGAAACATTTTGGAGGAGAAAACAGCCCCAGCCCTCCCCCTCAAACGATCAATTAAAAGCCATCCTTCTGCCGAGAGCGGGCGAGGACAGCAAATGAGGGCTGCGAGGAGCAGCGCCCGGCCGGGCTCTGCATGACAATTGATGGGAAGGGGAGGCCAGAGGGGTGGCGGGGGAGGCAGCTCCATCCCTCCTCTCACCATGGTGATTAGGTATTCCGAGTGCGCCAGATAGCCCCAAATAACAGAAAGAGAAATATAAACTGGAGACCGGCAGATCCAAGGCAGGCCAGATGGTCCCGCAGCCGGCAGGGGCTGCTCCCATCCAGCCCTTCCCCACTTTAACTGTTCAAACATTTCTTTATCCCGACAAGACAATTAAGCCGAACAGCATGGAAAGGAGTCTCGGCAACAGTTTGCAGAGGGAGCAGGAAGGTTGTTGCCAGAAAAGCAGGAAAAGGAGGTGACTGCCGCATGCTCCAAGACCTCCCTCCATGCAACACAGCTCGCTCCATGAGGACAGCGTGTTTTTGGTGGTGCAACGGGGATGGATGGCACAGATACCATCTCTGCTACTGCCCCATCTGCCTGCCCACCCCTTCAGAAAATCCACTGTTGCTCCTTCGCTCCTCCTACATCATGCAGGGCGCTGCAAAACGGAAAGAAACATTCCACTCGATTTATTTCATTATTTCATAAGCAGAGTTAAGCTTGCAATTTCCCATGGTCACGGCTGATCATTATTAGCAACAAAGCATCACTTCACATTAGACCCCAAATTTTACCGGCCCTGGAAGTGATGCATCCCAGTGGGAAGAGTTGTGAGCGATGGATGTGTGCACATGTGCATTCCCCATCCAAGCCATTGTTCTGCCATAAAATATAAGGAAAAAAACCCTTCTTACCCCAGCACATGTACATACACACACTGAGCTCTCTACATAGGTCCCAGCCCATAAACACAAATCCCAACACACACATGTCTGAGCGGGTGGGTTGATCTGATTTCCAAAGTACCATGTTATTCAGGAATTCAAGCTGTGGTCATCATAGCCCTGATGTCCATCACCTGAAGTGCAATTTACATTTGATCAATAACAAACCAGTTGTTTCAAAAGGAAAACTAACTCTATGCTAGTGATGTTCTTTAAAACCCCAAAGTGGAACAAAGAGCTCACTAATATGGCACACAACTTCTCATGCACAAAAGAAACCAATTGCAGCACAAACTGTGTCCAGATAACCGAGGTTAAATATGATTATCAAAAATAATAATAAGCAAAATACTGCTAATAGATCCACCTCACTATACCCAGCACACCCCAGGGATGATCCCAAGGGATCCCAGTCTTTTCCCAGCTCAATCACTCATCCTCAGGGCACACAAGGAGCTGGGGAAGAGCCACCAGCACGAGCAGGGAAACTGAGACATGGAGAACCAGGCTCTGGCCAGAGCCTGGAAACTGAATCAGTGTCCAGGATGTAGAGGATCACCTTCACACGTTGGCCTGTGCTCCACAAGAAGTCACAGACAATACATGACGGAGACCAAGCAGCAGACAGCAACAGGAAAGCATCTTCTGTGATCCCAAGGAGGCAGGGGGCATGGGCAGCCCCACAGGGAAGGGAGAGTGTCTGCTCTGACAAGGTCCAGTTATCTGCCAGGAAGTTCCAGCTTCAGCATGGACCTCTGTGTGTCACTTTGTGGGAAAGCAATGCCCCAGTGACTTGATATAGAAAGGCACTAGGACAAATTTTATTGAAAGTAAAGAACAAAACCAGGAATCTTTATTTTTTTTTTCCTGGTTTTAAAATAGGGCTATAGATCTCTCTTGCAGAAAGGAACATGCCATTTATTTCCACTCTTTCTAGGAATCTCAATTATTGTACGCTTATTAAAGGAAACCCATAAAATATGTCTTCCAGTGTCTTTAACACATGCTTTACAAGAAGCTCCTAAACTCTAACAAATGGCATTATTTCTCTCAGTAAGCACCTAAGGGAATGGGCCCATCCAGTACACGGTATGTCTGCATCTCCCTGGAAAGGCTCCACTTTTCTATGTGCCCCCTGTACACTCCATCACTCTGGATGTCCTGAATTTTATGTGTTGCATTTTACAGCAAGAGACAACTTATCCAAATACAGACATCCTAGCCCAATTTGCTGCTTAACAGAGAGCACAATCCCACCCAAATGCATGCCAAAGGAGATACTGTCCCTTTGGGGGATGTGGGGTATGGGCCTAAGCAACACCCTGCTTTAAAAGTAGGGAAAGGTTCGCCCAACAGGCTGAGCGATCTCTACTGCACAAACACACATCTTACAGGGCCAGGTGTTAACCTGGAATATAACAGCACGTATCCCAAAAAATTTTACTGAATTCCTCACATTTCCTCCACTGGTGAAAACAGGCCAAGACTTTCTTCCCATGTTGCAGAGGACTAAATAAGCACCTTCCAAACACTCCTTGTGGTGTAAATGCCTGACTTTGAACCTTGTTTTGTTTCAAAGTATTTCAAGCATAAACCTGTTTTTCAGGAAAATTAAAACTCAGTGATTGAATCATTTTGTTTTAATGGAAGTTTCTTAGAAAATTACCATTTAAGCTATGGGGTAAAACAAATATTTTAATGAGCTATTAAGAAAAGGCTTCTGCGCAGTGGAGCAGAAGACCACGCAGAGCAATCACAGCAATTCAGCTTCCATGTAACACAACCCCTTTCAGCAATCTGAAAAATACAACGAAACAGATGAGCTCTGCGAATCTGAAATGCACCCATTAGACATGGGAAGGTGTTGCTGATCTAAGAAAATTTTACAATTTTTGCTCGCAGCTGTAGAAAAGCCTAATTACATTTTTACCTTGAAGCTACAGCCACCTACCTGCAACAGATTCTCCATCAGGAGCAAAAGTAGGTAGCTTTTACAAAGGCTTATATATAACAATTACGCAAGGAATTCACCAAACTTCTCAGAGACAACAAATCCCCCCAAGTACACACTTATATAGAAACTCCAAAAATATAAATGCAAATGTTAATGCAAACCAGGATCACCATTATATCTGCTAACTGCGACCTTTTGAGTCCCTCACTGTGGAAGTTTTCCTTTTCTGATGGCCAACATCAAAGACTAATAGGATCCCCTAAAAAGCTCTACCACTTGCTCTTTTGGCCACCAGGAAACACACCCATACGTGTGTATGCACACACCAAATAAACTCGCTGTCTAAATGGAGCAAAGTTTCCATGGTGCAGTATCTACATGTGATAGGAATATGATACAGAGCCAACAGACATATTTAGTGTACACCATCCTGGTAGTTACAGAAGAATTTTAATGTCGATGAAATAGCAGGGATGTTGCATCTGCTCAGCTCTACCGCGCAGTAAAGCATCTTCAAGAAATTTAACAACATGGGTAACAAGAACAATACGACAAAACACCTCCCACTTCTGCCCAAGTTTTCCAAGCTGCCTGCAAAGTTTTTATTCTGCTTCCTTTCCCTTGCAGGTCCCCTGCCACAGCACTGGCAGAGGCACAGGGAGCTGGTGTCACCCTGGCTGCCTCTCGCACCCGCCGGAGCAAAGCCCCGTCTGCTCCCAGGAAGGAGCGGACCCACGTTCGGCACACGCTGTTGGCAAAGGCAAGGCACGGCGGTGGATGTGGACCCTCCTGTCTGTCCACAGCTGCGCTCCATGCGGTCTAATTCATTTAACAGATTTATTTCTTTAAATGGGGTATCTGACAGGATTTTGCCACCAAGATCCATAGCAGCTGATGTGCTCTAAATTCATTTAGGTAGCGGACCCGCTCCTCCGCCACTATCTCCCAGAGTACTCTTTCAAGCAAGCTTCATTTTCACAGCCAGGTTATATTGATAAGGGAAAGAGCATCAACAAAGATGTCTCTAAGCCTTGCCATCTCACCTGCCTCCCCCGTGGATAATTACATTACCAGCTTAACACACATCCACATCCACATGCGCTCCCACCTACAGCCACTTCCCCCACGGACCCAAAAGGAGGGAGAGGAGATGCTGAACAATGAAAGGAGCTTACAGCACAAAAAGTAGCACGGTCGGGGGTGGATCAGAAGAAGAGGGGGGAGAGAGATAAGAGATCACATTGGTACTGCAAGAAATACACAGCTCCTGCCTTCAGTGGGAATCGTCCTACCCTCGCAAATGCCGGCATAAAAGACACACTTGCAGCGTATTTCAAAACCAAAGAGCGATGGATTTACAAGGCAGGTTGATTTTATGATGACTTTTATTGAAAAGGTACGCTGGGTTTAGGCAGATGCCTTTTAGCGCCGGTAAGTTAGCACAGTGCCTAATTCAAGGAGACAGCCTGAGGAAGCAGCGCCGACAGGGGAGAGAGAGCCACAATGTCTCTATTACTCTCCTCGGTATCATAAAGGGGAGAAGAAAAATCACGTCTGAAAAGGGAGAGGAAGGAATGGTGCAGCAGGTTTTGGTTTTAAAAGAAAAGTAATAATAATAACAACGACAATATTAAAACGGTTTTCTAAGAAGAAAACTTAACAGAACAAAGGAGCCCATGTGAAAAGCAAACCACTCACTCCTTGATCTACATCTCTGGGTTTACAGGAAAACTCTAATCATAAGTCAGTGCTCTTCCTTGGGGTACCACGCTCTGCTGCCCCCAGACCACTCCCCGTCATGGGTCACCTCCCAGCTCTGCAAACCTGGAAGCCTGCCCTTCACGAAGGACAGCTCTGCCTCTCTGTGTAGGCAACACCACAAGAGACAAGGTGATGGGAGAGCATGGAGTTACAGTCATGAACAAGTGGACTGGGTTCCTTCAGTCCGATCACCGGCCTGCAAAACGGCACATCACCTTTCAACGGGCACCAAATGGGGGAAACGCTCAGAGAAAGCACATGATGCAACAGCTTATTGAATTGTAGGAACAATTTGTATTTATGCCTTAAAGAGGGAGCTCAGTGGCCAGAAATATTGTTAAGTTAACCAGAGGAAAAGGTATTTTTGTCCTAACCGGAGGCACAAATCCCGATGGTGAATCATACAAGAATGGTGTGCATGAAGAAAAGGTCAGAAAGAAACACCTGGAGAAGCAGGGGGCACGTACTTGTTGCAAGCTTTGGGTAAGTTTCTGGCTATGCACTCCAGCTGCATCTCTGTTTATACACATACATGTACCAGCACCTATAGCCTCGCACTGGGGCATGGAGAGATTTCTGCAGGGTCAATATCACCTCTCCAACATGTGCTGGAAGGCAAGTTTCCTTCACGAGCACCTCACCTTAAAATCTGTCAATCCTTTTAGAAGAACAAGGCAATATTGCATGGCTGAGCTTGGCAGGCAGGAAAGGCTGCTTTGCCTCCACCTCCAGCAAGTATCACAGCACTGTGGGACAATCACCTGTTGAGTATCTCAGTGAGGCACAATTAAAGAACCACCAACAAGTCAACAGAGGTACTTACATCTGTCACTTCGGTCTTCGGGACTGGATGAAGTCTCACGGTCAGAAATGAGGCCAGAAACTGCAAAGATCTTCTTCCCCGTATCATCAACTTTGAGGGAGCCGGGGGAGCTGGAAGGGAGCTGTGTGCCAAACTCGTACTCCTTCCCATCAGTGTCCGAGAAGCGCAGATGGGGTGAGTCAGTGTCGTGGCAGTTCTTGAGGCGCTTGGCCGGCGTAAAGGCTGACTGGTAGCTCTCCCGGTCTTCAGTGGATGCAAAGGGGCGGAAAGCCCCGACGCCGCTGTGGTTCAACATACTGATCGGGGTGCAGTCCAGGTTGGGGGGTGCAAACTGGGGGTGGAGGTGAAGCAAGGATGGAGGAAAGTCACGGTTTGCAAACGCTCCCGGCACCCCGCCTTGACGGTGGTACATGGAGGCAAAAGTATATGAGCCATTGGTAAAGGGAATATGCACGTCCTTATCTGCTGACACGGGGACTCCAAAAGGCCTCGGCTGCTGGCAGGGAATGGAAGCGTCGCGGCTGGCTTCAGCGGTGGAGGCAAGAACCATCAGTGCTGGGGAGGCCAGTGGGTTGGGGAGATAGGGTGAGTTCTCCATCTTGAACGCTGCCCGGTGTAAGTCCATCGGAGTCTCTTTCCTCAGCAGGATCACGAGCAGAACGATCTTCCCCCGAAGGAAAGCAAAGCGATGCCTGGGAATGGAGCGGGGAAAACTACTGGAGCATCGTCACCCTTCGAACACTGCAAGGAAACAGAAAAGGAAAGAAAACACAGCCGGTTAGGTTACTGCACTCATCTCTCTGGGACGCTCCAGCAGCAGGGTGGCCACATGTGTTACGAGCCACCGGCCGGAGACGCGCCACTGTTCTCATTCAAGAAAATCAATAGACAACTTCACACACTAGTGGAATCAGCCCTGGCCCTCCAGGTTAAAGGGTATCATCCAGTGCAGATGAATGAAAGGCAAACCAAACATAATAACATGCAGATTTAATAATGCACTAATAAAAAAGGTTCAGTATAAAATTAACATAGTAACTCCAAATTATAATTGGAATTTTATATGGCAAGTGGCATGTACATATAACCGCAATAAACTTAAGAAAGCCCCCACATACACACACCACTATTTGCTTGGGGAGGGGGTGTAAAACCAACATAAAAATATCCTTGGTACATAGTTAACCCAAATCAGCCAGCACACATGTCTATACTGTACACGATGCCTGAGACTTATATAACAGACACGTACTTTTTCTCACTCTCACAGTACACATGGGTAGGTAAGTACTCACACACACAGTACCCAATACCATCATATATATATGTACACACATCATTGGAACGTAGGAATGTGACCGTGCCTTGGTGCGTGTGTGTAATACACAAACACACACGCGTGCACACGCGGTCCCTGGTAGCCAAAGGAGAAGAGACTTCCCCAGTGAAATGCCTGGCGTCTCTGGCAATATTTAAAATCATAATGGGTGCTTCTGCCATCTGATCTCTGCAAGTGTCTGCCTTTCGGGTCGGGGACAAGAGAGGGTGGATCAGTAATTTTAGTTCCTAATGCACTCACTCTTAAGTAGATTTGTAAACTGCCCTGGATGTGCCATTAACATTTAGAGGAAAATGTTAACAAAATTTCTGCCTTGCATCTTGCTGAGCCTCCCAGGTTGGTGGCAGCCACCCACCCAGCCACAGCCCCCTCCCAGGGTGAAAGAAGGGAAAATGTTCCTTTCTGTATCTCCCCCAGTTCGCAGTGGCTTTTTGTGTTGTTATTTTCTCCCCCAATCAATCTCGTGTCTTTTCTTTTAAGCTTCCGCCGCCTGCCATTCAGGCCCCACAACCCAGCTTAAAATACAAGGACTATAACTTTGAAACAATATACTAGCCGCCGGAGCTCAAAGGGCCAGAAAAATCATATAATAATAAAAAGCTGTTACAAATTGTGCCTCTTAAATCCAGAGGGTCAAACATCTCAAATAAAACTTAGTGAAAGAGTGTCTCCCTAATGGAGTGCCTTTTGTACTCCATGAATGAGGGAGCCTAGGTTAACAAAGTGTATGAAATCCAGTCTGGGGCTTTAATGCAGTTCAGTGATAGCATTTCCTCTCTCCCATCCTGTACCCAGCCGCTCCACTGACTGTTATGAATTGTGAAGATGAGTGGACATCATCTCTCTGCTTCCTCATTTGGCACCCATCCTTACAGACATCATTGCTAAATTACCAGATTATGTATCTCGCATTAACGGATCTGCTCTCTTCCAAATTTTAAATAACTTTCTCATTGAGTTCTTGCCACAGAGAGCGAGGGGGAGAGGAAGAGCGAGGGGTGCCAAGGGCATCCTGGTCAGCACTGCAGTCCTGGGTACACTTGCTCTGCTGCTTCACACGAGCCTGATCAAAACCTGGAGGTCAGGAAACTGCAGCCACTGGCTGGGGGCTCGTGTAACCATGTAAATATATATATACACACACACATAATTATACATCTAAAGAAACGCATACAAATAAGCCACTGTCCTCAGAAATAAACAATCATTAACATGGAAGTGAAACTGAGCAATCACGGAAAAACGTGGATTTCCAGGGAAAAAAAAAAAAAAGCAACCACCTCTGCCTGCTTTTCTATTTTTACTTGTGCTTTCACCCCATTACGTTAAATGTATTTCATAAATTAGTAATCTGGCCGCAACACTTGACACTCCTGTAGGATACTGTGAATCACTATGGCCGTTTATTCGTTTGCAAACTTCATTACGCCAGGAATAAATCAACACATTACAATATCTCAGCCAGCCAAATTTAATTTTTTTTCAGCTCCCACTTCCTTTTTCGTTCTCTCTTGCTCCTTGCTCGCCCAACACCTCCCCGCCCCCCAGCAACACGGACAGATTAGGCTGCGGCGGACCAGTCATTATGAAAATCTATCGTTAATACACTCCCAATGTCAAAATGTCATAGGTTTAAATACAGAACCCAAAAATAAGAAAACTAACTGACCTTCTTAATTAAAAAAATATGGATTGCAGGGTAATCAGCTGGAGGGAACATTTGGGTGCTGGGAAGGCAGTGGGCACAGGTGGAGTGAGGAGCTGCTACTTTTCTGCCTCTATGCTGATTTTTTTTAATTTAGCACCTCGCGCAAATCCAGATTAAAATAACTCCAGCTATTGATCCGAGCAGTGGAATTGACATTAATTTTAGTTCACTTCTCACTTTGCAAAGGGATCAATAGGAAGTAATAACAGCTGACATCCCCGCTGAAAGGAGGAGAAAAGACGGGCTAGAGACAGAAATCGAAAAGCAACCAAATAAATCAGCAGCTACTTTTCCACGGCATCAGACAAACTCCAAACAGATTGCAAAAAGTCTTTGTTGAATTAACTAAACAAGGAGCAGAGGGAGGAGGGGTGGAGATCAATCTAGGAAGCTACATAAACTGTCTACCAAGTATGAAGGTTAGACAGACACACTGAAAACTAACTCTGATTTTTTTTTTTCATGGCTACCTATATGCATAGTAATTGGTTTTCAGAGCCACCCTGTTTAAGATGTACAAGATGTGTAATCATGTATGTTACTAATAACAAGGCTAAACGTGCCACAACCAAGGCAAATTGAATCAAGAGCCTTTAGCTCTGAACCACAAAAAAAAAATCCCTCACCAAGAAACAAGTTGTAATCAGTCCTCTCTGGCTCAGTTTTGATTCCTCTGCTTACAGAGGTTGTAGCACTGTGCTGCATAAGTTAAGAGGGAAGTCTGATAAAAGCAGGAGAAGCCATGACAGAACTGGATTTAGCAGGCACCACAAACACCCAGCAAGAGGAGAAAACAGCAGTGACTGCTGGTTAGAAGTGTAAACCCCACTTGCTAATCAGCCTGCAAAGAAACGCGCTCATATGCAAGCACATGCACACCCCATGCACAGCCACCAGATCTGCAAATCTTCTACTAAAATGTTACTCGGAGTTCCTATTACTAAATCACCTCTCTGCTATCGATTAAAATAAATAAAACACACCACTCTGGCTTCTACAACAGGTTGCATTTTTGTGGTCTCTCAACCATTTCCAAATGCCAGAGATTAAAATAATGGGGCAAATTAATGTCTTTCTCCCTCCAGAAAAAAGTTTTCTTGGGGAAAAAATTAATTAGCAGGATACAGGGGAGGAAAAAAGATTAAAACATTAGGAAATCCAGGAAAATTGGTGATGCATGTAAATTAGGAAATGCCCAGAAAAAAAAAAATCACAATATCCATTTACATTAAAAAGTTTTCCCCCATAAATGTCAAGTAGGAATTCAGAAATATGCTCTGCGCAGAAAAGCCAAAGATTATAAAACAAAATAATGCCAGCTGTTTGGGGATTTAGGTGCTCAAATGGATTATATATTTGAACCAAACTGGATTTCCTTATAATAAATAAAACAAATGCAAGCTCGAAAGCCAACAAAGGAGAGCTCTCATCACTGGATTAAGATACAAAGGAAAAACAGTTAATTTTTTTTTTTTT
>NW_016690292.1:1944698-2180776 GCF_001604755.1 Lepidothrix coronata
TACTGGCTGGGCAGTGTTGCTTGAGCGCACAGAAAACCTGGCGGGGGTTTTGGTTTTTGGTGGTGGTTGTTTTTCTTTTTTTTTCCAGATACTTTTATTGCAAAATAAAGCCCTGAGTTTGTGTATTTGAAAGGGAAAAAAAAAACCACAAACAGAAAAAAAAAAAAATCCCAAACCAACAAACCCCTGGGTGGGTGCGTGGATCTGCTTATTTCCTTTGAAAAAAGTTTTTGTTTTGCAGCTGCTGGGAAATGAAATTGTCGCTGCCCAGAGCGACTGTGGAGAGAGCGAGCTCCGGGAGCAGCGGAGGGAAGCGAGGAAATAACTGCCCGGCTTGCCCCACCGAAAAACAACGAGGAAAAAAAAAAAAGGAAAAAAAATAAAAGAGTTAAAAAAATTATATCTATTTGGGAGCGAGGGATCTGTGCCGGTCTCCGGGTCCGGCCGGGCCCCCCCCTCGCCGTGCGCCGTCCCCAGCCGGGCTGCCGCGGCGGTCCCCGGCACCTGATCCCCCTGGTGGCTACCGGTCCCCCTCGGAAAGCCACCGGGGGGGAGGATCCGGGTAGCTCGGGGCTCGCCGAGGGTGCGGGGGGGCCCCGCTTTTATCTGCCTTTCCCCTCGGCATTACCATGCCGATCCCCACCCACCCGGCCCTCCCCGCGGCCGGCGCGGCTCCCCCGCCGCTGCCGAGCCGCCCGGCTTCCCCGGCGCTGGGGAGGGAGAAGGGGGAAGGGGGAAAGGGCGCGGGGGGCTGGGGTGGAGGTAGGAGGGAGGGAGGGAGGGGGGGGTTGAAACTTGCCCTGCAAAGTTTGCGTGTGGCCGGGCGGGCGCGGTGGCCGGTACTCACGGTGCGGCGGGCGGCGGGCGCTGCGCGGAGCTGGCGGCGTGCGGGGAGCGGGGCAGTCCCGGGCGTGCTGGCCCCGCTGCCCGCCCGCCGCTCGCATGTAGCAGCGCGGGAGGCGGCGGGGGTGCGAGGGAAGGAGCAGTGCTGCCTCTCAGTGCCGGCTCTCATCAGTGAATGAGCCTCCACTCTCCGAGGGGCTCCCGCCGCACACACACACGCACACACACGCGCGCACACACACACGCATACATACACTCGCACACACACGGAGCCGGGCTGAGCACTGCATACATTAGGGCACTCGGGCAGTATGGGAAATGCAGTCCAGGACCGGCGCCCACCCGCCGGCCGCCCGCGGCCCCCGGCGTTGCCCGAACGGGGTGTCGGGGGCTGCTCCCTTCCCAGGGGCGCCGCTTCTCCTCCCAGCCCCGCTGCGCCGGCCTCGCCCACCCGCTTGGCGCCGGTCATATTTTCCACGGTGCAGCTCCCTCCCAAATTGCAGCGGGACGCTGCCGGGCCCCCCCGGGCGGCAGCTTCCCCCCTCCGGAGCAGCCCCGTACCCTTCCGGCCCTGAGGCAGCCGGCTCCCCTCGGGATGCCCGCGGGCAGGCAGCCTTCCTCAGGCACCCTGCAGCATCTCCTGGCGTGGGATGGGCATGATTTCCAGGGATGGGCATCATCCCCAAACTTGCCTTGGACAGCCACAGCAGAGCCAGAGAGCAAATTAGGGACTTCACACTCCCAGTGTTTCCCAACTGCGGCACACACGCATGGCTCACACACTGCTATTTTAATGTTTCCTGGATGCACGTCGCAGCTCCGTACAAACCCTCCTGCACACGCGCTCCGCCTCGGCCACCGGCAACTCCCCTGCCAGCCCTAGGAGTGTCCCGAGCAAAAACTGCCAGTCATAGGAAATGGAAGAGCCAGTTTTAGATGGGGACTTGAAAGAAACACTTATCTCGTTGTTCCTTGTGAAGTGCACCAAACCTTGATCCAAGAGATTTACTTATTTTGCCCAAGAGGGAAACATTTCAGGTTTTTTTCTTCAACTGCTAAATAATTTCAGGTTGTTCTTAGAAATAGAGTATGGGCAGCATTTTGTGGTTCTTAGCTAACTCTGCACTGGCATTCTCAAAATACAACCATGCTATGTGACACACACTGAAGAAAGAAGCCCATGAGCGTCATCAAACAGTTGGGCTGTATTCTGTGTATGAGAGTAAAAGAGATCATCTGCTTGTGTTGTCCAGCAACTTTTGTGTAAGCAGTGACTCATCACTGAACTGTATAGGCCTGTTACTCCAGGATCACTGAATGCACCAGCCCCTATAAAAAGGTCCACAGGCACAAGATGAAACATGTCCTCGGGCCTTTACTGGGTGCAGACCATAACAGTTTGCTTCTCTGCCGGACTGAAGCTCACCCATCCTTTCTACAACATTTCAGAGGTAGGTCAGAGTAGTCAGAGTGCTTGCATGCTTTACGAATCGTAAAAATTTCAGAAATGTTAGTAAACATTAAAAAAAAAAAACAAAAACCAAAAAGCTTTCTTATTTTCACACAAATTTCAAAATAAAACAACATGGTGTTTCAAACTCCTCAACTCATAAAGTGCCTGGGTGAAGGAGCTGCGTGTACTTTCTTTACATAACCATCAGTAGCTCTGTTCCCTGCTCTGACCTGCAGCTCAGCCTCTCAGAGGCTGATGATACTCACCAAAAAGAGCCTACTTCCCTTCAAGGCATGTGCTCCCCTGTTGCTTTCCTGCACGAAGTGTGCAGGAGCAAGGAGGATGGCAGGGCAGGCAGCAAGCACTGCCTTCTTCCATGGATCAGCCATGGCACAATAATAAATGTGGGCTCAGATTCCTCAGCCCCCTTTCTGCTTCCTGTAAAAACTGCCATTTCGATAGTCCAGGTTAAAAACCTCTCGCAAATGCGAGCAAAAGTTATTGTGCGTGTATTTTGCTCATCAGTAACATCTCGTGGTTACCCTCTGATCAACCAAAGTTATTATTTTTTGAGGGTTGGTCATTTCAAACACCTCTTTGGAAACAGCTGCCACACAGGCTGTCCACACAGACATGTCTCAACACCTGAGTCCTGCCATTTTGCGTGGGGACCCTGAGTTAGCTGGCACCACACACATTTCCAAGGCTCTCATCCTGCAGCATGCTCCACTCCAACAGCATCAACACTTCAGGACTTCAGTAAATATTCCACAGGGTAGTGTAGATGAGCCACATTTTAAATAACATCGGAATTTGACACACTTCAGGAAGCCACATTAAAAACCATCCCTTATCTCCAAGGCATCCTGGGAAAAACACTCAGCCACAGCCCAGCTTGTGCTACAGCTTCACAGTCAGAATTACAGAATTCTGGTGGAAAAAGTGCTCCTATTATAAAGCTGTATTTTCAGTAGTTACAATATAATGAAAAATGATCCCTCAGATTTAAACTTCTTTCTTTTGTTCTTAGTGAAAAAGCAAATGTTTTTTCACTTTTTCAGTTCCTTAGTATGGAAAAAGGGATCTGAATCCTCCACCAGTGTCCAATTTATGCTAGATGAGAACTAAGCTCTGTGTTTTGAGGCTTGAAAAAAAAAATGTGGCTTTATTTAACTTTATGTTACTGCATCATCACACATAAACTTAATACAGTTTGGATTCAGGGAACAAATCTGGCATTTAGCTAGCTTCTGTGAGCAATGTCTTCAGAGGAAAATAAGAAGATACACTCAAGTTATTTATATTTGTAATTACCATTAATCTGTATTACTAATGAGGATTTTGATCCTGAAAATGGATCCATAAACATGGACTCCCGCACCATCATGGAGCTGTGATATGCACAGGGGCCCATAGGAAAAATTTCCACTGAAATATATATGCTACATTGATCATTTGGACCCTAAAATAACTTTGAACATCTGATTTAACTTTCTGTGCATTGCTCATCTCTAAGAGTAATGGGGGACACCTCCAGTCGGTTTTTTTTCCAGTTAATATTACAACAAAATTTGAGATTGTTACAGGCTGTGACAGTGCTGTCCCTCCTCATTGCAAACTCTGTTCTAAATACTGAAGTCTAAATTGATATATACAACCTACAGAGCTGATTGGATGCACTTAACTTTATGCATACAGATTTCAATAGGACTACTAATAATACATAAAGTCAAGTGTAGATGTAAATTCCACCATAAACAGTGCCTTAACTAGAAGCCTGCTGTATTTTTACAATACCAATGCACAGTTCTTAAGACAAGAGACCCCCTCACTCATCATTATGTCCTCTAGCTCCAATTGCATAAAATAATATTGAGATATGTGATACATTATAGCACCAACTGCAGAAAGCAAGGGACAGACTGCGTCTCATGTGTACCTGTAGCACACTGGGATCCTATTACAGGGCATTGCATTTGTTGGGCAGTGCCCTATCGTGGTGCCGTGAGTCCCCCGAGAAGTGACACCCCGAGAAAGTGCTGAAATTCTCCCGGCGTGGGACCTCGTCCTGCAGTCACTGGCACCGCCACCACCTATGGCCAGACCCAGACCACTCCTTGCACCCTTTCATCTGCAGCATGGGTGGAGGGAGGGGGAAATGGCAAATGAATCAGTCAATTAATTAAAAATAAACTTTTTCTTGCAATCAGTCTCCGAGGCAGCTGCCGCTCCCCGCGGGGTGTGGGTGGCTGCCGTGCGTAATGTCCATGCCCTCTGCTGGCTACAGCCCGCGCGTCTCGGCAGCTGCCACCGCCACCCTGCCCTCGCCGCCGCGACAACGACCACTCCGGGGAGAAGGTGCCGGGCAGGGCTGCCAGTGCCAGCACTCCCTGCTGTCCAAATGATTTTGTCCCCGTGTTTCTGTCAGAACTGTGGCCCTGCTGTAAGCATCCCTGAGCTGGTGGCCACGCTCCAGGAGGACAGGAGCTTGGAGCCTCTGCAATTAGCCATGTCTCACTCTGATGCTGTTAGCAAGGACATCTGAGATGAAGGTTGACCTATGAGTTTGGGAGCATTATTCTGGTTTTAGCAGCTGATCTGGACTTTAATCTAGTGATTGGTGTAAGGATTGTCATATAGCTCAGGATAATATGGGATCTCTTCATCTTCTGAGCCATCTGTGACTGCCCTCTGCCAGACCCCACTCTCTTTAGAGGAAGAATTTGGCGGAGGCAAGGCTGAAATCATATTATCTGCCAGAAGTTTGAAATTTAGAGCTGGTCTACTCTCAGTGACTAGTCTTCCCAGAATGAGAGAGCAGTCCTGAAAATGACTTGTTGACTCATATGACTAGTAGTGAGAAAATTTTCTTCAGCTTAGAAAAGTTTTCTGTGGCTGACAGATAAGCCCATTTTCATCACCATCACCATCATCATCACCATCACCATCACCATCATCATCATCATCACCATCACCATCACCATCATCATCATCATCACCATCACCTTGATCTCTTCTAAAGTCTGCTGATTTACACAGGAAAGCAAAGAGAACCTCCTGGTTCTCATGAGGTGCTGCAAGATGCCACTACGCTTTTAAATCTTGCTTATCACCGAATTTCTACAGTAGAGTGGAGACCATGCCTGGGATTTTGTGATCAAGTGCTTTATAAACCACTGCCCTGCAGCATCATTTCCTTTATGACCTTCCCCTTGGAAAATTCCTTCTCCAAAGAGGAGGTTGTAGACTGGATGGCAGATGCCTGACAAGTAACTGTATCAACTGTTTCAGGAGCACTGCTCATAAGTGAGCATCAACCACATTATCATTTCCACAGCTGAAGGCTGACACGGATGCTTAGGGTCAGATCTTCAGAGCCCTAAAGGGGGGCACCTCTGGGACATCGTGCTGCTGCTGAAAGTTGTCTCCTCAGCTCAGGTAGCAGGAGTGAGTGATTTAAGCACATGCATGGAGCAATCAACACCCTTTCCTGTCAACTCTTTCTAACATTTGCTTTTACAGCACTGGACACTTGTTTTCTCCACAAGCATCCACTCTTTTTTCTCAGGGCTTTTTTGAATCCTTCTCTGAGCAATATCCTGTTGCTAGGAGTTCCACAGGCTAATGGTGTGGAAAAATATTTCCCTCTGAGAAGAGCTACACCTGTCCAACCCCTCTTCTGTGCACCATCCATCACGCTGACAGCATAGGTAACTTGCCCGGGATCATGTCAAAGCGTGAAATAGCTATAAAGGCAACGCATATGTGTTTGTCATCTTTGTCATTAATGGGATCAAGCAAAACTAAGGCAAAGCTATTGAACTGTGCCTCATAAGCCAGGGGAAACTGGAGCCATGTCCAAAAGCAGCTCAGAGTGGTGGCTCCTGCTTTGGCTCATGGCAAGTAGACATCGTGAGCAACACTTTGCTCTTCTTATTTATTTCTTTGTGTTTGCTGTGACTGTACCTCAGGAGACGTGTTGGGTTTGCTTTTGGGGCCCAAACTGCAGAGCCTGGAGTAGGGGCAGCACTATCTCCACAGCCTGGACCTATGTCACTGCACCTCCCTTCCCAGTTCAGTGGAGAACCCCAATTCAGCAGAGGACTGGAAAAAAAAAACACCTACCCTTTCGGCCAGGCAAGCAAACCTGAGCAGGACAGATCTAGTGAGCTTTTAAGGCAGCTCTCTGGTGTGATTAGTTAGAGCTTAACATGAGATAAAATCAATTGGAAACTTGTGTGAGTTAGGGCTGCTCTCATCAGTCAGAGTTTGCAGCAGCCAAGTGCAGCATGATTGTTATTAATATCTGCTACAGATATATAAGCTGAAATGGGGCTTTACAGTAAAAAGAAAGACAAGTTGCTCTTTCCCAAGATCATACAGATTGTGGATGTAATTCAGAGCCATGCTGAGCACCCCACACATCTGTAGTAATGGGAACTGCCTGTTCTCGGGAGAAAATACACCAGTGTCTTATATGCACATGCATTTTCTCATGATACTACGTAACACACAGAGATGTTGTTTAGGAGTTTAAAGTGCTGAGTATTAAGATGTTTGTAGTCTATCCCAGGAACTGCATTAGATATAAGACAGATCACATGCCATCAGTGACTTCACACGAGCCTATGCTTTGTGCCTGCCTTCTTTCAAGGTAAAATGCACTCTGCCAATGCTGTTAGTCCTTTGTAAAGCTGGACCTCAGCATCAGCTGTGGTGCTCACTACTGTGACTGCTGTGATAATTCCTATGCTGCCATATGAATGGGATTGCACCATAAACCCATACACCTTAGCCGTGCTGATGGCCAAGTCTACATAATAGCCCAATGCTTTGGTGCTAATGATCCAGTGTTTATGGTGGCCCACTGCACTGTTGTCATGCCAACGAGATGGTATTCCTCCCTAGAAAAAATAATAATAACCAAATAAATACTTTCTTTCCCTAGACTGGTCTGTCCGTTTAACAGGAGTTGGAGATTAAATCTGAAGGGAGGAAAATCCAGGCTGAAATACAAACCAGCCTCTGTTCAGAGGAAAAGAGAGAGAAATGTCTTTTTCCCTCTCCATCCCCTCTGTCCTTTACAGAACACTCTTTGCAAAACCTCTTCTCTAGTGAAGCAAACCCCTCCTGTGGCAGGGGAGGGGAATGGGAATTTTTGCCCAACCAGTCCCTCCCTGGGGATTTGGGTCAGGCCAGAGACTTCCACACTGAACTCCCCATCCTGGTCCCACAGCAGTATGGCCCCAGCAGGGACATGTCACAAGGAAAGCCTATCCCTGTAGCTGCCACACTGTTCATGAGCACCCAACGTGCCTAGCCTGCCTTGCACTCTGCCCCAGCACATCTGGTGCCCCAGCAGAGAGTTCACACTCTGAAGTACCCATCAGGGTACTTGCAGCAGGGAGGGTGCTTCTGCAGACCCAACCGAACCTCACTCCTCCCCAGGATTACCTGTCTTCCCTTTCTGAGAGGGTGACGTGCTCCAGAGCTCCAGCTCTTCCTTGCCTCAGTCACCAAACCTGGCTGCAGAGCTTATTTTCACAATCCCTTCTTACAACTTTTTTAATTTCATACACACATAGCCTCCTGCTGCTGAATTCCAGGACTCGGTGCCTGGCTCTCACTATTCCTCTCCCAGGGAATTACCCATCTGCCTCTGAGAAATACCTATCTTCTTTCTACCAGTCTTTTTCACAAGTCACTTCTCACGTGCATTTCCCATCCCTTTTTCTTGCCCCTCTCTTGTCCTTTAATCCAGCTCATATTACTCTAGCAGTAAATTATTAAAAGCAGGCAAATACATGCAACAAGCCAGCTTTCTGTCAGACACGAGCCTGTTCAGAAACTGATACACTCAAAATTTCTTTATCTTGGACCAGCTTTATCTTGAGCTAGCCTTTTCTGCCATCCAGTTCTAATGCCCTGTATCCCATCATCCAGTCTTAGTGCCCCACATCTCACAGCCCTTCAGATTCCTGGCTCGATTGTTGGAGAACCATCTCATTGCATCTGCAGGTTTCCTGGACTTTAACCCCTTCATGGGATCAATAAGGTAGAATTTACTGGAATTCATAAAATTATTCAAATAACAAGAATAGCTTGAATTTTAAGAGCAAATAGAAATAATAAACCTTTGAAGGGGCATAAAATCTTACAGTACAGATTGGACCAGTGGCTGTCTTGAAGAGGAAACTGGCACAGGAAATGTCTTGTCCTGACAGTGTAGTTTTCCCTTGCAAAGTTTCTTGCATGCCTGCTGTACCTTCTGGCAGTGCCCCTACCACCAGGGGCACGACATGGACTAGATGAGCTCTAGGTCTGGTCCATCTCCACATTCCTGTATTTTTGACTCTAGTCAAAATTCAAGAATATAACGACAACACCCCAAATTAGGCACCTCAGAGCTGAGAGCCTTCACCTGCACACACCACCTCAGCCACTTTGTTAGTACTGAGACAGTGAGCTAGCTAAGGCATATGCACCATTTCCCATGTGCCTGCAATACATCATCCATACCCAGTGAGGATGCATGTATTAATTTCTTCCTGTTGTACGTGAAGTATGGGAAAGGTTACTCCTTCCAGTCCTGTGTTCTTAGGCTGTTTTTTGGGAGACTCCTTTCCATCCATCCTTCCACCAGTTCAGCAAGCCACTTATGCACAGCACTGTTCTCCCTCCCTTAAGGCTGTGTCAGTGAGAGACAGTTGTAGGGTTTGACCGAGAGGCGTTAAATAGACCTGACAATTTGTGTGCTCTTGTAGGAAATCTTGAACTTCAGCAGCATCTGTGACTTTCTCCCATTGATGTTCTTGGAGCTGTCAGGCTTGAACTGTCCTGGAGATGTTCAAGGTCTCTCTCTTACGTCTTCAGAGTGTGTGGGTAGTTGACCCTGTTGAGTAATGTCATCTCATTAGACAGAAACACGTGTTCATTGAGATAAGGACGAGCTGTCTTCCATAAGGTTTGAAATCAGATCTCAGTTGGTCTTTCTGTTACACGTTCAATTGGCATGTTTCCCCCCTCCACTGAAATCCTGCAGGGATATATTTCAGTGGGCTAATTATAAATTCCTTCTGTCTTGCAATAGCTGGATACAGCATGCCTGGTGGCATGAACCTCCCCTCCTTCATTCGTGTAGTGCACCTCTCTTGCTGCAGGCAAAAGTAATTTCCCCAGCCTGGAAATGTGATTTAATTTGACCTTGTTCACACAGGTTCTGCATCTTTTACATTCCCACCCCCAATGATAAAACAGGATCAGGGGAAATTGCAATGATTCACAGTGATGCTCTGCATCAGCCTCCAATTCTTCTTGTTCCTTCCTCTCCCCATCATCTCCTGCTCTGCCTACCCACTACAGCTGTTTTCCTTACAGGGTATTTCTGACTGTAGGTGGAGGATGTAAGAGGGATGTAAATATGTGAAACCACATGCTTGTGTCACATCTCTTCTGTCAGGAGAGGCAAATTGCATGTTCTTTCCTTGTGAGACACTTTAGGAGTCAAAGGAAAAGAACTGGAGAGTGAGAATGAAGAGGGAATATTAACAGAAACAAGGGGAGTGCTCTAGGACTGTTTCTATAACATTTCTGTAGTAGATCCTTACTTGCAGTCCCTGCCTGCCTAGATCCACTCCTTCAGCCCTCCACTGCCTGCTCCAAGGCTGCTGGGGTTGCTCAATTGCACAGTCCTACTGTCTAGTGGCTGCTGTCCCCAGCCTTTCCACTTACTCTTCCCTGAAATGGTGAGAATAAATTATCTAGCTTAAATACCTCAGCCCTTGTCTCCTAATGGTCCCATTTAGAGGAGCATCTCTAAATCCTTGTGCTCTCCTTCTGCAAGTTCAGAAGATCTTGTTTGTGGGACTCCCTCTCCCTTGTCTGGTATTTGATGCTTAACAGTGAAGCCTTCTAGCTTCTCTAAAAGGCAGTCTCTCTAACTGTTCCAGGGGAGTATTTATAATACAGTTGCTACTTTGCAGAATCCCAAATCATACAAGATGCTTGGAGGGGCACATTCTGTCTGTGCATCAGCTGTTTCCACCTGTAAACTTGGGCATGGGAACAGCAAGCCATTTTACATCAGCTCACAGAAGCTGTAAGCCATGACAGGAGACATTGGCTATCCATATCAATAAGCTGCTGAGCACTATGGAAGCATGCTTACAGTGTTTTCCCAGTAATGGGGATGGCATCAGTTGTCAGCAAAGCAGACAATCTGGCTGCACGTGTTATTCAGACTTGTTAATGCTCTGCTTCTCGTCTGCTGGCTTTCCCTTTTCTGCTAAACTGTTACCAGAGCCTAGGAAAACCTGCCGGGTCCAGTGCAAAATTGTGTTGATCCTTTGCCTCCAAAAGCAGGAGATTTTTGTCTCATTTTAGGTGTGTGGGACTGTTATTCTTACAGGAAGTTTCTGAAGTGGATGAGAAATGTTTGAGAGCCCTTAAGAGATCAGGGCTATATTTGGTATTGCAGTAGCTTTATCATACTTGCTCTTTCTGTTTCTACCTTGCTTCAGCAGTTCACATCAGAGGGAATATGGTCTGAACAGGTCATATCCAACCCCAGGTCATAGTGGGGTAGCTCGGCCAGGCAAGAATGACAACAAGTGGTCTCTAAAGCACTTGTAGCTGCAAGTGTTGAGTGTTGAGCTTCTGCACTCAGAAGAGAGTGGGAAGGGGCAGGATGTAGGAGAAGGAGAATATGTCCTCTCATCTGTATTCTGTGAAGCTGGGAAACAGCTGCCAGAGCAGGAGACCACAGTGGATAAAGGACAAAGCATTTGCATGTTTTGCCCCAGTTTGTAGAGACTGATAATGAGTAGGAGGATTTTGACCTGGAGAAGTTGGATGAGTTCCTCCAGGGTGTAGACTTTAAGGGTAGAAGGTTTAATTCTGAGCATAGGTTGGGTTGTCTGCCTGTTGACAGGATGACGGTCCAGAGGATGTAGGAGTTTTCTTGTTCTCCATCAGCTTGACCCTTTCTCTGTCAACCAAAGCAAGATGCCTGTTCCCTGGAGCCCCCACATGATGGCTGGTGCCTCTCATATGAAGACAGAGGTCCACCTGGAGCAGCCTGGTCTGAAAACCTACAGCCTGGCAGTAGGAGCTCATTCCCAGTGAACTGGATGTTTGCAGAGCACAGTACAAAGCTCTGTGAGATCCAAGCGCTGCCCACTGCCGAGTAATATTCCTGTAAGAGACTCATATAAGACATCCATGGTTTCTATACATTTTCCACCACCCCCCCCAGGAAGCTTGTGTGAGGCTGAGCAAGTCGCTTGCTCACTCTGGCTGTAATTAAACTCATCTTCATTATTGCACATTTTGGCTCACTTTCATCCTCTCCTGCCGTGAGGTGTTTGCCTCCAACCCTGATCTTCGAGCAGGGATGAGCATGCTGATCCTCCTTCCATCCTCTCACTATCTATTTAAACTGTAATGTTTTAGGGGCAGGGACATTAACCCTCATCTGGATTAGCATTGCTCTAATGTAAATAATATTAGTTACATTATAGATGTTTCTGTAATTAGAGTTCCTGTTTCTATAGGCATTTAAACACCTCACCTCCTCATTTGACAGTTATGTTATTTGATTTGTGTTCTCCTGATGTGGAGATCAGTACAGAAACCCTTTTATCTCTTCTGGTGAACAGGTTTAGACTATGATTGGATTTGATTTTTTTAGCACTCTGTGTAGGGAGGACCCCACAGATATCAGGTACAATTTGAGTAAGGTGGAATACTGCCACAGAATTTGAATGGAGATTAAATAATGTGGTAAGAAGCGGGACTTTAACCAGTGGGATTTTTCAAGGAGCATGAGGTAAGGACAAACCCTTTCAAAAATGGGGGAAAAAAGGGCTGGCCTACCTGGTGAAGCCTTTTGGGAAGAAAAATTGGCTTCCCTGTCCCTGTTTGCCTGCCTTTTGAACGGGACACATTAGTATTTGCCATTACTCTGAGGGAAGTCCACTCATGAAAAGGTTTACCAGAGATGATTTTATCAGAGAGGCTTGCCTTGGCAGATGGCTGTATGCTTTAAATTTAAACAGAGAGGCATAAATAGTAGAGAAGAAAAGAGGGTAATAAGAAAAATATTAAACTGCCCAGTGCAAATCCTTGGGGAACTTCTATTGCAATAACTGACCTCCCATATAGCACCATTTATTTTATATGCTGGCAGCTTTATAGGTGCTTGTACAGCTACAGACGAACACCAATTTGCCAGTGCAGTTTGTTTTGATAACTGTTGTTTTCAATAAATCTGTATTAAAATCAAAGGGAAAATTAAATAGACCAAAGTCAGTGGCACTAGAGATAAGGTAGCACATTACTACACTGGCCTCTTCAGCTGGAGGAGCTGTCTCTACCTCCAGTGTGGGTCACAGGTGTGGTGAATTTCAGTGGCCTCAGCCAACATAAGTGAGAATATTTGGTGGAGGAGAGGAATTCTGATATTTCAAAGCTCAGCTACTTTCAGGGGTGTAACAAAGGAGGAGGTCTGGGTGAGGATGCACTGCTCACTTTTGCAGGCTCTTTCTCTTGGGTTTCAAAGGACACTTGCAAGCGCAGAGGTTCGAGGTCTCCAGCCTTTGAACCCTCTGCTCTGTCTCCCAGGACCCCTTAAGTGTTCCCACCCCTACATGGCAATCCACACAGCTGGTACCTGTGGACTGAAAGCAGCAGGAGAAGCAGGATCTGTGACTGGTCCCCAGGCAAGTGGGATGTCTGTGTCTCAGGCTTTTCTGGACATGGCATGTCCTTCTCCTCTCTACCCCTGGCAGACTAGGTGCCTCCTGTGGAAGTAGGGGAAGTCCTGGTGCAAGAGAGGGAGGAGAGAACAGAGAATAGAAACTCCAGGGAGAGTGCTGAGAAGAAAAGAAAGAAGAAAGAAAGGAAGGAAGGAGCGAGCTGCGGGAAATGATGGGAGGAAGAGAGAGGCTGGAAAAGGAAAGAGGGTCTCCAAACACTGGAGAAGAAAGACAAAGAGGCAGAAAATAGAATAAACAGAAGGGGAGACAGTGGGGAAATTAGAGTGGTGTAGGCAGAAGATATGTGAGACTAACTCCCAGTCCCTCACACCAGAGAGTAACCCCTTACTCACCTCCCTCTGGTGAATTTAGCTGTCTCTTGGAGGTGTGTGTTTCTGGAGAGAAAGGCAAGACCTTAAGTTTGGTGAGAGGAGCTGCTTTGGTCAGGAGTTTAGGTACTCCTCCAAAGACTTGGCCTCTGGACACATGGAACAGCAGTGATTAGAGCCATCCAGGTAATTATTTAGTTTCAGTGGGGCAGTATAGAGGATTGTTGGATCCAGGAAATTTTGCATAGCACTGAGCATCATGGTTGAGTCCAAATAAATAATGAACATAAAAGATTTCATGGTAGAGTAGGTAACATTTTTTCAAATTGATCAATGTTTTACCATAGAACACGGAGTGGAGTAACTGGGAGCATTTCTTAGGAGGTATCAGTATCATCCAAGCTTTTGCTGAGAAATTACCCGAAATATTCCTATGGGTTTTTTTCTCATCTCCTTCTGACGGTATTGTTTTACTCTTGTTATACATTTATACCCTTTTGGTCCAAGAGTTTGGCCTAAAACATGGGGTCTCCTGAGCTGGGGTGGGGGAGGCAGGTGCTCTCTGGCTACAGAATTTTTCATCTATGAAGGTTTGTTTTCCTGCCCACAGAAAGAATCAAACCACCAGCTACAACGGGCTTGTGCCAGGCCATTTGCCTGCCAGCCATCAGACCAAGGGCTAGTTCAGGTTTTTCAACAATCATCTCCCCTCAGCTTGTTTGGACTGTGCTGGTCGCTTTTCTCCCCGCTGCTTCAGTGCCTTATGTTCATCTTTTAAAGGCCTAGTTGAAAAACAGTTGTCAGAACCCATTGCCCCCCAGCTTGGGGCAGGGATCCTTGTTGTTCCTGGTATCCAGTTTTACGAAGACATTTAGCTGGTTTAATAGGGGATCTTAAAAAAGGGTGGAGATTATGCCTGTCAATTTAAAGTACAGTATAAGGAAACGTAACAGCGTGGTGTAATGGATGGTTTGGATTTCTAGAATGATGTAATAATAAAACAAAAGAAATGTCAAAGTGATAAAGTGAAAAGAAATATACTATTTTTATTTGGAAATATGTCATTAAAGAACAACAAAAAAATCAGAGCACTAAACTTTTTGTCCCAGCTTAGGACAAAAATCATATTTTTTGAAACCTCTGAATTTCCCAAGGGACACAAATTCCTCTGTTATTATTTTTGGCCAGCTGTCTTCCATATGACTGCCCGTGAAAAGTATTTTATCTCACGTTAAAATCCCACACATAAAAATGTCTCTCTACCTTCCAGCAGGTGTGCTTCTCCTGTGGGAAGATTTGCTTTATCAGCAATATTTCCTCCAGGAGAAATGCTTAATTTTAGATGTTTTTTCCATTTACACTTAGAGTTCAAGACACTTGAGCAGCGGCTCAATATTGGGTGGCCTGTGCAGGCGTCAGAACCCCTCCTTTATGCACTGCAACCCTATTAGCTAAAATACTGGCAAAGAGATTTTGGTGAAGTTTTTTTTTTTTTTTTTAATGTCCCATTAAAAATGTTTAAAATGTTTAAAAATGTCCCATTTCACTGCTGTTGATGCCCTCACTTTGAAATACAGCTTTCCCATGACGACATAGCTGTAAAACACATTCAACTTTTTTATTTTTTTCTTTTTTTTTTTACTAGTTAGCAATGGAGTTTTGCTATAGCCATTAAAATATAAAGAATAAACTGCACCCAACTGTACAATATTTTTTACCAGGGTTAAGCCTGAATTTCTGTGTGGATGGCATTGGAATATCAAGATTAAGTATACAGTGCGAGCAGAAGGGTTTTATGACATACAATAACGTAAAAAAGCTTGTATTTCTTTAACAAATTGACATCACTGTTTGCCCTTCTTTCTTTGTACTTCTTGAGTCTGATTTTTAGGAGCAAGAGTTGGACAAGGCATGGTAGATGATTCAGTGCAGCTCCCTTGAACCAAAATCAGGTTGGCACTAATGGGACGTTTTATGGTGCTGTAAGCGGCCGGTTTCGTGGTTCCCACTGCTCCTCGGGAGGTGATCCCACAGTTTAATGCATAATAGCCTCAGGAAATTTTTCCTGATGTTCAGCCTACGTTTTCCTTTGGTCAAATATCTTGTGGAAATGCTCTGCTGAGGGGTAATTTTGTGTTTTGGTGCTGACACCATCCTGGCATATGTAGGTAGTTTTTCTGCTCACCCCGCACACAAAGCGGGAGTAAGGGGCAAAACCTGGATTCACTGGGAACTTTTTACCCTCCCTCCTTACTCAAGCACACCTACCCAGGTGTGCTCCTGCTTTCTGAAGCACATACAACAGTAGTAGTTTCACATCCAGCACCAGGCATCGTGTGCCTGGGGCAGTCCCACTGTACCCACGCAGAGGGGACTAACAGTGATGTGCAGCCCAAGCAACACAGTTGTTTGTGTTTGCTTTGCATGCAGTTGCATCCTCTTGCACTCTTGATTAACGTGGGATTTTTTGGAGACAGGACCAGCCTGCCTGGCCAGCCTTGTGTGCTCAGTCAGTATGAGGTCCAGCAGGGACCATTCTGTTCAACCCAGCAAATCAGAGGCTAGAGAAATAAAATGCTTCCATGCATCAAACCCCAGAGGTTTGCTCAAATCCAAGCTACAGCAGATCCCCTATGCAGACGTGCCATCCTGATGTGAAATGTCCAAGACTCCCTTGTCCTCTGTTAACACAGCCCAGTTAATATCCACTCTCTGATGTCCTGCGCTGTTTTTCTAATGCACTTTGTTTCCTATCCTGCCAAAGGCTGTCCCTCTCACCTCTGTTTTAACTGGAAAAGGATTTCCACCCCATGGCCCTGATTCTGGCTGAATTAATGGTTTTTGAACTGAATCAGCACATTTGAAGTTAAAACAGATCCCCACTGAGTCTGTACATTTTTATTACTGTGCAAGGAGTGCTTAGGAAAATAAAAGGAACAAGAAAGCCCTGAGTGTGGACCACCCCGTTGAGGGGGGAAATATAGAAATTAAGCATGTTTATATGAGTGATATTTATAGGGTCAAGTGACATATATAGTACGAGGCCTTGGAGCCCATCTCGGGAATACCACATACCAGTCTGGGCACTCACACTCAAGAAAATTTAATTGAAATTGAAGCAGGTGCAGAGGAGGTCTACCAAGCTGGAGTAGGAAATGGAAAGATAAAGTGGTAAGGAGACACAAGAAAAAATGGCTTGTTTAGGCCACCAAAGGAAAGATGAAAAAAATGATCAGGATCTGAGAAATGCCTATAAATACACCAGGGGAGGGAAAGAAACCAACAAGTTAAATCAAAGGATCATTTTCCCAGAATAAATTAGTGTAAACTAGCTATGAATACATTTTATCTGGGAGTTAGGGGTTTTCCTATCTATTGAGCAGAGAAGAGCTGAAGTAGCCTTCTGCTTGGGTTAGCATGGGCAAGTGAAGAGACATATTTGAAGATGGAGGTTGATAAATTTACTGGGATGTTGGAGAGGAAATTTTATTACAGGATGGAGGAGTATGGCTCAGTATCCCTGGGACTCCTTTCCTGACCTATACTCCTACGTGTGGATTGCTTTTATAATCTGAAATCCTCTTTTGCCTTTCCTTTGCTAAGGACGTCAGCACCTTTAAAATCTCCTGTGATTGTCACCCAAGAGCGCTGGGCTGCATCTGCAAAGCTCCTAGCCCCACAGAGCTGCTGTTGCTCCCAAATTCATCAAGGGGGTCACTGTCAAACAATGAGACACACTTAACTCCCACCGGGTTTGAATGAGCTGCTTCCTTTCAAAACACCCTTTAATTGACAGCTAGAAATAGCTTTCCATGATGACAAGCTGTCATTAATATCATTCACCAGAATGATACCCCAGTGATAGTCTATGAGTTTAGAGGAAAAGGGAGAGAGAAATCCTCTGCAAACAAATGTTTCAACAGAATACACGAACTGAGCTGTGGTTTCAAGAATGACAACATGAATATAAAAATGTACGTTGTGAATATTAGTATTCCCTTAAATATGTGCTCATGTTGGTTAATGAGTCCCACCGGTGGCGTTAGTAACTGAAGGATTTGGGTTGGCACGTTATTAACTTGTTAAGTAGAAAACAGTGATACAAAACTACTTGTCATGTGTATTATAAGACATTTAAAAGTTGCACTCAGCATAAGCAGCTGAACAGAACTAAAGGAGTCGCCTTTGAAATGAGCTGATTTTTCTTTGTGCCACAATCATGTAAAATCCCATTGCTTTAAAAGGAGCTGTGCTCCATGGGCCCTGGAAAGGGAGGTACTGGGAGTGGGGTTTGAGGAGTGGCTGGGGCAGTTGGCAGGACTCTTCTTCCTCCTCTGTGCTAAACAGGCAGCGACCTGATACTTCATCCTGGGCTGGGATGAGCTCATCCCTTTATTCACTCAGAGCTGCCACATTGGGTCAGGGGGGTTTATTCTGTGTTTTCTGCCTTCCCCTGCCCCCCCCCTCCCCCCGCTGCCCTCTCGTAAAGCTCTGTCCCTCTGTCAGCCTAGTGGTGGCTGCACATCTGTGCTGAATGAAATGATGCTTTGTTAAGAAACTGTTGGCCTTCTAAAACAAATAAAATTGACAGGTAACTGTAGACCTGGTTGCTGCATCTGCTGGCAGCACAGGGATCCGGCCATAGGAGAGAGAGGCACAGCTGGAAGCTTTGAGCTGACCTTTCCACCCAGGGTTTGAAAATAGTCCTTCATGTAAATCAGGACAGACCAGACACTGCCCTAGCATGGACCCTATTTCCTCTGGGCTGCTTCTAGCCATCCGAAAAACTCTAAAGTAGGGCAAGCAATTAAGATATCAGAGCAGCTCCTGAAACACATTCACTTGCTCTTGGACAGACAGAGGGATGGTTCTGTTGGTCCTGAGGCAATGGGGTAGCAGGACTGTCATGGGCTGTGCTACTTGGAATAAATAAGGTGACCCTGATGAGCAACTATCAGCCCTTTTGGCCACTTTTCCCCATCTGCACAACCCAGTTTCTCAGCATTCCTTGCTCAGGGCTCCATGGCAATTGTTCACCTTTACATTTCCTAGCTCTGCCACTGACAGAGTCCCTTGGGGAGGGGAGCTGTTGCAGTGATGATGCTACAGGGGCCATGTGCATTGATGGGCAAGCCACAGGATATCTATTGATCACCCTCATTCATTTTTCCAGAAGGCTGGAGTGAGCCAGATTAATCTGTAGGTGACATTTTGAGTGGCCTGCAGTGTTCATTTGAGGCATGCACACCCACATAAGACAGGCTCGGATATGAACAATACAGGAACAGTGACAATCTTTCATAAAACACGGCTCTCTTCAAACTGGTTTGAGTACCTTCTTCAACAGCTGATAGCTGTGCCAGAAAAAAGGCCCTCTTTGAAAATGCAGTTGCCGAAGGGAATCTCATTGTTGTCATGCAGTCTTTGGAGGACAACTTGTACGGATCTCACAAGGGTCACTGAGGCTGGCAGAAGCCAAGTTGTGGCCTCTGGTTGTTGCAGAAAACTCAGCTGGGAAAAGGGGTTCCCCCAAAAAAACCCTGGGCAGGATGAAATCTGCCTGCTGTGATGCTTGGCAAACCCCTGAAACAGCACAAGGCTTGGTTGATGAAAAAAGGACATGCACACATCTATGAGCCATTCATCGTTTGTCTAGACTGAGGAATTATTTTTTTACTGCTAGATGCAGAGGCCAGCAGTGGAAAGGCCTCCTTTCTTTCATCCTCCTAGAAACACAGGCAGGCTGTGAGCCCTAAATTTCAAGCCTTGGGCTTGCAGTGTAATTCAAGCATGTCTCAGCCAGTTTCCATCCCAGGTAAGGAGGAGCAGGGACAGATTGCTCAGAGAATGCCACAGTACAAAGGCCTTCAATTCACTCTCCTGGGCTCCTGGCAAACCATACATCAGTCACCAAAGACTTGACAAATCACAGCGATACAGCTAAGCTTAGAAGTAAAATTTCACATTATCCTTGGTTATGTGGGTGGGAGGCTGAGAGATGCCAAATCTAAGAGGGCTTAAAGGAACTCTTTCTATTATTAAATGGTTTGCTGTTGGTATTTTTACAGTTATGACATGCTAGTTTCATGATTCAGGCTCCCAAGTTCAAGACCTCATACAAACAGAGCAAAAGGATAAATCGAGTCCAAAGAGCTGGCAACTCAGTTAAAGGCAGGAGCACCAGACAGATTCGGTCAGGCAGCTGTGGAAGTGCGGGCAGCCCATCTTGAGTGAATTATCAGTCAGTGATCTCTGCACTCCAGTGCTTACCTTTGTCTAGTATTTTAAGGCATTGAGCCAGAGAAAGCTTTAAGGGATGATTTGAAGAGGGCAGCAAGATGATAGAGAGGTAGGACTGCTCAGGGCAAAGGATGGGTGAGGTTACCTCTAGGATCCTTCACAGTCCTACTTGTGCAAGTCCGTGCTCTGAGTTTGCTCACCGCACACGTGGTGGGTATCAGGGATGAGCCAAGGAGCTGCTGTATTGAAATGTGGAGCTGTGAGTTAATGTGGGAGCAAGGAAGGAAGCGGTGCAGGAATAGCCCCAGCTAGAACACTTGACATTGCAGCTGAGCTTTCCAAGATTTACGGATGCGTCAAGTAGGTTAAAGACTGGGTATCACTGCAGGTAAGATCATGGAATCATTAGGGTTGGGAGGGACCTCTGGAGATCATCCAGCCCACCCACTGTGCCAAGGCAGGATCACCTAGAGCAGGTTACACAGGAACACTTCCAGGTGGGTTTGGAGTGTCTCCAGAGAGGGAGAATCCATGACCTCCCTGGATAGCCTGTTCCAGTGCTCCTTGCCATGCTCCCTGTGCAGCTGGCAGGGATGGGGGGCACACAGGCTGCCTCAGAACCCTTGGAGTGTGACATCCATCAAGGTGCGAGGTGTGTGTGTGTCCTGGCTGCAGGCACCAGCCACAGGCGTGGGGATGAGGTGCCAGAGTTTGGGGGTGTCTAGCAGAAACCAGGCAAGGCCCAGACACAGGTTTAGGATCAGAGAGCTCCATGAACATCAACGGATGGAGCCATCAGGGGTTGGGGGAGGCAACCCGAGGGCACGGCAGGATGGCCCTTTGGGACACATGGTAAGCGGTACCCCTGGGGAGACAGGAGGCGGCAGGCCAGTGGGGAGGGCACGAGGTGTCCGCCGGGCACGGGGGGCGGAGCGGGGGGTCAGTGCCCGGGGACCCGGCGGGGCGGGCACGGCGTCGAGGCGCGGCCACGCGGCGGGGCCGGCGGGCGGGCGGGACTACGCTGCCCATCGTGCCCCGCGGCGCGGCGGGCGGCGCGCGCATGCGCGGTGGGCCGCGGCGGGCCGGAGGCACCGCCCCCGGCGGCGGCGGACGCTGCGGTTGGGCGGCGGCGCTGCCGCTCAGCGCGGGGTCGGGGGTCAGAGTGCGGGCGGTGAGTGGCGGTGCCGGGCACTCGTGGTGCGGAGTGCGGGGCGCGGGGCCCGCCCGGGCCGGGGCGGCCCCGCCGCGGGGGGGGGATCGCGGGCAGCAGGCGGCGGCTCGGCCCGGCCCGGCCCGGCCCGGCGGGGCGCGGGCGGCGCGGGGGCCCCGCAGGCCCGGCGGAGGCGTGGGGCCGCCGTGGCCCGGGGAGGGGGTAGAGGCCCGGCGCGGAGCGGGGGCGCGGCCCGGCCCCCCTGCGGCTGCGGGGCCCAGGCTGGGGGCGTGGGGCGGTGGGCCGGGCTGGGGGCCGGGGCGCGGCGGGGCGAGGCTGTGGGGAGGCCGGGGGGGCCAGGGGGCGGCCCCGGGCCGAGGGGAGGGCGCGGGGTGCTGGCATCTCGTCCGCTCGACGCCCCGGCGGCCAGGCCCTGCCGTGAGTGTAAGTGCCGGTGTTGGCGGTGGCAGCAGTCCCCCAGGTCCCAGCTGGAGCGGGATCAGTCGCTGTCAGGGCTTGGGGAAGGGACAGAGGCGCGTCTGCCCAGGGGGGTGTGCGCGGGGTGCGCAGGAGGCAGCAGCAGGGAGATTTTTCCATGTTCTTTTTGGGATGGGGAGGTTCATAGGTGGAAGTGATGGGGGAGTAGGAGGTTTGGTTTACCCCCCACTCCCCTGATTTTTTTTTTTTTTACTCTGTGGGATTGAACTGATCACCTGCCTCAGATCTTGAGACTGAAGTAAACTTGAGAAAGCTTAGGAGTGCAGTCTGTTTACTTGTTTCCTGACTGGCAGTAGGAATTTCTTCTCCTGTTCTTTTCTCGCTGCTGTGCTCTTACAGGTGTTTCTTCCAAACTGAGATGTATGAAGAGATGTTGTCATTTACTGCTTATGTTCTGTCTTTTACAAGTCCTGTGTCTGGTGGATTTGCGTGGTCACTGCTGGGCTGTTTGCTAATAAGTCCAATGTTAGTTTTACTACTTCTTTATTTATCTCGGGTTTTTATTGAGCTTTTGTGTTCAGAAATGGTGGATTGACAGCTACTGCTTAGTCTGAACTCTTAGTATTCTTTCAGCTGCGATGCAAGGGACCAAAAAGTTTTCTAATAGGTTAATGCTTGTACTGTGCCTCAGGAAGGATGAGGGCTCCAGGAAGGTACGTCTCAGAGGTACCTGTCCCATCAGATGCTGTTAGACAGCTGTTTGAGGGTTGTACTTGATTTTTTTTTTTAGTGGTAACTTGAATTTATTTTGTCCTGTAGTTGTTCTTTGCAACACTGTAACATCTCATAGTGCTTGATGTTAAAGTTGGCATTTGAACTTCTGTTTTCAAATAAGGTAGTATGTTAGAAGTCCAGTTGTTTACTCTTCAGCCTGTAGGCTTGGGAAGTTTGATTTTGGTTGTTTTTTTTAATTCAGATATTTTTGTTTTCCTTTTTGAAGCACTGAATTCTGCCCTTTGCAGCTGGATTTTAATGTTAATTTACAGCGTGGACTAAATGCCTGTTTTTGTTTGAAGAGTGACCCTGTGGCCCTTTTATGGTTCTTGTTTATCTCAAACTTTGAGTAGCTCTACATGAATGGTGTGTTGGGCTTTTTAATAAAGTTAGTGTGTGTCTAGACATATTTGAGTGTTACCAAAATCCAAAAGAAGAAAGTGATTAAAGAATTAAAGAAAATGCTTGTGTGCTTGATGCTAAATAAAGAAGTTCTTGGATTAAATATACTCTGATAGGACCTAAAGTTTCTGTTCTGCTCTTGAGAGACACTTCAGTTTGCTTCCTTTAGGAGGCCTGATTACAGCTGGTTTGGTGCTTATCTTGTTTTGATTCTGTTAACTTTGGAAGGCCTTGATTTGATTTTATCCCCCTCCCCCCTTAAATTTTGGAAATGGAGTTCTGGAAGAGACTTAAATGTGACAAGTATTTGCACTTTACTCTGTCCCTGTCTCAGTTCAGGAGAACTGAGGAGCCTTTAGGAAAGGGCCACAAGCCCGGAGAGTGCAGATGTGGTGGCATCCAGCTGTGGCTGCAGGAGAGCACGGAAGGCTGTAAGCACCTGTGCTTTTGTCACAAGTCTGTCCTTGGATCTGAAGCAGGTATTTTTGCTGGAAGTGGTCATCCTGAGACTCCTAGTGTTTTTCTCTAGTAGTGGTGAGCTAACATACCAGCATGGTGCCATGGCAAGCAGGGGAATGAGGGAAGAGGAGGAAAAGTTGTGGCTCTCAAAGCATAACCTAGAGCAGAGGTGCTGGCTGTTGCTGCTAGGTATCATTTGGACCATTTCCCTCCTCTAAGAGAAGTGATCTGTGCTGGGCAAATGCCAGCTGAGAAGTTATATTCTCTCCAGATATGTTGTGCAGGTAAAGATACTTCACTCCCAACAAAAAAATAATTTACTTTTTTTTTTAAATTTCAGCTGTATTTGTTACAGTCATAATTTTTTTCCATGGTTGAATATTAGAGTCAGCATCTTCCCTGGCTGGTTTTCCAGGCTCACTGAGACTGGATTGTGTGGAAACCATGCCCTGGTTGGAGCATTTGCCAGTCTACCTGGACAGAGCTTTAACACTTTTGGAGTTCATTTGTGAAGATCAAAAGTGACCACTGTATTGAGCAACGTAAATCTTGTCTCCCTGAATCCAGACTGAGATTCATTTGGCACTCTCAGGTGTTAACCTTCATTTTTTCAGATAACAAAGGTGTGTGGCTGTGTAAGTGGTTTGAACAATTGTAGCATTCCTCTGTGTGCAAATGAAGTAATTATGCATGCCAGAGTCATGCATGCCACCCTTAAACAAAGGGTGGTGGGTTATGCTCTCTTCCACTAAATGAGACCAATATGCAATGGTAGCTTTTACTGGCTAGATGCATAGGAGCTACAAATCTCTTGCTCCTGGCACCGGGAGCTGTGCTGTGGACTGAGTACACTGAAGTGCCATAAATTTCAGAACTTGCTTCAGAGACCAGGGCTGGGAAAGTTTGAGTGAAAACTAAGACGTGTTATTTTTTGACAGTTGATTGACCACTGGAATGAGCTGTCTGAAGGTAGTGGGGAACCTCCATTCTTGATGCTGCAATTCAAGGCCAGAAACTTTTCTGAAAGATGTTCAAGCCTTTGGGCTTGAGTAAGGAAGTGGAAACTTTATGGCCAGCATTACATGAGGTGCAGACAGGATGGTCCGATGGGCTTTGGGAATTCAAGTTTTATGTGTCTATGCTGCTACAGCCGGGATACCTTCTCCATTTCCTGGAAAGTGCCACACCATCCCAGGTGTCTGTATCCTGGTCTGAGTTTGGTGAGCAGCTGAGCTGACCAACAGCTCCCAATGGCTCATCTTGCTCCTGCTCATGCCAGTGTGGGCCCATCCTCTTCTTTGAGCTTTGGTGTTGATCCAGCCTGGCCCCAAGCTGGTTTGTCTCACTGAACCAGACGGAAACTATCTTGTTTTAATTGCACTTTATTCTGGCTGTGTTAGTGCTTTTATAGGTTCCTGTGGTTGAATCAGCTCACAGAAGGGCCAGACAAGCTCAGGAACTGGTGTAACATAATCAGCAGGAGAGTAAGACTGAGAGGGAAGGACAGGCCAGCCTCCTTTTGGCCTCCCAGAACTATTGGCTTTTAATTAACCTCATTGTGTGTAGTTTCACCCTGGTGCGTTGTCTTATCGCTCCCAGGCAGAAGCAGGAGAGCAGACTAGAAGATTTTTGGTCTGATCCTGTGCAACTATTCTTTTCCTTAATAGCAAATCTGCTCTTCCTCTGTGGCTTTTGCTGTATGCATCCTTGTTGTTGCTTTGTTTTAATTTTTGTTCTTTCCTTTCTCTACGTTTCTTCTAAGTGACCAGTCCTTTGCTGTGTGGAACTTCTTCAGACTCCAGCTTAGACCCGTTTGCTCATCTGCAGTTACTCTTGGAGGAGGTTTAAAAATACACAGCAAAGCCTGTCTTAGGAGACCAGTCAAGGAGCTGACGAAAGTGGGTTGCCTAGCAGAGGTGGCCTAATAAAATTGGAGTGGAATTATACTGTGCATCTTTGGGACGGCTTCTGGGTGGTCTGTTTGGACGAGTTCACGTCCTGCTGGTGTGGAGTCTCGTGTGGGTTTCACTGTGTTGTCAAGTGAACTGAGATGTGTTTGTTTCCCAGCCTTGTAGGGTGCCATAGCTCCAGCAAGTGCTCCCCTAAGTAATCAGCGCCTTCGGCCTCACACATTGTGATCTCACAAGCCATCGTGTCTGTGATGTCACAATGGAAGAGATTCTGGTGCTCTGACATATGTGGTCAGCCAAGGAACCCAGCGGGAAGAATGAGCTCAAGAAATGGGAGAGACCTTCCTTAACCCAAGAGTGCCCTCCGTCCTTTATAGTCAGCCCTTCCCCTATTCACTGATCTCTTCCATGATGGCACTTAGGGGGAAACCAGTGCTTGTGTAGACTGAATTATTTTTTTTGGTTGAACTACTGAGATGCATGTTTCTCCCAGATGAGTGGTTGCCCAACTATCCTCCTGTAACCTTCATTCTTCTCTGCTGTTCACCTCACTTGTTGTATTGCTTCTAATTTTAGACTGTAAGTTCTTGAGAACAGGGACCTCTTCGTCTGTAGTGGGAAGAGCCTGGGTGCGATTGTGGAGTGCTGTAAAAACAAAACGATGGATGCCAAGCTGTATCTGAGCTGAGCAATGATGGGGCAGCATATAGGCATGACGTGGCAATGCCTTGGGAAAGTTACATTACAAATTTTCCAAAACACAGGCTTGGTTGTCTAGCAGTGCCGGAGACAAACCCAGCCAAACGTGAAGGGAGTGCAGCCATGGAATTGTACTGTTTTCATGTTCAAGAGATGGTGCTGTGAGGTTAACAAATTAAAGATGCAGATTTACCTGTCTAAAATTGTGTTACTTTATTAAATGGTTCTAAAAGCTTTGTCTTTTGTTGTTTGTTTTACTTTATGTGTTTATTTTTTTTTTTGCAAGGTTGGATGGTGAGAGTGGATAAGCTGGTCTTGTTTCTCGTTTCCTGCCTCACAGGCTAGCCAGGTGCTGTCATTTTTGGACTGTAGTTCATCTAATGAAATATTTGGGTTTAGGTTAAGCTTGATTTTAAAAAAAAAATCTGAGTTATCTCTATTGTTCTTCAGTTATATCTTCACGCAAGTGAAATATGGGCTCACATTTGACCTCTGAGTATGCATTTGAACAGCTACCAAAATTGAAGTCCTGCATTTTTTTGTTATACTGTGTTCCAGATGTTGCTAAATGTATGCAATTTTGTTCTATCAAAAGCATCTCTATTATCCTATCTTTTTACAATTTAATAAAATAGACAAACCTGACTTACATTTTTGATTGGTTTCGTTGCTCTAGCGTTGAGCTAAGTTGTCTGTTGGAGGCCAGGAGTCACAACTGCCCCTACCGAGGCTTTGCACAAATAATAAACTGAAGTGTTTTACTCCCAGAGCTTGTTTGCTTTTATTTTTTAATTTCAGTTTGTCTTGTTGTTTAGATTAGGGGGGGGGTTATTTTGCTTTGGTTTGTTTGTTTGTTTATTTTGTAAAATGGTGGAGGCCTGTATTGCCATAACAACGTAATTTAACATGTAAGTGAAGACTGATAAAACATGTAATTTCTTGGGTCACCCCTCCATCCTGCAGTTATGTGTTGTCTTCCTGCCCCCTCCCTACTCATCTTATCAAACTGGACAGTGAAGGGGAATATTTTGAGGTTAAAGGCAAGCTGTGATTTTAATTAGATGTGGTTCTAAAAAGTTCATATTTACGTTATGTGCAAAGAGCCATTAATCTCAAGTTTGTAGGCTGATTTGTCTTGCTGTTGATGAATTTGAATCCTCTGCAACTTGTGTGGTGCACATCTCTCTCTGTGGCTTTGAGGCTGTCCTACAGGCAGGGGAAAGCACTTGCAATGCCCTGCTGGCTCTTGTCACCAGCATTCTTCACGGGGCAGGAGTCCCCTATCATGTTCCTTGCCACTTTGGTTGTCCCTAAGCAGCTCTCCCAGCAGGGAGCCTGGCGCGCAACAGCCGCTGGTGCAGATTCTCCTCTTCACACTCAGTGGGGCCCCTGGCAAAGTGGCAAAGCTGGTGGCTACAGCTGGCACTTGGCTTTGCTTACTTGCTGGTGATCAAACTGTTGTGCTTTAGTACCGTGTGCCTGGACTGCTAAGAAGCAAGAGCTGTGGTCAGCCTGGGATTGTACCTGCGGCTGATGTCCAGAGAATAATTTTCTTTTTTTTAAAATTATTTTTTAAAATACAGATGCTGACTATACGAAGTACTATCACATGGGACACAAGCTGTTATACAGTACAGAACACAAACTTTATCTTGCAGCTGAAGCCCACCACATGTGGCCATTTCCCATCTTACTGGGTGCAGCAAATGTAAAGTGCTGTCACATTTTCCTAGGTCTGCGTACAATCTGTCAAAATAATTCCTGAGGTCTAGCCTCAGTTCATGGTCCCATTACATCTTATACGTATCTGTGTGAGGAATTTGAGCTGTGTGATATGAAATATTAACCTAGTAGGGTTGACTGCCAGATGTGACAGCTTGCACTGTCTGAGATTATAATCTGATCCTGTGTGCATAAGAAATATATATGTGATGGTTTATGTAGGTTTGGAAATGGAATCACTGAACATGTGGATTTATATGGATAGAGCTGGTTTTTTAATTTTTGAAGCTGCCTTGCTTGCATCATTGTCTATTGGAAAAAATACGAGATAATTACTAGTGCTTTGCATTGTCCTAGCACTAGTAAAAGCATTATAAATGCTTTACATGACTTCTAATAAAGTGTGTTTGCTCACCAGCTATCTTGTGCTCTGGGGCACTCTGACCTTGCCAAAGAAGATGATGTGAGGTCTTCCCAGGGCACTCAGAGCAGTGGCTGGGTAAACATGCCGTTAAAACTTCATTTGGCTGAAGGTGCAGAGTTTGCAGTGGGGTTGCCCTTATTTGTATGCTGCCTGCGTAGGGAAATCGCTCTACTATACCCCACTCACACCTTTGTTCAGAGCATTGCTCCCTCTGCTACACGGGAGAGAGGCTGCTTTTAGGATGGGGAGCCTGATCCTGTTGCTAGACATGAACCTCTGCAGAAGTTGTTAGTGTAAACAGGCACTGGCTGTTGGCTGTTATTTCCCTCTGCTGCTGCTGCAGGGTACCTGTGTGACACAGACCTGCTGGGGTCTGGAGTGGTGCTGCCCTGTCTGCCTGCTGACGTGCCTCAATCCTGCCAAGAGGGCTGGTTTACCTTTGCTATGTGGACTCAGTGGCTCGGGAATCTCTGCCCCACAGTGTGTGGTGCAGCCCAGCCTGAAGATTCGTGGGGTCCATGTCAGATAACCCTGGTCTTGCCAGTTAAGATACATTGGAGAAATATTGATCTTGCTGTGGGTGGGTGGATAATGTATGTTTTATTGCCTGTGTTTGATATAGGGGTTGGAGCATGCCTGCCTCCCCCACTCCAACTGTGTATTTTGCTTTATGCAGTAGGCTAAAGACCAGGTTTTACTGCAACTAACTTACAAGCTGCTTTATTCTGAGATACTATATTTACTGTGATGGGCCTTTAGATTCATAGCCAGTAGCTTGAAGATTTAAAGCATGTATACCTTAAATATCTCTTATCTGGCACAAGTTAGAAGTGAGTGTAACTAACTTCTTTTTGGCAGTAATGCATTTATGAATGACAGGCAAAGCTGTAGATGGAGAGGCAATTGGTAGAACTGAACCCCTTTAAAATAAATGCCATGTTGGGCTCTTTGTTTCAGTTTTGCAGCTTGAGTTTTCAGTTGTCCAGGTACCTGCTGCCTGGCACACTGCGTTAATAAAGAAAGCAGCCCCCCAAAACATGAAAGCCTTAAGGCAGGGATGCATATACACCATAGAATTGGCAGTGTGGGCACTGGCTTGGTCTTAAACATCTCAGCTCCTTTGATTTTTGCCTTTCACTCAAAACCTTGGAAAGGGAAGGTTACCAAATGCGTGTTTACTCGAAGCACACAACCTGCTTAGCTGCAATTATCTCCTAATCTGGTCCTTCTGAGTTTCTGTGGTCTCGCAGGTAAATACAGATTTAGCCGTTATTCAAGGCATATTATTTACCTCATTAAGTGTGTGTTTTGGCACGTGCATTATTTACCTGACGGACTAACGGATGGGAGAGAGCAAATGCTGTCTTTTATGCAAACAGTGACTTTGTTCATGAGCGGTGAGTCCCCTTTTTGCTGTGCCTGTTTTGTCTCCATGCCTTGTGGCGGGCACTTGCAGCCCTTCACGGCAGAGCAAAAAGCCAGCACAGGTGTGGGGAGACCAGGCTCTGAAAAAGGGCATGTGGGTGGCATGTGGTGGCATGGAGTTCTTCCCAGAGCCACGAGCAGTGGGACCAACTGCGGGGATAAATTTAAATATCTGTGCGGTGAGATGTGTGTGTATGTGTGTGAATATACATACACACACATACATATATGCATACACAACATATCCTTGTTCAAGAGGATTGAGTTGTTGCAATTAGCTTGTTTCGCTATCAGTCACTGTACCCATCTATGTAACACCGTGGGTTGGGCTTGAACTTCCTCCCTAGAGATCTGTTAACAGCCCTGAGTCTGACCTGCCTTGGATAGTGACAGTCCTGGCAAGTTTTTCCTGTGAAGTTTTAAAAGAAAAAGAGTAGAAGGGGAAATACAGATAGCCTCGTATAGATAATGTAATTTATTAAATAGCATTTAAATAGAAATATCAAAAGGCGATGGCTGAGTGAGGTGTTTTTCTGAGAGGGAGACTGTAACCTGTAGAGTCATGCTTGCATTTTACAGTTTTTGCAGTCCCTGGATATGGTTAGTTGACCTGATATTTTCCTCTGAGAAATAAGGAAGAGATGGAGTGCAGAACTAAATTCACATCTCTGAGAAACCTCATACACAGAGCAAATCAGAACTTCCCCTGGGTAAGAGCATCCAGCTACCAGACACTTGGATTTGTAATAGAAGTGGGATGTTTTGGTGCAGCTGACAGGTGTTTCAGGACCAAGCCGTTTGGATGGGTTGTAGTGTTGATGTGTATTGCTGTATTTAATTCCTACCATGTATCAGACACTGCACTGTATATGAAAAGATGAAAGGCCTCCTCAGTAATTTCAATGGGACTTAGATTTTCTGTGTTTTAATTGTTTTTTTGCTGTGTTCTGCCGTGATAAGGTTCAGTAGTCAGGTGTGATCTGGTTCCTGGAGCCATGGCTGTTGTGTGTCTCATAGTTCTTAGTTTAGAACCATTTGCAGAAGTTAATTTTCAGTTGCCTGTGATTGTGGACACCTTAAGCTCAGTCCAAATGTCATCTGTTGTGCTTAGAGCAGGTTACTGTGTTATTTCAGGTTTGCAATGCTGGAACCTCCACTGGGAAGCACAGAGGAAATCCCTGTCAGAGGAGGACAGTGAGCAGATACTAGGAGAGATGAGATGTATGTGTACATGAGTAACGTGAGTCTCTCTTCAGTTTCAGATGCCTCTGGATGTTCAATGATAGCATTCCTCCATACTGGAGCAGCAAAGTTTTCCCAAAACTTACTTTCAAGGGCAAGACAAGCTGTGTCCCCCCTCCTGGCTGGTGTTCTCAAAGGGTACAGCTCCATCGTAAGCAGGAAACTGGCGTCCCACGGCTTTGGAGCTTCCATGGCAGCAATGTCATCCTTCCCTCCACAGAGATATCACTACTTCTTAGTGCTGGATTTTGAGGCTACGTGTGATAAACCACAGATTCATCCTCAGGTAAATAGTCAACCCTGTTAATTATCCCCTTGCAAGTTGCTACTCATGTTCCGAGAGGTAAAAGGAAAAAGCACAGTGCTGGCTCACTCATTTTTTCTGGTTTGTCCCACCTTCTGTTGCTGGTTCTCCAGGACTCTTGCCAGTCACCTGTTGTCTCAGGAGCAATACCAGGACTGTTTGGTGGGAATGAATGAAGGAGGCTGATTTCCATCAAGGAAGTCACAATTCATGTGTTATCGAAAACATCTTTAGGTCGTGTATAATTGTCATCTGTCTTAATTGGGGAGGGTCTAAAAATTTCTGGCTGGGAACTTGCATTAGAAGATGGCAGCCTTGTTTGATTCTGCAAGGAAACTGGCTGTTTGTAGTGAACAGCTTTAGGAAGAGAATATTTTGAGTTATAGGAATATATGCAACATAATGGTGTTTGTAGATAATTTCAGTGAGATCAGATATCTTGCCTGGGTGTTAACTCTGGAGTGTGATGAGACAGGAAGAGTTCACCTTCAGAGAGAGCTTCCAGTGCTCTACCACTGGAGACATACAGAGATCCAGATGAAGTACAGAGGTTTTTTTGCAGGCAGTTCTTCCACAGTAGTGTAGACCATATTAGTAAATATATTTTCAGTTGTCAGCAGGATGAGCCTAGGTTTTCCATTCACATTGGAAAACTGTACTAAATAGAAAAAAACCCTAATATTGGGTTGGTAGTGAACAAACAGAATTTCTGAGTCTAAATTGAACTCGCCCCTCCCGCCAAGCAATTGTCCTGCATTTTTTGCAGTGGGTTAGAATAAGTTCCTGTTGCTTTGTTTTAACTATGAAAGGCTTAAGCAGTTTTCAGTGTGGTGTCTCATTACTGAAGTAACTCGATGCAGTGTATTCACTTCCCACTGCAGCTGTGGTTTCCCTTGGGCTTGTCCTAGCTAAGGGATGCTGCAAGTTGGGATTGAAGTTGACTCCTCTCTTCCCCAGTAGAACCTTGGTGAGTGCCGCCTGCCTCTTATGTTTCTTCAAAAATGGACATCAAATTCCCAGCTCTTTTGCTGGCTCTTTGTGGGAGGCTGTTGTGGCTCTGCCTCCAGTTCTGGTAACAGGGTCTTAACTGCTCTCCAAGTGAGATGTCAGGCTATTTCCTGCATGCTCCGCCTCGGGTGCACAGACCTGTCAAAGCTGTAAATTGGATCTACCTTGTCCCTTTGGATATGGGTTTGGTCTGTGCACATTTTGATGCAAAACCATGATGCATGTGGAGCTAGTTTACAGCTGGCAGTAAAAAGGAGCATGAGTGGAATATGATTACTACTGTTTTAAGGAGCTTTGTCCCCAAGTCCTTGCCAGGGAAAGTAATGGTCTGGGCCAATGCAGATCTGCTATATATTTTGTTGGTGAGATAGCACCTTTAAGGTAGAGATGTTCTTCAGTGTTTTTTTTTTCCAGTCTGCTGTGTTCAGTGCCTGTCTGCATCATATAATGTGTGGAAAGGGCTGTCAGTCCCTCACAGCCTCACCAGCAAATTAGTTTGACAAATAAAGAAATTACTTTTGCTACATGGGGCTCGGTGTAGCTGGAAAGGCTGAAAGTGCCTGCCAGTTGGGTAACTTTATAAAATGAGATGTTAGTTGATGCTCCTATCTACCTCTTACCTCTTTGCTGACCATCATGGCTTTTGTCCTCTTCACTGGTAGGCTGTATGTCATGGTGAGCAAACTGTGCCATGTATTTCAGTGATGTTTTCTGCAAGGCTTTATTGGCAAGATCTTTCACTGGCATAGTGGCAGACAGGTTTTGGAGGTTTTGTCTGAGAGCTAGGAATGGTGAGGTGCTGATCTTCACTGTGATCCTGCTAATTTTTCTGCTTTTAATACTTGCAAAATAGAAGTCTAGATACAGTGAAATTCAGATGCATTGGAATTTGATGAGGAAGCTGCATGTACAGAGTTAAGCTAAGCTGTGATTCAGGTTACTTTAAGTGGGTAGGCATAGCTGTAAATTTAGGCAGCTCAGCCTAAAAGTCTTGCAGAGTGCACTTGCCACCATGCAGCACACTTCACATTTTTCACTAACTGCTCTTCTAAATATTCTGGCTTCTTACAAGAAACTACTGAAAGAGCTATCTTTTTATCTACACTAAGATGTGTGACTGCCACATCTGCTCCCCCTCCTGCTGTATTTACTCATGCTCTTCTGCAACCGGCAGCCTCACTGGCTTTATCCCTGGGGAAGTCCTTCATGCTCAGTGGTGAGCCCTGAAGACGCCTTCATTTCCATTCCCTTTCACACTGCCCAATCTCTCTGAGGTCTCGTGGTATGGCCTCTGTAATGGGGATCAAGGAGGGTCAAGGATGGTGGTATTCCCCTGGGAAGCTGTCTGCATTGTGGCTCCAGTGGCTGGGACTGCTGGCAGAGTGCCTTGTGGCCACTGCCCTCTGCTTCACCGCTCCTGGGTCAGGCATCGAGGGTCCTTCATGTTCCCTGCCCTACACCCACGAAGGAATGGGAGCATCCTTGCAGCCCTGACTTGTGACAGCTTTCAGCAGATACACTCCTAAATCAAAGTGCAGGTTTATACACATAGAAACCACTTGGCTGTGTTGGCTTTTGGCATGTATTTATGAATAATTGGACCACGCCAGAGAGAAGAGAAGTGGGGAGGGTGGGACTAACTGAGCAGTTTTGTGTCATGTAGTGTTTTAGCCAGCCAGAGGTCATTAGAGGTTGGTAGTAAGAGATGTTTATGGCTGGCCCTTTGCATGTCTTTAAAGCTTACCTTGTGCCTTTGGAATGTGATCCAGAGCCCAGTGGGGTCAGGTGGGAGCTGTCATTGTGCAGAGGTCAGTGGACCCTGAACCATGGTGGTGCTGGTGTGCTTCATTTTTCAGCTCTGAGTTTTCTCCTTTACTGTCTGCTAAGAGTTTATAAGTACCTTCTGCTTTTATACACTGTCAGCCCCTAGGGCTGGGTACATATGATGCTTTAGCTTCATGAGAAGATGCATTAATAAGTGAGCGTCTTGCTCTTTTGTCCCTTTGTCCTTGTATACATCAGTGTTTATGGTGGTCAGTGCTTTCAGTGACTGTGTTAAGCAGCTCCACAGGCTCAGATCCATGGCTGCCTGTAACCTTGCTTTATTAATGCAGTAAGAGGGTGTGCCTCTTTCGGTCAGCAAGCCAAGTACCTTGCCTTCAACTTCAGCAGAGTGGATGAAAAGCAGTGGTTTTTTTTTTTTTAATATAAAAAGTCTGAAGGTAGAAATCTGGTTCTATTCAAAGATGATTTTGAAATTAGCCTTCTATATAGAATGTTAATCTCTACTATAATCTATTAAAGCCACTTAAATGAAAATCAAATAAAATACAAGCTTTGTATGTCTGCTGCCTGGAAGTGTAAAAGAGCATCAGACCCCTGACCTGGAGGAAGGAGCTGGATCCAGGAGTTGCTAAACTGCTAAATGAGCTTTTGGTAACGATGAAGTTGCTTTTTCTCATGTCAATTTTTTCAGGTGCTTGCGTTCAGTGTCTCAGATTCACTCAAATTTGATAATCAGTTGGGAATCAGAAATTTGCCTTTCAAACTCTCTGTAAAAGGAAAATATGAAGTGTTCAGATCTTCTCATTGCCAAAGAAGGTTGTGACCAGAGGCAGAAGAACAAATTGTTTACAGACGGTACTTTCTGTGTTCTCTTAAATAGTGCATTTTAAATACAAAAGTATCTTGATATTTTTCTTTAGTTTATCCTACATATTTCAAATTTGTTCGGCTTGCATTTTGATTGTTATTTTGGGAGAATTTGTAATTATAATTGCTGTCAGATGAAACTGGACATACTAATAAATACAAAACATCACTCACCATTTCAACATAAAACTGTAAACACTGAGACTGTGACTAAGCATATGTTCAGTTACTAAGTTACTTTTAAGTGTACAAACAAATCTGGATGATCAGAGTACGTTTCATGACTGGCAAAAGTGTATTAACAAATGGAAGCCAGTGTTTCTGTAAGATAATATCAAGTACAAATGCAGGAGAAGGTTAAAGCATGTTCAGTCTTTGTTTCCTTGAGCACTGCAGGGGTTTTCCCCTGAACGTCTGTCCTGCGGTTCCAGCCCGCAGTCACGGGCAGGTGCAGCTGGAGTGGCTGTGATGATCGCTGCCTGTACTGCTCTACCTGTGCTCTTGTTGCCGTGGCAGGGACAACTGAATCCTGTGCCTCTGTTCCTGAGATACTGTGATTTATAGACTGACCTTGTAATGGGAATGGATGTTGATTTCCACCAAATTTAGGCCGTAGCAACAGATGTGCAGTCCCTGCCAAGCTCTCTGCGCGGGGTGACTAGATAGATGATAGGGAAGCTGCCTTGGGAGCCGTATCCGAGGCTACTTTGTAGGAGGAATATGTCCCTGAAATCACAAACTTGCTGCAGGAGGAGGTGATGGAGAGACTGCTGGTCTGCTGGGAAGCAGGCTGCAAGGTACCTTCTGCGTGCCTTCCACGTGGTTTCCTGCAGAGCCTGCATCAAGTCAATCCTAACTGAAGGCCGGGATGGGAATGCAGAAGGTGTCTCCCACAGTAACAGACGTGGTCACAATCCTACCCAGAGGCAGATAAAGGACATGTGCCTGTCTGTTCTATCTGGACATCCCCACATAGCAGCTTTCTTCTCATACCATTTTTGTGTGGCTGTTAAGCTCAATGCACTAGAAATCACCTGCCAAAACCTTTATTGAAGGTGATCATGAGTTGCTGAAAAGTGAAGAAATTCAGGCTTGTTTCCCATGGCAACTTTAACTCAGCCATAAGTATTACAGTGGAATATTAATCTGCAATTACCTATATTCATGCAGCTTAGGCTTGAGTGTAGTTTTAATTACCTAGTTCTTAATTCAGCTTCTTACAATGCTGTTTCTAGCAAAATGCCATTAAAATGCATGTAACACAGTGACTTAAAAGTCTTTTTTTCTTTTTACTTAAAGCAAATATATATAAGTATTTTATCATCTCTTTGCCAATTATGGCTGTTGTTATGCCACTCTTCTTACATCAGAATGCTTTAAGTTCCTAGAGTGGCAGGAAATAGTTCATATAAAAGCCTTTCCAGATGGATTTTTCTGTTTGCATTAAGTTTTTGAAAAGCCTTTTTGAGGCCTTGTAGCTTTTGAGGGTTACACCGCACCTGGTGTCTCAGACCTGCATTCACTTTGCCTTGGAGACCTCCCTCATTCTCCCAGTAAGTGGGGACAACCTTGCTGTGACCCGTGTGAGTCTGACAGGGCGGGTTATGACTTCAGGCAACAGAATTAGCTGTATTTGTATAAAACCCGATGAGCTAGGGAACATGAACAGTTACTGAACCCAAATCTCCTGGAGAGCACAGCCACGAGACCACCAGGCAAGACATCTGATGTATGAAAAGAAATTCAAAGCAATCTCTTATTTAAAGATATAAACCCGGCATTATTATAGCAACAAGACTAAAATACCAAGGCACTCGGGTGGCCAATTGCTGCAGTCCTAACCTGACCCAACCTGCTCAGCTTTTGGCTGGTTATTGACAGGCCGATGAGATGACTACTTTAAAGCAATCAGTCATGTTGCCCTTTCCCTCGCAGCATGCGGAGACCCCACATCAGTTATGCATCCCGGCGTGCAATTCCCCACCTGTGCTGTCTGAACACTGTATCCTTAGCTGTGCAAACATTACACATCGTTTAGGTGACAAGTTGCAAAGTTAAGTAGACTTGTTGTTACAGCAGAAAGTAGTTGAGAGGCAGTCACCCTTGAAAAGAAAAGATCCAGGCTAGCTCAGGAATGTGCAAGTCCGCTGGATCATGCTTAAAGGTTTGTTCATCTCTCTGTAAAGCTGCTGATGAGGGCAGCGTGTGCTGCTGGAAATGCTCACACCAGGAGCATTTCTCAAGTGAAGGGGACGGGTGCCACAGGTTTGTAGTTTGCTGTGCCAGTCCTGATGAGTGCATGGCCCTGTGCTGTCATCGATGATCAGTGGGTGCCTGCTGCTCTTTCACAACCTCTGAGGCACAGGGAGTATTTTGCATCCCTCCCAGCATGATATTTTAAAACTAGGCAGCGTTCCATAATGTGGCATCTATCTACTGGTACATAGGGATGTAGCTTTTCAGGCTGCTGTGGGACCTGGGGAATGGTCTTTGCTGCGTTGAAGTTGTCTTGTCTTAGCTTTGAACAAAACCTTCCCGATAAAGAAGCAGTGCAGCTCAGCTCTTTTGGTGAGAAAGGCACAAGACATGACTAAATCTTGTGGGCTTGTTCCCCTTTGTGCCAAGCTTACTGTGCAACCATCCCTGTGTTGTCTTTGTTGGTCTGTGCACTTGTTAGCTGGCAAAATAACTCTTGGCTACGTTATTTAGTTCCTCTCTGTCAGGCAGAAATGCGCTGCCGCCAGCAGCTAGTTGTGATGTCTGTAAAACCCTGGGTGTTCATTTACATGCACTAGCGTGCCCTTTCTACCTATCCCAGATGTTTTAGTGTTGCTGGGAACATTGATCATTTGTGCTGCTCAATATCAGGTGAAGAGGTTGGGTCTTGAAGTGATTTGATAATTCTGCAACAGGGACTGCACAGGCGGTAGAAAGGAGCAGATATGAAAAAGGATATAGCATGATTGTCATCTTGCAATGGAAAGGTAGCACTTGGAAATGTGTGTGTGCTGTTTTTAACCTGGTTTGAGTACTAAACTTCCCCCAAACTGTCAAGCTTAAATTGTTGTTGGCTGTGTCAGTAGACATGTTCTGGGTCGTTAAATATATGTCAATAGTGCTTGAAGAAACAAGTTGAAGTGTTGATGTCTGTTGGTCTATATTTCTCATCCCAGGTGTGAAAAGAGGAAGGAGGTTCTGCCTTATTCTTGATGTCTGGGTCCTGCTGGAAAGATCAAAATAGCTTAGTGGGTTTTGACAGGGAGAGATGATGCTGGAGGTGAGAGGCAGGAACCAGCCTGGGAGGAAATGATTACCGAAAATTTTGTTCAGGATGGCAGGACAAGGGTTGTGAGCCAACTGTCAAGATTTCAGGTATAATGGCAAGCATGAAATAAGTCCCAGGTACCACAGGGGTAAATTTAGGGGAAAAATGTCATTTGTGAAACATGTGGATCCTCCTTTTCTTGGCCCTGTAAGGAGGGAACTCAGCTGAGGAAGCGCTTCACTTGGCATTCCATGCTCTAAAAGAAAAAAAAAGTTACTATTTTGAGAGGGTGAAGAGAATCAGTGAGTGTGACCAGGGGTCTGCAAAACATAACTGTGAGTGCAGGCTGGATGGCATTGGGGTTGTGTTTAGTGCAGTGACAAGAGGGTATGTAAAATGAGGTCTTCTGTTGCAAAAATGAGAAAGACAGTGTTCTGGCCTGTGTCTGCTGTGGGTAGGAAGAGCAGTCAGGAATTTAAACAACAGCAAGGGAAATTTGGATTAGACATTAGGAAAAACTTTCCAATGATAAGACTAATGAAACAGGAGGATAGAGTGCCTGGGGAGTGTGTGAGTCTCTCTTATTGGAGTCGGTAAAAACAGCCTAGACAAAGTCAGAAATTATTTAGGGGGTGATGATGCTGCCCTCGGGCAGGTGCATGGACTAGATGTCTCTCTTAAAGCTGAGGCTCCTGGAGGCATGTGATTAGATGGGGATTTCAGCTTCTATTAAAGAAAGAGAAATGGTCCCTCACCCTTAAAGTAGTAAGAAAGCACTAGGAAATAAGAGCCACGTTTGATGCCAATGCAGAGCCCAAAATGCTACTCAGATTTTATCTCTGAGGAAATCCAGCCTTTGGGCTTCAGTGCCTGAGTGTTGGGGGTAGGCAGTGAGGTTCACCTGGGAGCAGAGGGAGGAAGAAACATTGGATATTCAATGTTCAGGCAGCAGAATGTTTCTTCACATCATCTTATCCCAGTGTTTTGTGATAAGATCTGCCATATTTTCCATATTCCTGCCAGTTCCGTTGTGTTTTGTTTTTTGACTTGTGTTTTGTATTTCCCTTCACACTTTTCTGGGAGATAATAGTTGTTTAAATGTATTAAATTATTAGATGTGTGCATATGCGCATTTTAAGCTAAGCAGTGATGGAAAAGGAAATTTGGAGGTCAGCTGCTTCCCCAAAGACCTTTTGACAGGATTAATCAGTACAGAGAGTAACTTCCCCAAGACCAAAGTGCTGAAAGGCTCTGCGCTGCGTGTGCAGACAAGCATCCTTTGGAAAGCCAGCAGAGCCCTGATTCAGCAGAAGTCCTGCTGTCCCCCACTGCAGAGGTGTTGCCTTTATGGTACTTGTTTTGGTTAGTTTAATAAAAATTTTGAAGTGGGGAAAAGACCTATGAGGTCATCTTGGTTACTGCCCCCGAGGGCCAGTGCAAGGCTGCTCACTTGGAAATGGCTTTAGTTAAAATAATAATTAAGGCAGAGGATGGCAACTGGGGAGGCAGATCTGTTAGGCTAGTGCTGTCCTTACTATGTCCCTTTTCGATTTTAATTGCCTTGGAAAAAAAGGAAAATCACAAGGCTTTAAAAGCTCTGATTCTTCCTGCTCTTCAACCCCCCGCCCCCTCCCCGATCTTGGAGGCATCAACTCTCATCTGTCAAAGTGTAAATCAGCAATTAAAACACAAACAGCGAAATGCCAAAGATGACCCGAAGCACAAAGCAACTGACAAACAAGTCCGGACAAATCGGCGGATAATTTATAAGCATTGCCCTAAAATCTAATTATTTGGCAATTCGAATTTGCAGCCGGCCAGGGCTATGCAATAAATTTAACCCGCCATAAATTATTTAGGAGCAGCCCGTGGTGTAAATCAAAAACACGAGTGTTTGTTTAAGAAATAAGCTCCTTGTGCATAAAATGACTTTTTCTTTGGTGGGGGGAAGCATCCCTGAACAAAATGAGCTGGTGCTAAGGCTCTGCTCCTCCAGAGACACTCCCTTGCCTCTTCTGCCCTTACCTTTTTCTGAAGGTGTAAAGGGTTCTTTCAGTAAGAAGTTTTATGCTTTTCCTTATCAGACAAAATCCGTTTCTCTCAACAGCCTCTGCTTGTTTTTATTGCATTTTGAACAGTCAGCTCTGATTTTTATGGGCATCTTTTATTCCTGTGTTTATTAAACTTCTTCACATGGGGGTTAGAGTGAGGGATAAATTATTCTCTCATAGTTTTTGAACTGAATAGGCCATACGGCCTTCCTCAAATATGTAACCCAGTGTCCTGAAGAGTGGCCTGGCCACTTTATACATAGGCTTCTGTATTAAAAGGTTTTGAGAGCTGGGAAGCTCTTGCTGGGCACTTTATTCTTTCTGTCTAGTGATGTGAGTGCTATCCAGATCCAAAAGGATAAGCAAAAAGATTCCTCTGTGGGAATTAGTGTAATTTCAGGTGCTTTCTTCTCTGACAGGAAATTGTTTAGCAAGTACAGTTTTGTTCTTCTTCATTTCTTTTATTAGCAAGAAGATCAAGAAGGCTGAATTGGTGCATCCCTGCTCTGGTGTTAAAGGGAGGGGAGTTTCATTTAGGACGAGTGGGTAAGGAAAGGTTGGGTTTATAGCAGTGCTTTCACATGCCCTTATGAATTTTTCAAATCCCTCTTAAAGGAAAGTCCCTAGCCATTCCACAGTTACCCTGCAGCCTCCTGCTGCTGCTCAGCCCACTGGCCAGGTTGCACGAGAGGCTTTCACCTGGAACCCTTGTTTTTGTTTTTGTTTTTAGAAAAGGCAAAAATTCTGAAGGAAGCCGTCACATAGATTTGCTTGAAGGACCATGAAATCGTAAATGCAAGATTGTTGTAAAGAGAGTGGACCTGGTAATGGATATGTATAAGCCTCTGGCTCTGTAGGTTCCTATTGTTACTGTGTTTGGGGGCGCAGCTGAGGGGAGGGACAGGGTGCCGATGCCTTTTTCTTTAAGCGTGTTAATATTGATTTTAGAAGCTCTGTGTTCCAACAATATAAATGCAAATGCCTGTAATTGGGAGCCTCGTGCAGAATTTCTCAACAGAAAACATGTTCAACTTTTCATGACAATGAAAGGAAAATAAAAAGCCGCTTATTTATTGGTGGTGGTTTGAATCCTGGATTTCCTTTCAAGTTACTTTGCAGTGCTAAATAAAATACCTAATTGCAGTGCTCGCAAAATTCAAATGAGTACATTTGTTCTTCTGGTAGCTTGCGGCTATTTGCAGCCTCTGGACACCCTCAGCATTATTTTAGCACATCCATAACTTCTGGTTGTGCTGTAAGCTGGGGGTGGGTCAGGGGGAAGACTTAGAAGCCCCAAATGCTGCTGGCACAAATTGCTGCCGAAGTTAGGACGTGTACTCAGTGTTGGAGTGGAGCTGGGTGAGGATCTCAAGGTAACACCTATGGATGATCAGGTTCAGATAAAAGAAAGGAAGTGTCAGTGAAGCTCTCCTCTTAACTCCCTCGTGGCTCTTTTCCTCCACCTTTCCCTTCTGGGAGGAAGCAGCGAAGGTCCTTGAATGGTGGAGATGGAGCTGAGCATGTTGAGCTCACTGGGCTGCTGTGAAACGTGAGAGAGCACCCGGCTGCCTTCCTGCGTCACAGTCTGCTGGGGGGTTGTGTGTGTGAGTGTCTAAGTGCTCACCATTTCATAATAATTACTAATGAAATTCTAGATCTGTAATAACATTTCGGATATCTAAAACAAACCATATGCTTGTAAAAAAAAAAAAGGGAGAGGAAAAAAAAAGTGGAAACAGATCAACTTTAAGCCATAAATTCTTGGTAATAGAGGCCTCTTTTCTCCCCCCTTTCTGTTTATGTTTGATAGATATTTTTGTTTCTGCAGGAATGTCAACTCTTAATTTCATGATGTATCATGGGCTTAAGAAAATTGAATTTAATAAAGGCAAAAGATGAATGGCACCTTTAAAGGTCCCAACACTTGTCTTTATTAGCAGGACAAACTGCAGGGTCTCCAAACACTGCTTCTCTCCAAATGAAAGTTTAAATGAAAAGTACAGCAGTGTCACAGGTTAAATTTCATTGCAGGACTGGCTAACGTCGTTAGTGAGGAGTGGGGCTGATTTCATGGGGCTGGTATCTGTTGCCTTAGATACCAGTGGAGCAAACACTGCCAGAGACTGGAAAAATCTCTGCTATAGGAAACGTGCAGATAAACAGCCTTTTGGGAAAGGTTCTTTACCACTTGCTTCCAAAACTGACCAAATAAGCCCAAAAAAGTGGCTGCTCTTTCTCTTAAGACGCTCAAGTCGCCTCTGGGGTTCCAACCCTACTCCTGGCCATGCACTTCCTAAAGACCCGCGGTAATTCTGGATATTGTTAAATTTTCCACAATTTTTTAGTATGGCTTTTTATTTCCTCCGTCTGTCTTAATCCGACCCTCCTGGAAGTGCTTTTTGCCTTTGGTACTGGAAGGCCAGCAACGCCTTTGTGTATCAGATCAGCAGCAGGGCTGTCTTTCAGTCTCGCTTTGCATCCAGCCACTTGATGGCCCCTCAGGATGTTTCTGGTCCCTTAGGACCTATCCCGGCATTGCAGCGCAGCCCTGCTGTGAAATCCAGCCGGTGTGTGTCTCTCTCCAGAAGGGGGAATGCTCATCTTGCCCTGCCATGGGCTTGCCTGCTTCCATGGTCACCCGCTGGGTGGGATGCAGACCTAAGGGGCAGTGAGACGCCCCAGCCCGATTTGAAAGATGCCACAGTGTTATCCTGGGGTTAAGCGTGGCTCTGTTATGACAGCCTGTCCGTTAGCTTCAAACTTTGCAGTCTGTTTTCCTTCTGAACAGAAATTTGCTGCTTTCAGAGCCTATCTGTGGTAGCCCTTTTGAAGGGAGGATCAGCTGTGTCCAGCATTTCTTGCTTTCTCGTGGGTCCTCCTGGGTGGCTGAAGCTGGTGCATTTGTCTGCACCACAACAGGCAGTCTGGGTGATGCTCAGGTGTTTTGCACGTGTCTTCTCCTCCCCTTCCAGCCCCTGGGTCGAGTTTCCTCTCTTTCCTGGGGAAACTTGGTGACTCCCAGTGGGGTGGTACGGCTGTGGGGAAGGATGTGCCCAACCATCTGCTCTGCTTTAGCCCACGTGGCACACGTGGAGTGTGGCACAGATGACCATGGGGAAACAGTTAAGCCCCGCATCCTCTGCAGTTCCACTGCTCTGTGTCTACACCTGGGCACTTAACATTATTAACACTTTATTTTATTTTAATTTTTTCCCCTAATTTTCCGTATCAGCAGCACATGCTCCCCACGTGCCCTGGTCTGGGCTGTGTGCCTGTTGCACCAGGAAAGCTGCTCTCCTGCAGCTACAGGCTCTGTCCACCGTGGAAATTGGGTGTTCCTCCTGGCTATTTAAATTGTCTGTTATTTCCATTTACCCACCCAGCTTCTTGCCCTCCTGCTGCCTAGTGGGGTGGTGATGTCACCAGCTCACACGTATAACCTCATGATAATTTCCGCCTCCAGGTCGTGAGGGTTGCAGCCAGGGTCCAAAAAAGTGTGTTAGTTCCTCTGCAGCGGCTGCATTTTTCACATGCTAATTTTACTCACAGGAGTTGGATTTTTTTTTTCATTTTTTATTATTTCTTATTTGTCTCTTCCAGATGTTTTCAGGCAGTTTTTTTTTTGTTGTTAAACTAATTCCATTCATGTTTTAAAAATTTATGAAAGCGCTAATAAAAATGTCAAAGTGGTAAAAATGTTAGCTTTTGCTCTGCTTTGATTAAATTTTGCAAACTGTTTTTGAATATTAAAAAGCAATATTTTTTTTATTCTCTCTCCCTCTCTCTGTTTCTCTCCAGAAGTGATTTGAGAGGCTTGTTGCATGGATATCACTCAGCAGCCTCATTTGCACTCCAGAACCTTGGTGCCATGGATCTCTATTAAATAACATAGACAAATTATTCTTTAAAGACACCAAACAAATTGTCACTTCTCCTCTTACATTAAACTGGAAGGAAGAAAGGGAATGGAGAAGGAGGGGGGTGAACACAAAGGATTTTATCGCTTTTATTCAGTGGGCAGCTTTTTTAATTTCATGTATATTTTTTAATAATTGAGAAATCCATCGCAACTGGATTTGTTTAAACTTTTTATTAACAGGTCCATGTAAATTTTTGATTGCTGATTATTCAAATAATTGAACATTCTTCTGATGAAGGAACGTTTTTATTTCCCTATCAGCATAAATTGGCTACAAAGAAGAAAATGAAGCAGGGCTTGCTACTGTGCTGTATCCCATAGGAATGGCTCCTCAGTCTGTTGGAGGAGGGCAGTGCTCCTCAGCCTCTCCAGAGGAGGAGGTGCTTCATGCAGTAGTCCCTGTTGTCTGTCTGATGGTGTCCTCCAAAAGGATGGTGGGGTGGAAAGGATGGGACTGGTCCTGGGGAGGGCTCAGCCCCTGGGATGTCCTTGCCAAACAGACTTGAGGCCATTGCAGGTACATCTCCATGTTCCATGGGTATCACGTGTGGGTGGTGAGAGACCGTCTTCCTTAGGTGCAGCTCAGGCAGGGCTGTGTGCAGCTGCAGTGCTGGGCACAGAGACCTCCTTGCTGCCATCCTGGCTGTGATGAGCATCAGCACCATCCTGCTCTGTGCCTGAGGTGTTGGATGTGCTCTGTGCTGCAGCACCACCTTCCCACTTTTGCAGACCTTTGTGCTGGGCTTATTTTTGTTTGGGACTATCGGGCCCCTCTTTTTACAGCCACCTTGCTAAATGGGATAATTTCTAGCTTCATTCTTTGTTTATTTTAAATGAACAACTGCTTTTCTTTCTGCACTATTCAGGAAATCATCGAATTCCCTATCCTGAAGCTGAATGGCAGGACGATGGAGATCGAATCCACCTTTCACATGTATGTTCAGCCTGTGGTGCATCCCCAGCTTACGCCCTTCTGTACAGAGGTAAAGTGCAAAGGTTCCCTGGTGCTCCAAGGGTCTCCCTGGGAAGCAGGTTTCCATTGCACCAGGGACTGGGGTCACCTCTTCACGGTTCAGCTGCAGTGCAGTGTGTCATGCCAGCCTTAGGTTAAGGACAAGGGGAATAATCTTTTGTTATTGCAGTACCGTGTAAAGACCTCACTTTGGATTCATAAATAACTCTACCTGTGATCTGCTGACCGAGATAGTTGTATTTACAATTAACAAACATCTAACTGGGTGACCACAAAATAAAAGCTGATGCTCAAAGTCTTGTAACCTCCCTGTGAGCTCTTGTGATTTTGCTGTGCTGCTCTGTGGTGGGGAAGGTCAGAGGGAGCATGGTCTGAGGGAAGGAAGTGCTGTACGGCTGCGTATTCAGAGGCTCTAAATGACTCTCCTGTGGGCCTGCATGTTGGGGTTTGATGAGTCCTTCAGAGCGGTAGGATGTCTGTATTTTTAAGAGTTTCTTTTTGATGTCATGCTCGTGGGGTGCTTGAAATGATTGCTGGAGAAGTAGCTTCTTTTTTCTTGGTTGCTCTCACTGCTGAGTACAGCTGCTCTTGAGCCGAGGCCACCTTTCCACAGATACAGAATGAAGGCGGGCAGAACGGTCCCTGAGGGTTCAAAAGAATTGGGGGCAGGGGTTGGGTTGGGTTTTGTTGTTGTTTTTTGTTTGGTTTTTTTTTTTGTTCAACACAAAAAGTTGAATGTTTTCCCAAGTGTGTTCTTTCTTCTTGTTGTAACCATCAAAACAAACTTTAAGTTGCTCTTGCTTTTTTTCCAGTGGAGTGGCTTTTTTTCCTGCCACTCCACTGGTTCATTGTTGGCCAGCTTGGTGACTAAAGTACCGAATGTGGGAATCAGGGTATCCAAGTTCTTTGTTCTGTCCCTGTCTTGTCTAGGATCATAGCACCATAGTCTGTTTTCTCCTACCTTGCTGGCTGCAGGTTTAAGCCCTTGGAGTGCTTGTCCCACATGTACTAATCTGATGAAAAATGACTCCTCTGTTTAGGTGGAGTCCCCTCCAGGACCAACCAGCCCCTTCCATATTTTCACATTGTAAAAACAAATACTTATTTTTATTCTCTTGTAACTGAAAACCATCTGAAGGTATTTTGTTTCAACTAAAAAAAAAAAAAAAAAAAAAATTGAGCACTGAAAACGTTATTCCCAGGAGAGGGGCTTTCAGAAAGCTATAAATGTGTGAGAACAGAGGGTTATAATGGAAACCGTTTTGCAACCTTAATGCTAGAAGGCTGGACAACTACTTTGGCTCTCCTTATCCCCATGAGACTTGCTGGACATATGCTTGTACAAATGTGATAAATCTCACAGTTTGCACCTGATCTGGGCTAAAACCAGCGCCATCTTCTGAAAGAGTAGAGCCCAAAATGTCCATTTTGCAAGTCCTCTAAATTCTAGAGAGAAGTTGTCTCATTGACTACCACCAAAATTCCTTCTTCTGGAAGTCCCTCTATTTCATCCTTCCCCCTGTTGTGTCTCCTGTGTGGAGCCCTAAAGCAAGCAGAGCTCTGTGTGTGTATGTGTGTGTGATGGCCACGCGTTTGCCGGAGTCCCCAGGATGGGCACGGCTGTCCCAGCTCAGCGTTGTGCTGCAGACTCTGCCGCTGACCGTGGTCTGGCATCGTGTCCAGAGTTGGATGAAAACAGGCAGTGCTGATGCCAGCAGGCAAAATGGTTGCAGAACCCCCACCTGTGTGTATCAATGGTACGAAAAAGCCCCACTTGCCAGGTTTGGCAAGTCCTCTGTTATTAACAGTGTGGGTTAGGGAGCTAGTTTTAGTCCTAGCTTGGAAGTCACTGGCTCCTGGGCATCTTCCCACTGCACCCCTTGCTGCTTAGTGTCCAGCATGGCTGCTGTCCCTCCCAGCTTGGCAGTCCACTGGCCTGTTGCAGGGGCTGCAAAGAGGTCCAGGAGTAGGATCATGCTGGGAATGTAACTGGGCTTGTCGCTAGGCCCTGTAGCTGGGGCTGAATTTGAAGCCCTGCCCTGAAGGCCACAGGTGAACTGATCGTACTGAGGACCTTACTAAATAGTGGGGTCGGTGCCTGCTGCTAGGCAGGTGTAGGGGTCAGCCCTGTGCCATTGGTGTAGGTTCCCTTGAGACCCCAGGGACACAGCCAGGACGTGCTGCTGTGGAGCTGCTGCCTGAACAGCTCCAGCACTTGCCATTGACTTTCTGCTGGTTTATGTTTTCTGAAAAATACTCATTTTGCTAAATGCCAGTAAAGGGCTTTGTCTAGGCACCTCTACTTACAAAGGGTGAGATTTATTGGCCTCTTTGTCTACAAAGAAAGACCAGGCCTGATTATCAGATTGTACACCAGAGACAAGTGCTTAGGTAATCAGCAAACTGTCTTGGAGTAGAAATACGATGGTTTCCCAGATAAACTCTCTAGGAAAAGCAGTGCTGTTAACATTACATGGGAGCCTGTCTGCCGTGCTGCTGATTTCCCCTCTGCCCTCTGCTTCCTGCCTTTCCTGGGAAGCAGTAGAACTGCTTAGGATAGACTCTGTGTGGGAGGGTTACTGGAGTTGCTTGATATTACTCCTTGGATCTGGAGTACTTCTCCCATCCCTCTTCCTCCTTGAAGAGGACGGCACAGCATGGGAAGGGTGCCTAGAAGGGTAGAGAACTTGTGGTCACCCTCCCTTTGCTTTTAGTGTGTCTGTGCACCTCCTGGCTACAGGAGGTTTCTTCAACTCGTCACAGAGATGGCCAGGAGCATGTCTTCCAGTACTGGCTCACTCTGAGCCCTCATCTGGTTCCCTTTCTCCTGATCTGCTTCTGTAAAACAACAGGTTGTGATTGGTTATGATGAGGGCTGGGTGTTATGATGAGTGTTTAGGCGGAGAAGGTGGAAAGTGCTTGCAAGTTGTTAAAAGCTGTTACTAGGTGTATAAAGCTCATCATGCCCTTTTGGAAGATGCAAGTGGTTTGTCTGCTGCCCAAGCAAGTTCATACTGGGAGCTAAAGGAAAGATTCTCTCTACACAGAAGGTGCTTGTACAGGCTTTTTCATGGTACTTTGCTCTCTTTTTATGATTAATTTTTATTGATTTTTTTTTCCCTGAAGGAATAGACAATAAAAATACAGAAAGATAAATGCCTTATAGCTTGTTTGTGTTCTCAAGTACTGTGTGCTTCTTGGGATCACCACTGAAACTTTACAATTGTGCAGTTTTATGTTTTTATACTTCTTCAAAGCTGCAAGACCAGATAATGCTGCAGAGATCCAATGCACTAGGTTGGGTGTGACAGGTGGATGTGACTGATAACAGAAAGGATCAGAAAGGGTGAGAGAATATAAATCTGGTCCCATTTGAGCACTCTCTGACTTGTATTGAAATATACCCATGGAGCAGGTATATCCCTTTGTATTCATGTGTATGATTTCTGCAGCACAAATCTTGTGTGTGTGTATTGGGCAGTATGTTCTTGTACAGATAAGTTGGTACTTTCTGCCTCATAATGGCTTGATAAACTTGAGAAACCCACGTAGAAAAGCTTTGCATTCTTAAAATACTTTCCCTAAAAGGTATGTATTACCATTCTGTGGAAGTCACTATGAGAAAATAATCTTTTTACTTACAGCTTATTCAGTGAGTCAGGTATTTGGTATTCATTAAGTGTAATTACAGTTTAATTGGAGTTTAATATCTTTTCTTTTTCCATCCTCTGAGTTCAGTGCTGTAAGCCAAGGAACCAGAGAAACTGAGAGGTAAAAACCATTTAGCTTCCTTCAGTTGCCACATATTTAATAAAGCCAAACCCTGTGGTTTGTGAGAGGGCTTATTTTTATGAGTAGGTTGAGCTGGTCTGCATGGAAGAGTTACTCCTGGGTGGTGGTGAGGCTGTCAGCACCTCTCGAATAGGTGCTATGGCTTCTGGAGCCCTGGATGAGTGTGCAAGCACCAGGGCATGCTCCTGCATTGACCTTATTTTATGAAAATGTGTGAGGTGTGTAGCTTCAGGAAACTGCCATATGAAGTGAAATCCCATAGTGTGCACTTGTTTTAGTAATGATTTTTTTAATTACTTGGATGCATTGATGGCAAGCTACTGACGTCCGATATTCAATATGTTAAAAGACAGTTTTGTCACTTGGAAGGCAGACAGAAAAATTATCTCTTTTCCATGTGCCTCAAGCCCTCCTGGGCAGACACAGGCAGAGGCCCATGAGACTTCATCTTTTTATGTCTGTGTCTTAGCTTTAAACAGCCAGGCAGTCCAGGAGCAGTCAGTAGGACTATGTGTTAGCAGGATCTGTTCCTAAGGAACCTCCTGAAAAACAGAGTGGACAGGGTTCTGGAAGAAAGTGCTTTTCTTCGGGTTTCGTTCCATTGTTCTAAGTACAATTTTGAAATGCAGAGGAATGCTGTGATGGACTATGGGAAAAAACATGCTGGCTGCCCAGTGCAGGGGGGGATGACTGGGTCCACTCTGTGTCTTACCTACCAACAATCGTCTCTTCTGTTCATCTAACACTGAAATTTTGGTGTAACTGCGATAGCAGGGGAACGGTCAGAGACCTCGGTAGTTACTGCTTCCTGTGTACATCAAGGCAACATCAAAACAGGTGAAATGCATGTTTAAAAGGGCATCATGCTTAAGCATGACACTGCTCCCCAAGTGGATCCTGCCCTGCCGAGAGTTTGCTGTTTTGTGGTGTGGGTAGGAGCCCCGTTACATTTCTGTGTTTGGGATGAAGCTGTGCCCTTGCCTGTGGCTGGGGAGCTGCCAGGGTCACTCTACTGTGACTGGCTACTCATGTGGGCTACTCATGTGGGCTACTGGCATCCATGTGGGTCACAGGAGCATGTTTTGGTTGCAGAGAGATGGACAGGAGAGTAGACCTTTCTAATGATCTTTTGAGTGCTGCTCTGATGCCTGCTTTCTGTTTGTCTCTCGTTTCAGCTGACTGGGATTATTCAAGGCATGGTGGATGGCCAGCCAAGCCTCCAGCAAGTGCTTGAGGTAAGCAGAGTAACCTTTAGTTCTCGAACTCTGACCTCTGGTCCTGTCGTCCCCTCTTCATCTCTTTCCCCGCACCCTCCCCTTGCTGAGAATCGAACCGCGTAATTTGACTATGATTACAGCTTCATTAGAATAACATTTGCTGTCACATTGGTGACACGCTGCTGAGAGTATTGAACCATTGATCTGTCATCTCCAGCTGTTCATGTCAAGGGTGCTGACAAGATATCCAAACTCCTGCCAGTAGATAGGAGAAGAGGCGATTCTTTCTTGAGCCGGTTTTAAAGCACCAAGACATTGCTCGAGACCACTGCTCCTGGAGGTTCTGCCTTCGTTTCCTTTCCCCTTCCCCAGCACTTTATTAAATTAATTTTTCTACCTATTTAAATGCTCAATAATACATGTAACATAGAAAGAAAATGCCTCTAAAATCTAATCTGGAGGATGTGCAAATGCAGAGATAGCCCTAATAATACTATCTGCCTAATGTTGAATTCCTAGAGCATTTAAGGCTTAATTAGCTTGGAAGTATTTCTCCATCAATAGCTTTTGTTGGTAGTCAGATAGTGAAGGAAACCTCCTCAAGCAGAGCCCACTTGGGCTGCAGGTTGGTGTTCGATGCATTGTCTCTGTCAGGATTTCCACTGCTGTGGAACCTAATTGTTCCTAATCGGAATAATTGCAACAATTGCTTATCTGAGGAAATCAAATTAAAGGCTTTAAAATCCTCCACGGAGACAGCACTTCATGGGCGCTCACATCAGGGAACGTAAAAGGGTTACTGCTGCTGTCCCCAACTTCGGGCAGCCTCGTGCGAGGCTGGCTGGAAGATCCTGTCAGCCCAAGGGAGGCAGAAGTGTGGCTGAGAGGCTGGATGCTGCTTTCCCGGGGAGCTTTACTCAGAGGGCTGTTGTGCAATCGGTCACAGGAAGAAGCATCGACCCCTGCCAGGAAAGGCTGCGGCAATGACACGAGACCGAAGACGGTGCTCTGCGAAGGTGACATCTTGCATCCATGCAAACCCCCAGCTCTCCCTGTGCTCTCCAGAGAGCACGTAGCAGCCGTGCGTGTCCATAAGCATATGGACGCCTGTGCCTGCTTCCCCAGGAGGGACAGCCCTCTCTACCTGGATGGGCGAATGTAGATCGCCACTGGAGTATTCCAGAAAATGGTTTGTTCTGTTTCTATGGAAGCTTCTTACAGTGTGGAAACACTTATTTAGATTTTTTTTTTTTATTTGGACTGAAAAGCTGTTCCTACAGCAGCATACTTCTAGCTTAAAATGAGATTCAGGTCAGGCAGCTTTTGGGGCATGCTGGTTTATTCAGGAGTGAAAGGTGTCAGGTGAGGGAAAAGAGGACGGATTTCTCTTGCCGAAGCTTTGGAAATGCTGCTAGTGAGGCTGCATAATAGCAGCTGATTGCCTGCCACCACAAGATTTTAGGCACATCATTTGCTAGTTTTAGCTGGACAAAGTGTCTATGCAGGGGTTTTACTCTAGGTTAGCTCCTTCTGCTTAGTTCCCCAGGTGGATTGCATCCTCCAGATTAACGTGACCTATTTCTGAAGAGGATCCAGAACTTCTGCTCCTATGGAAAGTTGATCAGGAATAGTGGATTCACTTTAAATCCACACTGCCCTGAACATGCATCTCCTCAGAACTGTAAGGAGGAAAGAGGGATCCAGACTGGAAAGGAAGGGGACATGTGGCTTTGCTTGTTACTGCCACACACTGCCTGTGTATGCCCAGCCCTTCCATTTTTCCCCCTTTCCTGTATCCCCTTGGAGCTGTATGAATCAGAGTATGTGAAAAATGCTGCAGGAGAGGGATGCCATCTCAGGATACCTGTGTATTTGTCCTCAGTGAAGGAGACATAAGTTATGGTCACTGGGAGCCCTTTTGGTACAGGGAGAGGAGAAGTGGAGGAGAAATGCCAGGTAACAGCACAGTTGTATCATCCCGTTAACGCTGCACAACTTCCATCCCTCCATGAGCAGAGCTGCTGCGGTGTCTGATAAGATCATCTCTGCTCTGGTTGCCTGATGTCTCCTATCAGAAATCTTCAAAGGTCCAAACGTGCTGTTGTTGAGATGGCAAGCAAAGAGAGAAGAGAGAGAGGGAGAGGGTGGATAAGATCACAATTTTCTTCTCTCTTGATTGCAAGCAGCTTATCTGAGTTTAACTGTTGTGGCTCGGCCTGTCTCCGCAAAACTCATCCCCTTTTCTTGCCTTACTTTCAGAGGGTTGACGAGTGGATGGCAAAGGAAGGCCTCTTAGATCCCAGCGTCAAGTCGATTTTTGTGACCTGCGGAGACTGGGATTTGAAAGTGATGTGAGTATGGAAGGGGAGGGAGATTTTTCTGGGCTTTATTGCTCCGTGCTTGCCTGTAGCACCTATGTCTTTGTCCTTGCAAGCCTCCAACTGTCCCTAATTGTCGTTTCTTAGGGGAATTGTTGTTTGCCGTGCATAAATGGCACTGGAGAGCTGTTTTGGAAGACAGGTGCTGGGCATAGTGCAAGATCACTGCCTAGGTTATTCTCTGTAGTGAATGAATCCTTTCAGAATCCCAAGAGGGGTTTAGACTGGAGTTTTGTGATGCTTTCCTTTTTATCCAGTATACTTTCCAAAGGGATGGATATTTCTGAGTGCATACGTGGAATGCTGTTTTTGTACACCCAAATCAAGTGATGGTCCTTACCTGACGCATGCAAGGCTTCCTCTCTGTCATCTTGGCACAGTAACTCGATGTGAATCACAGAGTAGTCTTTGGGACAGAATACAAAACAGCTCTGGCATGATTCATTGGTGTTCTTATCGTTAAGGTCATCTTCACCAGCTGAGTGACTGTATCTGGTGGGAACCTGCACTGGGATCTGCAAGTGTTGGTGTATGTGCATGTTTTGTCAGGAACATTGCTAGACCACCAACCTAAAAATGTTATTATAAGAACAGAGTTAAATGTCTAAAAATTACATTGCTTTAATCCGTAAAGTGTTTGCAGATCAGCGTCATATTGTGCTGAATTCCTTTGGATTCCTATAATCTTGCTTCATTTTTAATTTCCCCACAGTGCTGGATAAAGACTGCTGTTGTTATCACACCAGTAAAGCATGGGCTTGACACATCCAATGCTAAACTGACAGCCACAACTCGTTAGTAGTATGACTTGGTTTCCACTGTGACATTGGCTTCCCCAAGTCGGAAGCCTAAATAAACTGCACACAGCCTAGGAGCAATCAGCCCCAGTTCTTCCCTGCAGAGTGGTCTTTGTAGAGTGGCAGCTCCTTGCCTTTTCTTGGTGTGATTAGTGAGACATGAGATGTGAGGACCAAAGCTCAGCACAAGCGCTAGTGGAGATGAGAAATTGGCCATGCTCCAGTCAGGGGGTGGTATGTGAGCTCTTGAGTCAAAGTCTGGGTCTCTGCTCAAGCTGTGTCCAGAGCTAGTATATATTGCAGGTTCCTGTGTTAGCTGCTTAAATGAAGAATGAGGCTTATTTTTCTTTATATATAATGTTTAAACTTCTGTTAGAGACCAACTCAAACAGCTGCTGTGCTAAACTTCTGTTTCTTGTCTATTCTATTTTCTCTGTTCTTTACTCCTGTATTGCTGTTCTGAGAGCCCAGTTTGCAACTTTTGGTGGTGGTTGTAAGAAACAGTTACCTTTGCTTCAAGCCCATCTTTCCATCACTTCCACAGTGGGCTGACAGGGTTACCAGGTAACATCCTAACTTGGTGTCTGTATGGAGTGAGCAACCTGGATATGTTGGGTGGCTTTTTTTTTTCCTTCAGAGGTCAAACAGAGGTAAAGATGAGCCCCATTTCTGGTGAGCCGTAGGGGTTGTGGGGTGAGCTGGCTCAGCAGGACATGTAGTTCTGGAGCAGAGATGCACAGTTCACCATTTGCAGTGGTCTCTCGCATGGATTGTCCCTCACTAGTCAGCTGGAAAAGAAGACTCCACTTCTGGCCATGAGGTTGTAGCGAGTGGTTCATTTCTCCCGCTTCCTTTTAAAAAATTTTTTTAAACCATTAACTTCAGAATTCAATCCTGAAGCATCTGCAGGGCAAAGCAGAAAATTTCGTGTTTCCAGCCACATGGATAGCAGGAGTCTGGCTGCAGCCGCTTGGTGAGTAGCACATCACGCCGCTCCGTCGCCGATTGGGTGCTGCAGCGTGTAGCGTCACATCTGATTAGCACTGTGCCAGTGGATGAGGCTCGAGTGAGGACTCCCTGCCAGCTCTGACTTGTCTCATTTCCCCTTACTTTTATCCGTCACCAGAAATGCCGAGTCTCCCTCCTGAACTAATTAAGTTTGCGTGTGTTTAGACACATTGCCAAATAGGGTTTAGCAAAGCAGAACTGAGCATCTCTTTTTAAAGAGAGAAAGCAGAGAGCTGAAACAAGGCTGCTCAGACAGGGAGATAGAGCCTCAGAGATGTGGAACATCTAGGAGGTATTCCAGGGAATCACCCCATGCTTCCCTACAAGACTTGTGGTGTAGCTAGTGCCCTTTGCTACTGTGTTGAGACCACACACTGGGCACAGAAGGCCCTGGGGCAATAGGAGGGGAGGCAGTGCTGCTTGTCCACATTTGGAGGAGTGTGTTGGTGGAAGAATTGTGTGGTAGAAACCCGACTGGGTTCCAGAGGAATTCAGGACAATGAGGTGAGTGCAGTGCTTCCTGGCTTAAGGAGCCACCACTTGTGGCAGGTCCACTCCTTAGTAATGACAGCTTCCTTAGTAATGACAGCTACTTGCATGGCTGCCTGCAGAGCAAGCTGCAGTCCTCTTACCTATGTCTCGAGTGGTGTGAAGTTCCTGTCCTCCATTGTCCTTAGTTTGGCTGGTAAACCATGCAGCCTTGTTCCAGCAATGACCTGGGCATTTAGCTTGACTCTTGTCTGCAAGTGCTGTTGAAGAGCTGAGGCATGATGTCTTCTGGACTGGCCTGTCTGCTGTGAGGGCTTCCAGTAGGTGCCACTGGTAGGTGCCAGGGCACTGGAAGGCCCGGTAGGATGAGCAGACTGGATGTGGGGAAGAGATAGTTAGAATTGTTGTATATAATGTATTATAGTATTATTGCATTCATAATAAATTTTGATACAATTTCCTCATGCTAGCAATTGTGTTATGTCTGAAAATCCTCTCACACTGAAGCAAATTGGGAGTGGGGCTTGGAAATTGGAAATTGGATTTTTGGGGTCTCAAACCATGACAGGCTGGAACAAAGAGGAGGAATCTACAAGCCTGTCAGTGGTGGATCTGGGCACAAGACGGGGAAATAGCCCTGTCTAAGCCAGGAGTATGTCAAAGAAAAGCACTGGAGGAATAGTGACTGTCAAGGTATTGCTCTCTGCTGATGGTGTCTGGCACTATCTGAGTCTGCAGGATTCAAATTGGAAACAGCTACAGGATCAGTGAAGCCTCTGCTTGACTCAGGGATCCTCAGGGAATGAGGCACTGTGTGGCTACAAACTTGGTTGCTCTTGAACATTGAAGCTTTCTTGGAAGACCACAGAGCTGTTTGTCTGGCTTCCCTCAGACAACAGGGAGCACTAGTCACAAGGAGCTGGGTGCCCAGAACAGGACACCAAGCATCTGGGAGGGGCCTATGGAGGTTTAGCATGAGTTGAGGTCCTTGGCCGTGCTATCAAAGGCTTTGTTGTGGGTGTGGTGGACCATCAGAAGGAGTGTCCCTGTTGGAGGGATTGGTTACTGCTGGAGAGGGCTCATTGTGTGAGCGTTCCTCCGAAATGGAACGCTGATCCTCTACGGGCTGTGCTTGGATCAGCCCGCTTTCAGTGCTCGGTGTGTGTGAACCAGGATGGAGGCGGGGAGACAGCAGCTCTCCTGCCACCCCTCCCCTTCCCTCCTGTTAAGATGCAATTTCTTTAATGAGGAAAACCTCTTGAGTAGGAACATCACCTTTCTTGAAGGCTTGTCCTGACAAGGCAGTTCAAGCCGACAGAGTCGCATATCAACTTCAGCAAATATCAGTCACTCATTACAGAGACTCTTCTTCCCCCCACCCCCCAGCAACACCCCTCGTTCCCAGACAAGGGAATGAATCACACTCCTGCTCTTGAATACATCATGACAAGTCGTGGTTCTAATGAGAGAGGGCCATTCATTCTGGGTGGAAAGTTCCCTGTGTCGACTCAGAAATGTTATTAATTAAAGAGAGCTACCTGAAGCAAAAGATGAAAGGAGCACCAGACCTGCCAAGCTAAAATATGAGTGGAGATACAGCCTTGTTAGGCACACGGTCCTCGGGCCTCTGTGTGCTCAGCAGGAGGATTCCTTTAGCCTGTTGCAAGGAGCTATCCTCTGAGTTTAACAGCTCCAGGGATGGATTCAGATACCTGGTGTAGTCTGCTTTAGTGCCTCCTGCACCTAGGTTGGAACTGCCGTTATTCATTAAGCAAATAGTGTTGATGTGGCATTGGGTGGTGAGAGTAATGTGCCTCTGAAGGGCCGAGGGAGCTACTGACTACAGGAGATGGTCTTATTGGAAAAGAGGGTTCTTAGTGTCTACCAGGGTTGAGCCCTTGTAATGTAAGCTCTTTAGTGTGGTCTGTCTCCCCTGAAATGTCAAGTTGCCTCTCTCTTTGTATAGAACCAGTTTGTGGGCTCTTAAACACAATATGAATTAATCTTGGCAACCAAAGAGGCATTTTTACCGTGTGTTCATAGATACAGAGCTGAGATACACTGAGGTTAAGTGATATGCCTGTGGCTGTGCAGGCAGGCAGAGGCAGAGCTGAAGCCTCATGTGCCGAAACTCAGACCTTCACCGTAATGTCAAGAGCATCAGTTAATCCTTCTCCCCAGTTTCGAATCATTCTGCAAATGCACTGAGCATAGCTAAAAGTACATATAGGCTTTAGTCTGTATAGCTGACATGAAGATGCTTGTACTGCACTTAGTGTGGCTGGTCAGAACATGCTAATTTATGTCTTCACAGGAAGCTACTGCTCAGAAGTTTTTTATTTTCTTAAATAAGTGTTAAAAGGCAAGTACTCTCTAATATAGTGATAAAACACAGTGAAGTGTCTTGAAATGTTTATAGCCCTTGGTGCTCTTCCTAGGTTGGATATTAGTAAATTCTAAGCAGTAAATTATACCATTGCTTAATTTTACTGTTTAATTCTTTCTTTGCAAGTTACACAGGCTGGGAGGATGCTTGCCTTCTCTGAGCTGCTCTGAGTGTCGCAATGGGTTGCTCTTTCCAGCCTTCTGTCCTGGAGGTTTAGTTTGAGATCAGCCTTAGGACGTGAATGAAGAAGGATTGATGGTGTTAGTGTCCCTTGTGCATGCTGTTCTTTATCAGGGGACCGGGAGGGGGTTGGTAGCCTCTGCTGGGGGAGAAATTGCAGATGGCCACTGATTGGAGTGAGTGGGACCACTTGGGTAGCTGTGAGGAAAGGCAGGAAGTGTAGGGTGGGCTGGTTGGGTGGCAGCAGGGCAGGAGGTATGTTCAGAGGGTGGCTTTGAGAGTAACAAGAAAGATGTGGTAACTGAAAGTTAATATAGTAACCTGTGTTTAAAACTAATAAAACAATTCCTTTCCAACTAAGATCTTTGGATTAGCTTGGTGGTATTGCTTTTAGTGGGGGTTGTTTTGCTGACCAAGCCTATGGTGTATCTTTTTACATGGTTACATTGGCTGAAGGAAGAGGGTGGTGTGAACTACAGTGCGGGGATGGGACTGAGTATCCAGGGTCAGGAACCTTTTGAGTCAGCTTTGCTGATGGAGTTGTTCATATAATTACATCCTAAAGTGCTTTGCTGGAGCTAAGCAAGGGAGCCTTGTGAGCATGCTCTTCTCTGGCACTTACAGGGAGCAGCACTGACCCCATTCACTTCTGTGACCCTGCAGTCCAGCTTTTTGTTTTTAAAGGAAATGATATCACTCATGCAAAATAAATTTTGGATTTTAAGATTCCCCCTCTGTACACTCTTATTTAAAATGAATATATCAGACTTGACTTTTGTTATCCCTATATACCAGTTTCCCTTTTCTTGTCTGTGTTTGAAATCATCGGTCGCAAGTTACGTTGTCTGAGATGTGTCATTCTGGGAATGCCTTTGGGTTAAGTTGTGGACATGAAATCTTTGCATAGGAATCATCATGCAATGGGCTGTCACCTTCAGGTCTGCTACTTGTCTGGCATGTCATAGCAAAAACATTTGTCATAGTCAGGGCTGTACTGGCCACAGATTTATTGAGCTGTGATGTCCGGTGCACTCTGGGGAGCAGGACTCTGCTGCCTGGGAATTAAGACCAAACAAGTTGGAAACAGCGTGAAAGATGGTAAAGAAACTTGGAATAAATTTGAAGCATAAGGGGGAATGAGACAGGCATTGAGTGCTTTATTTCCAACACTGAACCTTTGGGATGGAGTAATGAATGGAGAAGGTGGATTTTCCATCCCTGGGTGACTTAAGCTGTATTTGAAAACAGTCACACTAAACTGGATGCAAGTCATTGGTCTCAATGTCATCTGCTCATAGAGTAAGGAACTGTTATTCCCTCTGCACCAGGAATCACTAGGGTGAAATCTGTGTCTAGTGCTGCAGTGAATTCAGGCAAAAGGTTTCAAAATCAATGGATACTTGGTAGAAAAAACACCCTAAGCTCTGTCTGTATAAGAGCCTTCTAACAGCAATTCAGCATTGTGGTGATCTTGTGCCCTGGGGAACTAAAAAGCTGGTTGCCTTGAGGACTACACATGATAACCACTGGAGGGTTGTTTGCCATCTCAATTTTGTTGTCTGTGGCATGTGTGAAAAACAGGATCAGCTTCACGAAGTGTTCATTTTCTCTTAAAACAGCTTAATTTTTCTAGTGTTAGACAGCCATAGTGTTTCGTGCTGGGGCTGAAATGTCAGCTGTCTCTCCTTGGATCTCTGCACTTCTTACTTCCCAGCCAAAGCAAAGCAGTTGTGTGTTGGCATCAGTGCTGCCCTCCCAGTGGCTTGACTGGGAGTGATGCACTTATGTCTTCTGTGCCTAGAGAGCTCTGCTTGAAGAATACTGCCAGCCTGGGAGCAGCATCCTTCCTCTTTCACTGGCTCTACTGTGTGAGTCCATAGCTTCCTTCAAAGCGTTTTGTTTTGTTTGCATGTTTATTTCCTGTTGGGAGCCATTTTCCTGGATGGGTTCAGTCTCTTTCCTCCTGGAGCTCCTGGCTGGCAAAGACCTACTGGGCCATCTTGAGGTCGTCCCTGGTATTTTCCCTCCAGCGTATTCTCACGTGTCTTGTCCAGCGACTCTGTACTTTCAGGAGTGGATGTCTGGGTGTGTGCAGGACTCGGGAGGACACTGCAGCTGCAGACTAACTTTTTGAGCTGAGTCCATTCCTTGTTGGAATCACCTTTTTCTGCGTTTGGCCAAGGTGCTGCCCTCAGCAGCCTGGGACCCTGAGGATGGGTGTCTTGTGCTCAGAGATTGCTGTGGACCAGGTGTTAGCAATGATGTGAGGCATGTGGAGGTGGTACTAGAAGAAAGCAGAATAGAGAAGTCTGTGGGAAGAAGACTGAGGAAGTAGGATGATGTCCTGACAAGGTTGTGTATGGGAAGCTCATACTGCCCAGGACTTCATCCTGCCTTGGTCTCACCAGCTTTGCCTCCCTTGGAGCAGGGTTTACTCCTCCTTTCTGCCCAGCCCCAACACTTTGGGACACTTTGTTTTTCCTCCATAGGTGCCTCTTGGTCATCTCTAATTTCCTTGCTTCAATTTTTCCATCTGGATGATGAGCCAGGTCTTGGTGTTGACCGTCAGCCAGCATGTCAGAGGTGCCTGGGCACCTGCTGAGTTCAGTTCCTCATTCCTGCCTGGAATCCTGTCTTATCCCTGCAAACTGAGCGGATGGAGGAGCCTGGTGGGAGGTTGCCAAGACCTCTCCTCCAGCTCACCGTGCTCCCAGCTCTGAAGAGAACCTTTCCATTTTATGGACCATTTAGCTTCCCAATGGTGATCCTAATTCTTCACAGCATGTATGTGCCATTTCTTAGTTTATTAAAAGGACCCCTGAAAAGGAGCTGCCCTCTGATTCAGTGCTCTTCCATGCAGTTAATTGCAGGAAGATTTTGCTTAGACTGTGAGGCAAAATTCTCCCTATGCTAAGAGGGTGAATTAATACCCAGGTCTCCCCAGGGCTACAGGGACTGACCCTTGTGCACTGTCAGTAAGCAGGCAGGGGAAGAACTCTTCTGCTGGGAGTAGTTCAGACTTGGAAATACTCTGGAGGAAGTCCAGTTTGTTTCTGCATAGAGCTCAAGGATGCTTTAAAGGTTGTCTGGCCAGGTGTCTTTCATCTCTGTATCCTTATACTGTGTGACACTTCGGGTGCCAGAATAGCCTCCATTCCTTGGGGGCCAAAGCAAGCACTGTGGGAAAGGCATGATTACCTTGGACTGACAAATCAGCTGAAGGATGGATGGCTGTGATTGCATAGAAGGTGTGGGATGCATGAGTGGGTGGATTGGAGGTGGTTCAAGGGGAGGGTCTTGTCAAGTCACTGTACTGCATATGAGAAAACAGCAAGCCATTAGACTGTGTATTTCAGGTGTGAGGAAGCTGCTGGGGTCCCCTGGCACTGTGAAATGCCAAGTGAAATGTTACTGCCGTGCAGAGCACAGCAGTATGTTGTAATTAATGAATCTGGTATAGGAAGAGCACATATGAGCGGTCTGAAGGGTTAATGTGTGAAGGTGATGGGCTTAGGCAGGCCTAGGTTTGTCATCAGGATTGCTGTGTTTGGGAAGCATCCTCTAATGACAAGACCACATGAAAAGAAATTTGGCCTTGCAAGGAGAGCACTAAAAGTCATCAATTGCCACAGTTGTTTTGCATTTGCTGCAGGCCTGAAGCAAATCGCTGGCTTAAGGAGCTCTAAGCACCTGGGTCTTGCACTGGATTTACAGGTAAGGTGAAATTGAGAAGGGACTAAGTAATTAATTCCTCTTCCTGTGGCCAGGATGGGGGATGATTCTGACTTGCCAATTCTCCTCAGAAGTTGCTTCAGAAGCTGGTAAGGACTCTGGTTGTGAAACCCAGGAAGCAAAGAGGATCCCTGGGTGCCTGACAATTCCTTTTCTCTGTTGGTTCTTTCTTGCAGGCAGCCTCGGGCTGCCTGTCTCTTTGTTAAGAGAGTGACAGCAATGTGACACCGTGAAAATAATTACTAACAAATCACGGTGGTGACTGCAAACAGCTCGCTGTCTTCAGAGGCATGTCAGGGAGCATTAGAGCAGGGCCGTGGGAGCGGCAGAGCGGATAGGGGCTCCTTCTCTGCTCTAGGCTGAGGGAAGATCTTCGGAGACCTTTGGCGCCTGCCACCCCCACATCATTCCCTTCTCGTTGGCTCTTTTTTCCTTTCCTCCCTTCCCTGCCTTTGCCATCAATAATTAAGCCCATTAATTGCACAGTGAGTTTAGGAAAGCTGCTAATGGTAAGACAGGGCTTCTGCCTTCCCTGGATTCGGCAACCAGCCACAGAAAAGTGGAAAAATTTCTGGAGAGGTATCATGGTCAGAAGCACATCCGAGCTGTGTTTCCTATCTTGCAGCCCTTGTGTGTTACCCTGGGCAGTAATGTTTATTAGCAGCGTGCCCCTAGGAATTCATGGGCTGCTGGTACAGTTGGAGAAAAGCCCATGTCCTTGTCCTCAGGAGCCTCCAGTCTTGGTGAACTTGAGAGAGGAGGTTTGTATTTGTGGAGAGCATCACAGCAAATGTGCAGTCACCTGGCATGTCCAGCAAGAAAAGTGGGCAGAGGAATGAGGATGTTCCAGGATACTGTAGAGGTGGTGCCAATCAGTGTGACTGAAGCTGCAGGTGAAGATGATCCTTCAGAGAATAAGCAGTGAACAGGTCATGGGTGAGGAAGGTGGTACCAAACAGAGCAGCTGGGGGAGTTTCTGCAGGGATGAGGCCCCTGTGGTTGTGTTGGAGTGGGGACCCTTCTACAGGGCTACGCAGACAGTCTGAGGGAAACTCTCTCTAAAGCCTCTCATTATATTGATATAAAGCTCCCTCCAAAGGGAGGGTCTAGCAGAGATACTGATAGGAAACTGTAAAGCAGCTGCTGGCTGAAGTGTCCTTCAGCAGCACTGATAATCAAACCCCTGGGCAAGCCTTGAGAGGGGCGCTCACAGCCTCCCCTCCCCTCCTTGTTCCTGGTTGGAGAACGGGCTGTGCTGTCTGGCAGGTCTGCAAGCAGGAGGTGCAGATGGGAGCCTGCTCCCAGTCGCCTGCTCTACTGCGCAGCCTTCATTCCCATTCCCTTAGTTACTAAAGTGATTTTCCCGACTGTCACATCTGTAAATAATGTTGCTGGTGTATCTAGCTGGATGCAGAGTGGCGATGGAGGGGGGAGGGCTGGCGCTGAGGGTGGCCGTAACAGCCCCTCTCCTGGACTCATACAATATTTATGCAGGGCTGGGAGTCGGCGGCACTGACCTCCGGGTCGTGCTGTTAAACAGCTCCCGCAGCCCCTGCATCCTAATTGCTGCACTTGTCCTTTGCTCTGGAGGATTCGGCGCTCCTTCTCTCCGGCGAAGCAAATACTAATGGCAGCCTGCGCTTGGAGGTGGGGAGCGGTCTCTTCCCCACAAGGAAAAGACAAACTTGTTTTCCCCTGTGCATGTGTAATTTGCAGCTGCACAGAAACCTGTGCTCAGACCCTGTTACGCAACGTGCCACTCTCCCCGCTGCTGCCAGCATGGAGGCTGTGCTGAGAGCCCGTGAAGCTGTTGTGTGTGTAATTTTGGGTTGTGTTACCCCACCCCCCTGGCTCCTTACAGGATTTATCTCTTCCCTTTAGTGGGGAGAGGGAAGAAGAAGCAATCACAGAAGTCAGTTGAGAGAGTAGAACTGGATGATATGGTGCCAGAGGAGGGCAGAGATGGTGCCAGGAAAGAAGAGGGGGTCAAACAGCGTCACAAGACAGAATGGCATCTTTTCTTGTAGATAAATGATCTGCTTCGTTGAGTGGAAAGAGAGGTGATGCAGAACGCTGGAGAATCCCTCTGTGGGTGAGGGGCTCTTCCCCTTGCAAGTGGTACAGCTGTGGCTGGAGGTGGAGAGGTTTTTCACCTTGCAGACAGGGGTTTTCAGCTGTTTCAAGTGGTTCAAGAAAGCACGAAAGATAAAACTTTTGATTGCTAGAGCCGCTGTGATTTTTCTCCGTGCCATTTGTCTGGGCTCCGTCCTACCTGGGGCTTCACGTTGGGTGTCTGCGAGTCCAGTGACCTGACTGACCACCCACGTCCCTTATGCTGCCTTCCTGGGTTGGCAGGTCCCCTCTGTGACTGGAAAAGTGCTGTTTAGACTAGAGACTAATGGCCTTTAAGTGACATGATTGTATTATGTTAAGCGTCTATAGGCTTTACCATTAGGCACTAAACAGTTTATGACTCATAGCAGAGAAGCCCTCCTTCTGAAGAGTTGATACGCTAAATGGTCTGGACAGGCAAGGCATGGAAGAAGCAAGGTTTCCTCCTGCCTGTCGCAGAGCAGCTCCAAGAAAGGACTGGGGCAGGACGTGTCTTCTCAGTTCTAGAGCAGCACCTTGCTCTGGGTCTTGCATGTTCAGGTTTCCTGAGGAGAAATACTTCTGCAATGGAAATTGTGCAGTAGGAGGAGAATCGTGTTTAATTTTAGCTGAGTTTTTGTGCGTGTTTTGGTTTTGAGGGGGCTCAGACGTGATGGGTTGTGGGTGCATCTGTTTCATCCAATATATTCCCTTATTCAGTGTGTAATTAGCGTTCTGCAGCAGGAGTCTGAATGCTCCCTCTTAAAGCAGCTAGTATGCAGAGAACTAGGCAATTGCTAAATTAGTGTCTGTATGAAAGACTTATTAAGAGACCATATAGACAGAGAAAGGACACGCTCTGTGTAATCAGGCTCCACTACAGCATGAATCACAGAATAATTTAAATAGAGATCTCTAATCCAGCCACCTGCTCAAAGCAGAACTAACTTCAAACTTAGATCAGTTTGCTCACAGTCTTCTCCAGATGAGTTTGAATGTCTCCAGGGGAGGAGATTTCACCACCAATCTGTTCCAGTTCTTTATTACCTGCATGGTGAAGAGTTTTTCCTGATGACAAATTGGAAGTTCACCTGCTGCAGCCTGTGGTTATGATGCGTGACATTCACTGAGAACATGCCTGTATGGTAGATATACACAGTATCCAATTTTGTACACTCCTCTTCATAAGGTGCTGTATAATGTCATGTTTAGTAAGCAGACAGACTGTCACACCAAGCTTATGTGTAGAAATCTGTTTTTAAGGGTGTTTCATAGTATCAGGTTCCCAAGGCTGGAGGGGTGACCTCAGCCTTGGAGATATTCCAGTTTCTCTTTCCTTGGGAGCAGTGTCATGCATTTCTGATGTCAAAGGGAAGTCCACCCAGTTGTTCTCCCTGTCTGGAAGGGCTGGTGAGGGCATTTGCTCTACTCCTCCACAAATCTGGAGTAGTGCGAAGCTTCTGCCTGCTGCACTCCTAACCTCAGCTGAACTGTGGAGCCAGCAAGCTCTGGTTTCCTGCATGGTAATTAAGTACTTATTTAAAAATGTAAAAGCTCAATTCTGATCCTACTCTCCCTGGCTGTTTACTAACTCCAGGTAGAGTTGCTCCAGATTTACTCCCACATGCCTAGCAGCAGAATCAGGCCCAGTAAATAGAGCTATGAATCTTTTTAAGAGAAGCTGTTAAACAGTAGCACATAGATTTATTGTAGCATCATGTGTGTGCAATTGTTGATGAACATCTTCTGTTGGAGGCTGAATACCTGCTGTGTTACAGCCTTGCTTTTAATGTTGAGATAGCATCTCTGCCAGCATCTAGCTGACGCACAGACAGATACCCATAAAAGGGCCAGATCTCGCATGGTGTTAAATGCCTTCATGTTTCATTAAGGTTGATGGCAGTGGAAGGCACACAGTGCTTTGCAGGACGAACAAGTCACGAATGAGCCACTTGCCCTGTGTGCTTTCTGTGGCAGAATTATGTTCCCAGTGTATACATTGCTCTGGTTGCAGTCTGGGATAACAGCCTTTTCAATTCACTGGCGAGCTGCTTGGAAAGCGTGGATGTTGAAGTTCTCCCAAATTTCTTAGTACCCAGCAAAAATTTAGAGAATAGGGATCAGGCTGTTAGCATGTGATGGGTGTTCAGACATTTCAGCCAATGCTGCTGAGTCCCGGGAGTTAAGGCTTGCAGCTTGCCTTTTAGGCTTCCTAGGCAGAAATATGCCTGATAGAGAGAGAATGCAGCGCTGCACAGAATGGGCGTCACAGAAAAAGAAAGAACATCTGAAAGTGCCAGGTATTAGCTTCGCTGCTTAGCCTTGGTTTTTGGCCTCATTACACTAATCCAATTAAAGATTGATGGGAAAAGATAGCACACACTCCAGTGAAGGGGGTTGTGTGGCAACTTTCCTTCCTGGGTGGCTGGAGTGGCCCAAGTTATGTTGTGCATCACCACACCTCCCCAGGCCCTGCAGACCCACTGGTTCTTCCATGTGCCATGGTGTGTGCTCTTCTCCTGCATTGTGTCTCTCTTATTACTAATGGAGCATGGATGCATTTTAGCTGCTGGTCAGCCCTCATTAATATCCAGAGATGACAGGTTGACATTTGTAAAGAAGACTTGCACTGACCTTCATGTTGTGCATCGGTGCGGTTGCCATACCCTGCCCTGTGCTGGATGCTTCTTCCTGCACTGCCTCAGGAATGCATTTGTGTTAGCAAAGGGACAGAGGGCTCTGTAACCCTTTGCTGCTGCTGGGAATGCAGGCAGTGTGTCTGGATGTCTCTGCATCCCTCTGTCCATCCCAGGACTGTTACCTTTAGAGCCTCCATCTATCCCAGTCAGTGGGACTGGGGAGTTTTGGGGTTGCACTTGTGGCTCCTTGTGGAGGTTTATTATTTGGGTACTGGGACCCTAATGGAAGACAGCTTCATGCCAATGACAATGTCTCGTCTGCTTCCTTTTCCTGGCTCTTGTCTGGGGATGCAACAGAAGAAAGGGCTGCGCTGCCCAGGCATCCTGAGTGCTGTCAGTTGCCTGTCTCCCCCCGACCCACGCCATCCCGGCTCGAGGACTGCTGCAGCCTGCTTGGCAATGACATTTATTAACAGAGGGGGCTTTGAAAAGAGGCAGGCTGCTCCTGCAAAGGCTCCTCGCTGTAACTCCGTCTCCTCTCACCAACCCGTCTGAGGCAATGGCTGCTGGTGTTGAAATTCATTAGTGTTTCCTGACAGGCGATGGAGGCTTGCTCTGTCTGTTCCCACTTCCTTGCTCTCATGTCCCTGCTTCATGCATGCTGATATTTAAAGCTGATGTGTGGCTCGTAGGCTTGTTGCACTGTGACAAGTTTGGGGGTGGTTGAGAGAACTGAGAGGGTGGAAGGAAAGCAAAGAGGGAGCAGCGAGATGGGACCTGTCTCAGAGTTTCTGTGAAAGCCCAGGGCTTTTCAGACCCTCTACAGATGTATTGTCTTTCCACAGCTACTGCTTGTGAATTTTAAGTACAGCCATGCAGGGGTGGTTTGTCCTGCACTGATGAGGGGCAGGGAGAAACGGCACCATGGGCAGTCACCTGGCAAGAGCTTGTCTGGTGGAAAGGAAGAGCAGGTGGGCTCCTCTGACCCCTGGGCAGGTCTGTGAGGCTGAGGAGTATGTGAGTGGAGAGACAGAGATCTGGCAGGGGGTTCATCCTTAGCTTTGGACAGGAGCATGTGTGGGCACTTGGCTTCTTTGCTCTGAGTGACTCCAGCACTGAGGAGACATCTGCCTGCCAAAGCCTTCAGTTATACAGGAAAGTTGTCCCAGTCTGACTTGAATTATTGAGATGAGGGAGTTGGGGTGTGGGGATTTTTTTTTTTTTTTTTTGAGGTGTGTATCAGCATGCTTCAGTTTTCACAGGGTGCAGTGTGGCATGGGCAGTTCTTTGTGGCTGGGAGGCTCTGCTCATGTGCAGGTGCTGTAACATCGCACTGTCAGAGGCCTCCTGGTCTGGCACAGTGGTTTTGGCAACCTAAGGTTGCCTTTTTGGGAGGCTGTCGGTTTACCTAAGCTACTTTAAATTCTTAGCTTGGTCCCAGCTCTTGCTGTTGAGTGCTGCAGCACCCTAATAGCTTCCTTCTTCAGCGAAGGATTTCCAGGTCAGGAGCCTGCCAGCCCTCTCCTTTGTAGCCTGGTGCACTGGAATTGGCTGGGACACAATTAAAATGTTCTGCATCTCTTACAATGCAAGGTCTCCAGGGCATGGATTTTTTTGGAAGGTTGCGATCAGGTCTATAAACCCCAAGATTTAATGTCTCTTTATCTTCCTGTAGAGAGACTTGTTCTTTTAACTGCCTCAATATCAATACACCCAGTGTGTAGCAAGTGGCCCAATTTCCCCAATTTCTTTGTTTCCTGACATCCTGAACCCAGAAGCAGATGGACGTTAACCAGCTCTGATTAGTTGGGAGAATCAAGCATTAATTTTTTATACACCAGGACCACCTGAGTGACGGAAATCAATTACAGCTGCCCCTCCCCCTTCCATATTAATGTGGTGGCTCTGAGCAGAGATGGAGGGACCTGTTGAAATGAGAAACCCCTATTTCTTAGTTTGACCCTCTAGATAATTAGGGTTAAATTGATATGCTATCGCACTGGTGACACATTTTATCTGCCTCTGTTTGTACAAGAGGATACAATAGTGGAGGAAGGACCAATTTGTGCCCTGCTCTAGCTAACCAGACCGAGATAAAAGGTGTCACTAGTACGATAACGTTCTTGCCTCATGCTCCTTTATTGTTGTTCAATTTGCCTTTTTTTTTTTTTAATCCTGTTCTTTTTCTTTCAATACCCTTGGTCATATTTTAACTCCATGCCATCGCATAATGACGCCCTGCTAAATGTGTGTGGAGATAGGCAACTCTGGCTGACAGCCTTCCCTGATAACCGAATTCCAGCCCATCCATCACTAGGCTGCTCTCCTTAACTTAAGGAAAGTGATAACTAAAGCAAGGCCGTTTATCACCACCGAGCTGTGCGTTTCTTGCCGCCTTGGAGAGAGCTGGCTTCAACGGGAGAAATGCAGCCATGTCACCTCGCCTCCTGTTTGCATCCTGTTCATCTCCAGACCCCATTTACCCTGCAGGATGGTTTTGAAAGCCAGCTTCCTTCCCAAGGTGTGAGCACTTCAGTGTTTGGGGAGGCAGTGAGACCTTGTTCAAAAACTGGAAGGATCGTGGGATGTTGAATGCAGTGAAATGTGCCATCATTTCTCTTCTCCCTTACCTGAGGGAGGGCCAAATCCTGAGCTCTGTGCTCAAGCAAAGCTGCCCCCAGTGTGCAAGGTTGGCTCTGGCAAGAGCAAGAAGCCATACTGAGCATAAGAGCTTGTTCATCAAATGAGCTCAAGTAAACGGTGGTGCTCATAAATGGACTTACTTCTTTACAGGCCATGGCACTTCTGTTCCTCAGGACAGCCACAGGTGTGCCTTATTCACTCCAACCTGGAGAAGATGATGGAGAAACTCTTGCCTGCTTATCAGGCTGAAGAGTGGGGGAGACCACTGTAGCTTGGACAAGCTTGGAGCTGGGGAAAAGACATTGCAGGAGTGTTTTCCTTCTCGTAGCTACCTGGGAACCTGGTTTTTGTGCAGTGAAAGCCCCCAGTTCCCTGTGCTGGGAGTGCTGCATATGCGGACTAGACCAGACCCACGTAGCAATGCTTTGCTAATCCTTGCTAAGTGGCTGTGTCCTCACTGGCCTGGAGCCACCAGGCCTGCATCTTCCAGCTCAGGGAGTAGACTGATGTTGTGGTCCATGCTGCCGACAGCCCGCCTAGGTTATGGTGTGAGCGTAGGTTTCCTAGTGCTTGAAAAACTTGGTGTAGCCCCTCTGGTGCTGAGGTGAAATGAGGGGAGCACAAGCATGGAGGGGGAGGGAGAATGTCCTGAGGTCACACGGCTTCACAGGCGGTTTCTGGGGTTGTTACTTGTTTGCAAAAATGCATCATTTATTTAGTTGACATATTTATTTGGAGCATTTATTTTCTCCAATTAAAGACCCACTGTCCAGCGCCCAGGGCACACTGCCATCAGTCTCAGGGTGGAAATAGAACCAGACTGTCCAGTTTCCTGGGCCTTTTGGTCCCACAGGGATGGCAGTGTTTTAGATGTCATCCATTGCACTGGGTGGTTAGCTGTCAATTCCTGTGACTAACAAGAACAATGCTGCACTTACTTCTCCTGGGCCCTATCCAGAGGTTAGGTGAGTTGATAATTATTCCTCTAACTGGAGCTACACTGAGACCTGTATTAATGAAAACCTCTTGGGTTGGGAGGAGAAACTCAATTTTAAGTAACATACCTTTTGCTAGCTCCTGTCATCATCCTCTCTAGCTAAATGTGAAGAGTACAAGAGAGGCTGAGCTAACCACATATCTGTATTTAGACCAGTCATTTGTTTTAGAAGGTTCCTTGTGATCTTTTTTGATTCGGGCACCAGTAGAAAGCAGCTTTCCTGGAGAAAGAGTTTCTTAGCATGCTGGTTGGGGCTGGTGGGGTCTGTTTGACTATGGGATGTCTTGGACATATGTATAAGGCTCTAAAATGCCTGGACCAGGCTCCTGTTTATGTCATGGCTGTTCCATTGTGAGGAGTGACTCCAGGTGGTTTATTTCAGTGCTTACATCAGATGAGCTGTGCCCAGAGATGAGACTGTGCTGTCAGGTCACATTGCTCACCCTGCAAATTGCCACAGACCTGCTGCTTGCAAGCTCGGTTTTTTGACAGGCTTCCTGCTTTCAAAGAGCTTCCTCTGTACCTTCTTATTCCTCTGTACCTTCTTATTCTTCTTCTTAGAATAAGAAGGTACAGAGTGTGACTTAAGTCACACATAACATAAGTGTTTGTATGACTTAAGTTATTGCTCCTAAATGATGACACTTGCATCTTCTCAGGACCAGGCATATTGTTTTGGCACAGGGAGTCTATTAATTTCTTAGCCTAAGCAGGGCAAAGGTGGTACACAGGTGAATCCCAGTGTATGCTGGCTCTGTTGGCCACATATTCCCAGGAGATTCCCTTGTATATGTTTACCAGCTTCCTTCCTTTCCTTTCCATAGAAATGGAGGCATCACCAAGACCAGACCGCTCTGTTGCTGCACTACCCTGAATCTCACATTATCTGCAAGTGCATTATCTGTGCTGCTCCTTCATCTCCTTGCTTGGGGAAATGTCTAGAGAGATGCTGCCCTGTTCACCAAAGGGTTGGGAGCTGGCTGAGCACTCAGGTGCTGCCTGGTGTGCTGGTGGTGCACCCTAGCTCAGGGTGGTGTATCTACCTTGTATCCAGTTCTGACCAGAGCGTGTTCCTGAATTTCAGTCTTGAGTCTGAAGTCTGGTCTGGACTATTCACTCCTTCCTCTATGGAGATGGGAGAAGACTTTGCCCTGGATGTGGTGGTCTGTGTTGGGGTGTTTGAGCAGCTGATGCTGACAGTCATAGCTCTTCCCTCCTCCTCTACAGCCTCCCCCTACAGCCCCCATGTGCCTGAGGAAGTTGGGAGATTCCCCATCCCCCTCTGTTTGCAAAAGCAGATTTCTGGGGTTGTGACTTCTAACATGCACAAACAGCTCTAATTTAGTCATTTATTTAGTTGACATATTTATTTGGGATGTTCCTTTGCTTCAGTTAAAGATCTTGTGACCAGTGCCCCAGGCGTGCTCAGCAGTACGTGAATGAACAAGATCCATCAATTACTCTTGATCAGATCAAACTGGCCGGGAAAAACTCACATAACTCATGTCCCTGCACAGGCTCGGCTGGAGCCACGCAGTTTGCAACTCAGCCTTCCCCAGCTGAGGGGCACGTTGTAGCTCCCATGCAAACACACTGGGATCAGCACAGTGTGAGAGAAACAGCTTTCCTGGGGTCCTGCTGTCCCTTCAGGCAATCCACCTCCCCTACCAGTGCTGTTTTATTTTGAGCTCTATTCCATTGGCTTGCTGTAGGAAGGGAGAGGGTAAATACATGTGCTGGCAGCTCTGGCTGCTGTGCTCAAACCCCTAGTGAGACAGTGTGCAGCACCCTGAGTCTTTAGAGTTGTGACTGCTCTTCTTCCAAGCACCTGCTTGGAAAACAGCCTCTGCCTTCCTAGCCCTAAAGCATTGGTCCTACAGCACTGCTACCCAAAACTGAATGTTTTGTTGCCTCCTTCCCTCCCTCATGTCTCGTTCGGTGTTTTAACCATAAAGGCCAAATCCAGAAGCACCAGGGTATGACAAGTGAATTGTCAGTCCTGTCTGCCCTGTAAGCTGCTAAGCAGGATGGTTTTTCAGGGATTTGTGATGGGTTCACTTAGCTAAGGACAGCGCGGATACTCCAGTCGTGTTTGTGTGTTAGTCGCTGTGGAGAAGAGCTGAGCGCTGCACTTGCTGTTCAAAATGTTTAGTCCAAAAGGTTTCAGCAGCCTAGATGTGGCTGGATGTATATAAGTCTTAAGCAAAGCTGTGCTCTCATGAGATTTTTTTGCCAAGAGCTATGGTCCTTCTGATGTGCAGCGTGTTACAGCAGACTTGAGGGTCTCTTCCATCTCTGAACAAAATGCACTTAAGAAAACAGAGTTTGTGTTGTCAGGACACTGATTGAATCAAACTTGCTCTCTTCTCTCTTACAGGTTACCAGGACAATGCCAGTACTTAGGGCTGCCGGTTGCTGATTACTTCAAACAGTGGATTAATCTGAAAAAGGTACTTCTGTGCAAACTGCCATAGTCCCTGTCTCCCTCTCTCCCTCCTCCCCTTGTCCTTCACTTTTCCTCTTTAAGGAGGTGTCTAATAACTACTGCTGCTTTGCATTGAAATGAGTTATTTCCTCAGAAGCTGGGCTGAGCGAGTCCTCCAGCTCCCTATTGTATCTCTTCTAATAGAGTCTTACTGTACTTGATGGGATGTGTTCTGCAGCTGGGGAAAATCCCATTGTGGCAGGCACAGTGCGATGTCTCTGCATAATAGTGGGACACTGTGAGGCCCCTTTCCAGTGAAGGTTGTGTTGTCCTCAGTGTTGCTGACTCTGTTTTGTTTTGCAGCCACATAAGGCTCCCAGGAGCATGGTTCCCTTCAGGCCAAATTCTGGTTAATAAATGTGGAAATACTCCAGTATAAAAATCAGCATTTCCCTTTGTGGCGTGGGGAAAGGGAGATGTCTCAGCAGCACATCCACCTAAGAGACTGGTGACCACTTTATTAAGCAAAATGCCTTGGACTCAGTACTGTCTGATGCCTTGTCTTGCTCCATGCCTTCACTGAGTGGTTAAGGGGCAGCCTGCTGTGCATCCACAAGGTCTCCCCTGGCACAGCTGCTCCACCTGCACAGAAAAACGTGGTGATGCCATAAGACACAAACCAAAGTGAGAAGAAAAGAACAAGTGTGATGACAAGCAGTACAGTAGCAGGGTGAGGGAGGAGGCTGCAGTCTGTGCACAAGAGAAAACTGGGGTGGCCCTCCTGGTTAAACCTTTGGATGCGTAAGATTCCTTCCCCCATCCAATTTAGTGCTTTATTTGGGTTCCTGTGCCTTTTTGTGGTAATTAGGGGTCTCAGTAAGTGAAATTTGCTTATAAACAGCTTGTTGTTCTTGTGGGCTTTTCTTTTGTTCTTTTATTTATTTATTGTTTTAAATGGAAGCGTGAGTGACAGGCTGAGCGGCCGCAGAAGGACAATTTGCATGATCTGTTCCGTCAAATAGGGTAGAACATGAACGTAACAAGGGATGCTGGCAGCACATTCCTGGCTGAACTTGTCAAAGGGTCTTGTATTTCCCTGCTGTCAGAGCAAATCTTTTGGCTGATTGCTGGTCCTTGGTAAATGAAATCTGAAAGCACATTGGGGCATTCTGCAGTTCAGTGACCATTAATGATCGCCATTTGAAGTTCACTAAACTTCCGGTGAATGGATAGCAGCTATATAACCAGCAGGTTGATGGCTGCAGAATAATAATACTTTAAAAAAAATCCCTATGTACTGTGATGTTTGCTAAGAAGTAGGTTGATCCAGCTCCTCCTCTGGGCCTCTGGATGAATGACTTACGGCTCTTTCCCATAGTTCAAGGCTCCTGGATTTAGTGTGTGAGGAGCTGGGATTCTCCATAACGTGGATGTCCAGGCAAGTGGCTGTTCTTCAAGATGGGCATTCGTGTATTGCACATCAGCAAATACTTTGACACTAAGCTGAGGGCTGCTGAGCATCCATGAGGTCCCAAGCACAGAGCTAAAGGCAGGAGCAGGAGAGAAGCTGTTGCAGCGAAGTGTTCCCCTTCCCAGCTCTCTGAAGGTGTCACATATTGAGCATGTAGGATGGGGGCACATGGGTGGGGTTGTCCTCCTCTGCACATGTGTAACTTGGAAAGGAAAGCTTCAGCCTCCTTCAGATCATGTGAGGAGGGGATGTGAGAGAGAAATGTTCATCTTCCTCCAATCCCTCTCATTCTTTAAAAAAATGAAGTTTTTCTGACGCTTCAGTATCTGATGCCCTCTGACACAGGGTGGCTTCAGGGACCCCACATCCCTCTGGGAAGTGAACCATGTTGCAGAGGAGAGCAGGGACATCTCCTGTCCTGTATTTAAGAGCTGCTTCTCCTGGGACCTGCTCTTACCCCGGGGCGAGGATCTTTCCATGCCACTCACTGCTTTCAGGTGCTTGTGGGGCAACTGCCTGTATGTTTTCACAAGAGAGGATTTCCAGCTTAGGTAACTAATTCTCTCCAAGCAGGCAGACCCAATGGAGCCTCAGTCTCTATTGAGTGAGCTCCCAGTGTGAGACAAATAAGAGTGGACAGGTAACTAGCCCCCCTGTTCGTCCCTGCATAGCTCAGGTGGCCCCTTTTTCCCTCCCTCTGGCGTGTTCCTGACTTGTAGGCTTAGTCTGCCTCTGACCTGATCCATGAAGTGAAGGTGTTGGGGGGGGGTGGAGTGTGAAACTGATGATTTCTAGGTCATGGATAATGCAGAGACTTGAATGTTTCAGATGTCAAGAAACCAGGCACGTGTGACAGCAGTTTTCTGCAGAAGGGCCCCCCCTGCATCTTCTGTCCCTCCTTTGGGTCTCTGCTTGTGAGCAGTGATAGCAAGAGGACCTTTCTGAATTACGGAACTCCTTCTGCAACTACCAGGCAATGCAAGAGTAGGATTACACACTGTACCTATGTTTGTGTACCTATGTGTAGTGCAGTAGCAGGTTCCCTCTGCCCATGCACACACAGCTTCAGGTCCTCTTTGTCTCTGTTTTATATCATTTTAAGAAACAGTCCTTGTCTGTATTCCCTGTGCCAGAGCACGGGATGCTCTGGAGCTCAGCAGTCCTTCTTCCCTCACTGGTGAGACAGTCTCTCTCTCATGGTTCATTGGCCAATAAATTCCTTCCCTTGTCTCTGCTGTGCTGCAGGAGTAGTTGAGGCAAGAACCCTGTGCCTCCAGGCAGCTTTCACAATTTCCAAGACTTGCCTCTCGGGCGAGCTGAAGACAGGAACTGCCCCCCGTGAGCTGCCACGTGAGCTGCCATGCTTGTTTTGCCTCAGGCAAACCTTGTTGGATTGATCTGGCCATGCAGGTGGTGGTGAGCTCCACACCTGATTGCTGCAATGGTGGCCACAGTGTCTTGGGATCTGTGAAAAAGCTTCTGTGGAAGAACAGAGGGGGGGGAAAAAGCTGCCTGTGCACTTGACTGGGTTTGCTGAAGTTTTACCTTGCCCCATGCCCACCCCCCAGCCTGCTAATGCATCCCTTCCATCAAGCCTGATCGGTGTTTGCTGACATTTTTAATGTCACTGAGCGATCTTGTATCTCTAGTGAACTGTCAGTGTGGAGCTGACTCGGGGCAGAGAGTTTATCATGTTCTTCACTTCGATTAGCTCAGCCTTGTGGGAGGGCAGCAGAAAGCAGAGGAGGCTTTCTTTGAATGCTGCAACATTTCAGATATCCCCCTAAACCATCTCAATAGAAAGCCACCATCCCATCTGCCAGTCCTCCTTAGGTACCTGTCATTTCGATTCGCAGAAGCCCCGGGGTTAGGACTGAGGTGCACAACCTGAGCTACATGAAGCTGGATGCTCAGGGTGGAACTAACAAAGAGTGCTTCATGTCAGGAGAGAGGGGCACTAGTGGAGTAATACGTGCAGAAAGCAGGAGGCCGTGGGTCAAGATTTATGCAGAAAGGAAAGCTGCTGCGGCTAACAAGCTACAACCAAGCTGCTGCCCCAAGAGTATCCTCAGGTAGCCTGGATAAATTCATTAGTGCTTATTCTAACACAAGGATCAGCTCTCATTTGTGCTCCCTCTGCTCTTTTGGGAGCCTCTGTGGTTTGTTGTTCCAGGTCCTGCTTGAGTTAGCAGCATGGTTGGTCCCGTGATGGATCCTCACCGCCAGGACTGGAGCCAGTGCTGTGTTAGGCTGAGGATGTGGTGCCTGCAATTGCAGTGTGACCAAGAGCCTGAGAATGGGAAACACGGCAGGCAGCAGGAATGTCAGCACCACCAGGCTGGGAGCACATCACGGAGAGGAGAGTGGTTTGGTGGAGGGAGGAGGAGGAGGAGGAGGAAGAAGAAGAGTGAAGATAGATTTTCTAACAATGAGCTTGTGCAAGAAAAACATTAGAAGGACGATGAGGGTGTGAAAATGGCCAAACCAAAGGTCTAACCCAGATTGTCTCCATGCCAGAGGCCAGTAGCTGGTTACACCATGCAGGTGTAACAGGGAGAGCATGGCTGTAGTCAGCTTTCTCTGATTCCCAGCAATTGTCTCCTCAAGGATTGAGAGCTGGCAGCTGTCCCTAGACCACTGTGTTTAGCACCCACTGTTTTTACCACATCTGTCTACCAGAAACTTGTACATCCTTTTCTGAATCTGCTCATGCTTTCAGTTTCTTCAGCATCCTGCAGCAATGACTTCTGCTATTTAATTATGCATCAATTATACTCTGTTTACTCAGATATTGTGTGAAGATGCAGGTCCCTTTGTTTCTTTTAAACTTACTGTCAGATCATTTTCTTGGGCCTAGGTCTTGCATTGTGTGATGGAACAAGTAAGTGTTTCTAGTTCTTCTCCATGCCACTCACTCATGATTTGAGACCTCTGCCATATTCTTGTTTAATTGTCCCTTCCAGCACAGCAAAACTTGTTGGAGGGCTGGCACAAAGGCACTTGCAGGCTCTGTGACTCTAGAACTGGCTTGTGTAAGTTGTTTTTAACACTGTATACACTATCCTGATCTTCCATTTTTTCTCTGGATGTTATACCGTTAAAAGATAAGAGGAGTTGTTTATGTATCCACTAAGGGTTTGTTTTATTCCTTGTTTTTCAAATGATATTTTATTTATTTTTTAAAAAAGGACAATCTTCATACCCATCACAGAGCTGTCCCTTTCTCAGGACAGCTGTCCTGGCATGTTTGACCATCTTTGATTTCTGTTCACAGGGCACAGCGTGTCTTTAGATACAGGAATAGTTGTTGCTTTAGGAGTGACAGAACAGTGGTCCTAGTTTGACATCATCCTGAAACCCAGGAGAGTTTTTATGAAAGGCAGGAGTGGAATGATGTGTGTGGAGAACTGCAACTTTCCTTCTCTGGGCATGATGAAACTGAGTTGACAGAGCCTTGGGGAGCACAACGTGACCATGCTGGGGTGCCATGGCTTTGTGCAGAGCTGGCCTTTTCCAGGGCCAGTTTTTATTGATTTGTAGATATTCCTGGTTGGAAGCAAACTGTTAATACACATGCACAAATGTTTTAAGGTCACCTACTTGCATTGTGAAATCTGACAGAGGAAGCATGTAATAGGATGTTTTTGTTAATATTTGGCTACTAGAAATAAACATCTTAAACAAACAAAGATTTGCTAACAGCTTTCTGTCTCTCCTCTGAATTAACAATTCCTTCTGCCTTTGGGGTGGGAGGAGGAGCTCTGAGTGCTTCTCAGACACTTGGTGCTGAAGTGTCTTGAAGATGAAGATCATTGAAATGGGTACAGATGAGAAATGGTTTATGTTTTAACCCATATGCCTGGAAGTTGCTTTTGTGAGGTCTAACTTCTTGAAGACTTACAGTGTTTGCTATCAATTGCCTGTTTATTGAGTTACTGGCTGCAGGGAATAAAATGCCTAGTAAGGTTAGAAATGCCAGAGGAGGACTCCTCAGGCAGAGTGCTTCATGGCCAAAGCAGCAAGCACATGAATAGATGTTGCCTGTGAACTGTGAAGAGCTGCTCTTACACCCACGGTGCCCAGTGCTTTGCTGGTTTGCAGCAGGGGTGCGCGTTCTGAGACTCTGTCACACCTTCTCTTCAAGGGGACCTGGCCTTGCCTGGCTCCTCACCCCTTCTACGGAACTCTTGGCTTTGGGAAATTGCTCTCAGAAGGCAGGAATGGGAGAGGTTGTGAAAGGCAACACAAGGAAAAGCACAACTCTGGGGTTAAGGGGAGTGTCTCTTTTACGAAGATGAGGAAAGAAAAGTGTCTGTGCAATAGCACTGGTTCGAAGGAAATGGAAGGAATTGCTAATAACAGCCAAATGACTGTGTTTAATAAATACTTTGCTCTGTATTTACAGAAAGGCAGATGTTGCCATATTGCTGAGCAAGAGGTTTGTTGTTACAATGCAGTTTTCTGATAAGGTTAAGTGGTGTCTTTTGGTTGGCATTTTGCATAGCGGGTTTACAGGAGTTTTAAAGAGCTGGCTGAGATACCTTGGACTATAAATAAGTCTTTGAACATGGGGGAAGTTCTAAAGGACTGGAAGAAAGCTAATGTTGTACCAGTAATTTAGAAGGGCAAATGGGATGACCGATGAAGTAATTATAGCCCTATCATCTTGACATTAATTCTGGGCAAAGTAATGAAAAGCCAGATATCATAGTTGATTAATAAAGAATGAAAAGAGGGTAATATAATGCCAATCAATGTGGATTTATGGAAACTAGATCTTTTTCAAACTAACTTGATATTTTTTTTATGAGAATACATGTTTGGTTGATAAAGGTAACCATGTCAATGTAATATACTTCTGGAAGGCATTTGACTTGGTACCTTATGACATTTTGATTAAGAAACAAGAGTGATACAAAATCAACATGGCACACATTACATTGATTAAGAAAGAGCAAACTGACAGCTCCTAGCATTTAATTGTAAATGGATAATCATCATGGAGTGCATGTCTTCCTAGTGGGGTCCCACAGGGATCTATTTCTCAGACCTCTTGTATTTAACACTTTTATCAATGCCCTGAAAGACAACATAAAAATCATTTTCGATAACGTGTGCAGATAGTGCATCCACGAGGCAGCTGCTGTTGGATTTATAAACAGGCAGTGGTGAGTGGGAGCAGAGGGACTGGATCATTTCTTTCTTTGGGACTGGTTTGATCAGTGTGGGATGCTGGGTCCCATCACAGCATTAGAAAGAATTCTGGAAACTTGACGATTGGACAAGAATGCAAGACCCATGGGAACACTCGCCATGCAGTAAAGACCCTGGGAGCCATTTAGGGTGCCAGAGAGAAGGGTAAGGGAGACTTGGCTGTAGTCCCTAAATATCTGAAGGGGATAAATAGATAAATATCTAAATATCCAAGATGTGGCAAGAGATTCCTTCCCTCTAGCAGACAAAAGCGTAAGCAGTTCCAGTTCCTGGAAGCCAAAGCAAGGTAATTCAGGTGCAGATCTTTATGGTGTGAGGTAATTAACCATTGGAACAACTTACCAAGGGCTGTGGTGGATTCTCCATCTTGGGAGGGAGGGCTTTTTCCTAAAAACATCAGCTCTGGTTCAGACAGGATTTTGGGGCAGTCTCCTGGCACAGTCAGGCCAGCCGATCGCGGCGGTTTCTTCTGCCGTGGTGATCTTTGACTGTCCATCTCTGCACAGCTCTGGCCACTCTGTTCCCTTGCGGTGAGAGCGCTCCCGAGGGCTCCTGACTTGGGGGAGCACAGGCAGCACGGACACCACGAGGCTGGGGATGGAGGGGATGGCATCCCGGGGAACGCGGCACCTCTGGAACGGGCAGGGGAGCCCTCCTGCTCCGGGGCTGGAGCACGGCAGCCATCCACGACTTCTCCTTTAAATCTGTCGTGCAGCTGTCTGAACTCTGAAATTTCTTTCACTCTCTCCCTCGCCTTGTTAACATGTGTTGCCTTTGGGGTAATCAGGGAAAAAATATTATGTCCTTTTACAATTACCAGGTTTTGGAATATTAAAATGTCTCTCTGCATCGGCAGTGTTATTTTGATTGGTATTCTAACCTTTGACTAGCCCATAAAGCGAGCCGCTCTTCAAGCCAATATTGCAGGACTGAAATTTAATTCCGAAATGATTCCAGATAATAGGGAGACAGATAATATATGCATGAAGGATATTATGTTTGGACTAAATGCAGCAGGGCCAGGGCTTGGGAGTTGAATAATAGCCCAGAGTGAGTTATAATCTGTGGGACAGAAATACCTTACTGTCAGGGCCAGGAGAGGAACTCTTAAATCAAAGGGAGGGAGATGAGGAGGGAGTCGAGGATAGTCATCTCAAAGGGAAAGGGCATCCAGGAGAGGCCTTAAAGGAGCAGCCTTCTCTGTCCTTCTGCAGAGGGACCTGTCCTTCCTTTCTTATTTAACAAGGAGTGCTGAGTAAAAATACATTTCCAAGGAAAACAGTAGGCAGGAAAGTCTGGAAGTTCTTGGCAGTCTTTTCCCTTTTCTCCTCCTGGACTCATTAGAAGAGAGTACAGGATAGGTTGATGCCTCAGTTTCCCTAGGGGTTGTAACCAGATGGACCAAGGGGTTGTGGATGTGGTGAGTTTGCAAGGTATTGTGCTCATGTAATGCGGAGTAACCATCAGGGTTGGTTTCAACATCCACTTTCACATAAAACAAAGGAAGCACAGGCACAGCATGTGAGCTGCATGGACAGTAGTTGTTTTTCAGGGCTCTGCCCTTGACCTTCTCAGCCTGGGACTCACTGCCAGGCAGGGCTGTCTGCCTCCCTCAGAGGTGCTGCCCAGGCTGGTGACGGAAGACCCAGAACAGGAGTATCTTGTGTGACAGCTGAGGTACAAATTCAGTGTCTTTTAAATACTGGAAGCTTTAAGAAGCACCACCTCCCTCTGGACTTTCTGTTCTGGGGAAGGAAACTTGGAAGTTTTTGCTATTTACTCCTCTGCAAGTGGCACTTTGTGCTTTGCCAGCAGCTTCCAAGTGTGATGGAGCAGTCAGCAGGATGCTTTGCACTCTGCAGTAGCTCAGTACTATAACTTTAACCTGCTGGGCAAAGCATTGGGAGTTTTCTGTAGCTAGACTTCGCAGAGCATTGCAGATGGCTGTGCTGCCAGCTGTCCTGGGAGGCGGGGAACTGAGCAAGTGGAGATGGAGAATGATCTCTGCTGCTGGGGTGACACAAACCCATGTCGATATAACAGGCTTTGGCTCAGTGGCACAAGCTTATAGTTTCAAAGTAATGATCCCAGCCTCGCATTTCATTTCCTTTTCTTGCAGCCTCGGGAGCTGGTTGTGCTACAGCTGAGAGGGGCTCTAGATGAAGCCTGGAGGCTTCACTGGTTTTGGATGACTTGAGTGATAACATACATGCCCATCCCAGAAGGGCAGAAATGAGCACTGTCCATTTTCACTTAGATCAAATGTTTTTGTGTGTTTCCCGTTCCTTTGGTTTTTTGTTGATTTTATTTTTTAATAGCATCCTAAAAGCACAGGAGCAATTTTCTGTAGAACATGTCTGTACGGGTTGTTTGGAGCAGACAGAACGATGTGATCCCCAGAGGGTTAATGTAAGTTTTTGGCTTTGGTTCATTAGAGAGTAGCTAAGTTTCCTGGCTTGCAAAATAGTTTGGTGATTCCTTTGGTCATAAAACCCACAACTGTGTGAAAAAGCACCCTTCTTTCTGCCAAACTTTTGCCAAGCAGAAGGCTGTGGGCTGGGCACATGCACCCTGTTCCTTGCTCACTGGCATTTAGGCTCTGCTGTGTGGGTAAAGATAGCCTCTGACAAGGTCCTGTTACATGGAAGCCATTTAGAGCTACTCCAGGACAAAGGGGACGTGCAAGTATTTTGGTCCTATTAACAACAAGCTCTTCCTGTAACTTCCTTCCATCCATCTCTCCTTCCGTAGCTATCCTGCACGTGTTCATCTCATGGATCTCACAGGCAGGTCAACTTCTTTACCATCAGGAGTTCTCCTATGCTTTCTTTTGCTAATACATACTAAATGTGCATGTTAAAATCTCACTTCCTTTGCTAGGCAGACTGTTTTGCAGCCTGGTTTTAGCCTTTGGAACAAACCAGTTTTGCCTACTTTATTCAGGGAGGACCTGGCACAGGTGGAAAACAGGAGGGAACAGAAGAAGGGTCAGAGAATAGGAAGATGTGACCTCCAGAATAAGACTGAGGTATCTGGGATATTCAGCCTAGGGAAGACTAAGCAGAAATCATTTTTGAGGAATGAAAATGCTCAGAGGAAAGTTTATTCTGGCTGGTTGTGGTGGGATGGTTCTTGATGACGTCCTTACCTGCTGCATGCAGATCAGTAAACAGTCTCTGTGAATGGGAGCAGGGATATGGGACCTTTAACTCTTGGGAGTTTAAAATAGTCTTGTGGGGATGATTTGAGCAGAGCTGGTCCTGCCTTGAAGCACTTCTCCCTTCCAGCCTACCCTGTGTACTGTGACTTCCTTTGCCCCTGTACTTGGACGCAGGCTGCCTGCTTTCCTTGGAACACATGACTGCAATGCAGAGGACGTGAGCAAGGAAAGAAGGAGTGGTTGCTTTGAGTGCCACATCCAGTCTCCACTCCTCTCCTGATGCTGTCTGCCCAGGTCCCAGATGTTTGTACTGGGAAAGTCCCAAGATAGACTTTATTACTTGGCAGGGCCTTCGGGCTCCAGCAAGGACCTGGGACTCCTGGTGCCACATGTGATAGAGGGGGCTCTTGAATAGGGCTGGAAGAGAAGAGAAACCGAGGAGCACAATTATCTTCCTTGTCCCCATGCAGCCTGAAGCTACTGGACAAAGGAGAGAGTAGAATTTGTTGCCTTTGGGCTTTTTTTAACCAGGGCAAAAGCTTTGCCTTCCAGATGAAATTCTAAGCAGCAGTTTGCTGAGCGCACTGCAGTGGTCAATTTACCAAAGCATCCTTGTCTATGCAAGTGGTTGGAGGCAGGTTGGCATTTGTGGTTCTTCCTCATGCACATTGCTGTTGCTGCAGGCAAAAGACAGAGAAGCAGCTGCTCAGACCTTGCATGCTGCTCTCCCTGCTGAGTGCCATATTGCTCAGCTGCACCTCGCTGTGCCCGTGCTGGGGGACTTGGAACATCTGTCCCCTGCACTGGGGAGCCTCCTGGTTCCCATCTGGCTGTGTGTGCACTGCTGCTGAGGTTAAATATACTGCTTAGACCTTTGCTCCATGAGTCTGGTTGCTGCTTGCAGGTTGAGGAAGGAGCCACACTGGCAGTCCCAGTCCTGCCTGTTTATGGGGGATTGTGTTGTAGGTGCCTAAGACAGAGTTTTGGAGAGAGCTTGCATGCAGACTTGCCCTGTAATATGCCCTTAGCATAGCAGCATAGGAGCAAGCCAAGGGAACCACAAAGGTGGTCAAAATTAGGCCCTCAATCTCCCAGTGAGCTGGACGTCAGTCTGGCACAGGTCTGGAATTTCACCTGCATGCAGGGCCACCTGCGGGCGCTGGTGCTGTTGGCAGAAGCTGGAGCCCTCCAGTCTCACCTGCCTGTTTATGTGAAGGTCTGGGACAGCCTGCATTTCCTTATGTCTCAACTATTGAGGTCAGCTGGAGGGGCTGGAGCGTTCCGTGTGCCTTGGTATTGTGAGAGGGAAGCCTGACCCCGGGCCTGACACAGCTCCCTGCAGTCAATACCAGAGCAAGGGAAGAGGAGAAGGGATTAGAGGCAGAGCATGTTTTACAATAATCCTGCAACGTGTGCTGCATTCCAGGCCAGGAGGAACTGGGAGTTGAAGGCACAGTGCGTGAAAGATGGCCTTTCCTAGAGTCCCATGGGACAGGCAAGGGGCAAAGCATCCCTGCATCCCAGCCCTTCAGCTGGACCTTTACTTGGGTACCAGCATAGCTGCCTAGTGGCTGGGAAAGGAGCTGTGTCATCTTTTCTCTGCATTTAAAAGACAGGAGCTCCATGTAGGAGCATAAAAATGGACCTGTGCAATTCTCCAGGAAGGCATGAGGGGTTAATCAGATTTTCTGCCCTTGGGGATTATAACATTAACTGGTTTAGTCCTCATTGTCCTACCAAGGCAGCATGGCTACAAATGGGAAAGTGACAGCTTGCCATCTCCACCAGCAACAGCAGGCTGGTTTGTGGTAGCCATTGGCTTACCTGTAAGTGGAAAGAACTTTTCTTTTTTTTTTTTGTATGAGGTGTCTCTGGTGCCCTGTGCCAAGTGTGATGCACTGTTTTGCTCAAAGGGTTGGGACTTTGCTACTGCTGTCTTGGAGAGAGCTTGGGAAAGTGTGAATGTGCAGCCTCTGCCCCATTGCACAGAGGCATACTGGGGCTTGGCTTTTGCTTCTCATGGGCTCGATATAAAGTGGCAAGAGATGATGAGCAGGGAGATGGGAGATACAGTAGTGGAATTTGTATATTAATAACTTGCAGTACTTCACACTCATTAAATTAATTAATTAAATCCCTCAGAACCCCAAGGCTACTAAGCAAGTTGATTTCAGAGTTAGGATTAAAAGTCTCCTGTCACCCTTCCCCCATGCTGTCACAGCACTTCTGGCTCCATCCTGGCTTTTGCTCTCTTGCAGGTTTCCTTGAACTCTTTGCCTGCAGCCCTAGGGTTGGACCTATCAGAGTGGCTTTCTAAGAACTGTCTGGAAAGTCTACAGATATAGTCTGCTTTTGTTTAGAAAACAGCCTGTCTTTTGCCCTCATCTGGGCATAAACTTCTCCTGTTTTGTGGCCTGCTGGGAAGGGCATTTCTCATCACGCCGAAGCATGTGCCCAGTCAGGGTCTATCTCACAGTGGCTGGTTTTCCCAGTTGCCTGGGCACTGTCTCCTGCAGACCATGAGCATCTTCTCCTTGGTTGCTCTGACATGAATGTTGCTGCCATCTTTATAGGGCATCAAAGCTCTTGAGCAAATGGCCCTCCTGAAGTGATGGTCTGGTTTGCTTCACTGCAGCCTTCCCACGCTTGCTCAGTACCCATCGAGTTCTCAGCAGTGCCCTTCTGGGTGTCAGTGGGTAGTGGGGAGGCAGGATGCTTTTATTTGCTGACAACGTGCACCTTCCCTTCCTTGTGTTCAATCTTGTGTTACAAAAGGTCGTAATGATGTTGTTTGATGTTTTCTTGGACATCCTATCCACAGGTGAATGTGCAGGTCTCTCTCATGGCTGATGGATCAGCTCCACACCCCTCGCCTTTCTTTGAGTCAGGATACTTTGGCATTCCTGCACTGCACTGAGAATACCTTAAAGCCAGTGACTTCCATTAAGCCATGCAGGATGGAGTGTATCTGAGCTGTTTTCTCTCCTGCAAGCAGTGGTTGACACCCTAATGGGTTTAAGTGGTGTGGAGATGGAACCTCAGCATGCTGTTCTACCAGCACTGCTCCTGCATGCATCCTGCAGATGCATTTTTAAACAAACTGTAGTTATTCGGTGTATGGTTTTGTGCCAGCTTCAGGAAAGCCTGTTCTCTGTGCTCTCCCAGTGTGTTAAGCTCTGTCAGCCTGGCTCTGATTGATGCCATTAATATTTTAGAGATCATTTAGGATCTCTGCCTTGGCTGTGCTCCTCACTCAGGGAAGAGCTGTCCTGTGTGGATACCTGCAGCTGCCAGAGGAGTGTGCTTGCTGCCTGACAGCGTGTTTTGGAGGAGGCAGGTCTGCAGCTTAGCAGGACCACCAGGACTAATGGTAGCACAGAATCTTCAAAGAGCTAATTGCTAGCCTCCAGCAGGTCCAGGCTGGGCCTTTCTTTCTGTAGGTGAGGGTCTGGGACATTCTCTTCTGTTCTTTTCTTGCCTTTTGGCACCGACTGCATTTGGCCAAGGACTTTGCTGTGGAGAGGTGTCCCTGTGCCTCTGCTCAGCCCTTCTAGTTACTGGAACTGGCCTTAGTGGAATTGCCAAACCAAAACCAGCTCTGTGTCTCTCCTGTGCTTTGGGTCTCCCTTTGCCATTGTACCATGTATGATTTGACCACATGGGGTTGGTTCTGCTGCACCATTTCTTGCCTATGGGGACAGTCAGTGCCAGTGAGGAGGTGACTGACATCCTCCACTGGTGCTCTGCCACACACAGTTTCCAGCTGCCTGCCAGGAGCTGCACATGGACCCATCCTGCATCTCCCTGCCTTGCACCTTGCTCTCGATCTGCTCTAAGGAGTGGAGCTGCATGGCTATTCCTCTCAGTGCAGGAGAGCTCTGGTGATACATTCCTTGCTCAGCCTTCCCCATGGGGCCCAGCTAAATCCTGCTGCGGGAATGGGGCTGATGTGCTGTGGAGACAGGGGCTCCGACAGATCCAGGAGACAGTGAAGCCATGTGACTGAATACCAGACTGTGTTTGCTCTGCCTAATTATCAAAAGTATGAGTTTGTTCTGCTAGGTGCACATTATGCCTTTATTGTGGTGTAATTATGCCAGCTGCCTATGTTTAGTGTCATAAAAAGGAATAAAATGCCCATTACCCGCCTAAAGAATTCTTCTTGTGGGTTTTTTTTATTTTTATTGCTCTGGAGTACACAGTGGGGATATCTTTGATCGGCAATTCTCCATGCAAAATAGCTAGTGAAATACTGTGCCTTTCGGAGAGCTCCTCCAGCCAGCAGCCTGCAGAGGCAGCTGGCCCACCAGCCTCACCTGGCGCTGCCTCTGCTGCTTTACTGCCAGCCCGATCTGGTGGTCAAGATGGTGAAGCCACCCCAGTGCCTTCCTCTGCGGGAGCTCGACTGCTTTCCAGCAGCATTTCCCTGATGCCACCCAGGTCCCAAAGCTCTCTTCAGCCAACGCAGCAGGAGAGGTGCAGGATGCTTTCCAAGCCTGGGAAAAGATGCAGCCTGTCTACCTGCTGCGCTTTTCAGGAAGACACAACGCCATCTGGGTCTGGCTGAGGTGTTTTTGGGGCAGAATGATGTGTTAAGGAGTCCCATGCCCAGGGGAAGCACTGAAGGCTGTCAAGGGAGCAGCGCAGAGCAATGTGCGGGTGGGAGCCGCGTTCTCCTTGCCCTGCCTTGTCTGGAGTACCAAAAACACAAGCCAGATGGCACGAACCTGCCAAAGGCCTGGTGGTGCTCTTGTAAGAGCAGGGATGCTAAGCCTCAGCCCCCAGCCAGCCCATGGCCCCTGCACTTGGGTTTTGGCTGCTTTGGGGCTTCTTGTGGCGTCTAAATACCTAAGACCACGTTTCCGTGGTGCTGAGAGATGCCTCGAAGGAGCCACGTCCTCCAAGAGCTGAGGTTCTGTGCAAACATCAATTACTGAAACATATACCCTGCCAGGAAAGAGCAGCAGGGGGCTTGCTTTGTGTGTGTAAATCCTAGGGGCATTTTGGTGATATTAAGTAATTTCTGATGGAAAAAAAAATACAGAAACCCACATATCGAAATCCCACATCTTTAGAGGTTGTTAAAAGCTGCCTCTCCGCCTTTCCTTCTAGTCGTTTCAGTCTCTAATTGGAAACTGACTTTATTAGCCTCATTAGGAGTGGTTAGTGCTGGCTATAGATAGCTCTTAAATATATGGTTTCGGTGGATGGTAAATCTGTTGGATTAGTTGGTTTATTTTTCAACTCGATGATATTTTCAGCAGGTCCCTGGCCCCCCCAGCCCAGCTGTGCCGCAGATACCTCGCGCGACGTCCCTTTTAATTCCCTCCACTTATTTTTTACGTCAGGTGTTCCTTGAAGTGGCCTTCACAGCTCTCCACCCTTTCAGCCGACGACTACGTCAGGGGAAGATGGACTTGTGCCTCCCCGCAGCTTCATTGCATATGCACACGCCGTCTGCCCCGGCGGCACGATTGCCTTGGTGAAGAATCCAAGGGGCTGCTGATAGCAATCATTGATTAAGAGGGTAATTGTCCTGAAAATTCAGATTGATCAAAAGGCAGAAATGATAACTTGTGTAACTGTGTTTAAAACCACGTCCTGTCAATAGGGGAGACTGAGACGTGGCGAGCAGAAAGCAGAGAGAATTGGATGTGCGCGCGGTGAGTGTGCCTGTGGTTCGGGGAGGAGGGGGAGCCATTCTTCCTTGGGGTCCGTAGCAGGATGTTTCTTGTCACTGACGCTGGGCTATTGGAGATTCAATCACTTTTATCTTCCCCTCTCTCTCAATCCAAATGCCTTTTCATATTAGAAAATTAGAATCAGCTCTGCTCATGCAAGATTTATTAGCTCTGCTGAGCAATACCACAGAAGAGTAAATGATGTCGCATTTCAGGGGCTTTTTACACATTATGACCAAACTTGCAACTTCTTAAGTATTTTTCCATTGAGCCACTGCAGGATGTGAAAGGGATGGGGAGACAAACTTCTCTCTGGAAATAGTTCTGCACCAGTCCAGATGTCTTTTCTTTATTATAGGAATGATTGGATTTGGTTTCTAATACAGATCGTTTCTTTGGGCTCAGTTTCTGTGCTTATTGCTCTGGAAATCAAACTTTAGGAATTGAGCCTGTTTATCACATTTTTTTTCTTGGTTTCCTTTGTAGAAACACTCTTCAATGCTCAAATATGTGTCTTTGGAGCTCTACTGCTAGCTGGCACTCATTTACATCTGAAGAAGACAAATCTTGTTTCCTGCTCAGTTTTTTTCCCTTGTGTTTTGCACTGGGTGGCTGCTTTTTTAAATGCCTTCTGACCTTTTGTTGTACACAGCTCATGTTTTGCGTAGTGATGGTCCTTTGGTCTTCAGGCAGTAGATGCTAAAGCTCTTTAAAGACATGAATGAATTTAGGGTCATAAAACTCAATAGATGGGGATACTGAGGCATGAGGTTGGATGATTTTCCTGTGAATCCATATCAGAGATTGAAACAGAAATTAGGTCTCGTCTCTCTTGCCTCTGGACTTCAGCCACAAGGCTTGTTTGTGAGGCTTTTCACTTTCAAATTACTTTGCAGGCGTTAAATCCGTGCAGCATCCTCATGGGCTGGCTGCACAGGAGGGTCACTCAGCTGCAAGAGTCAGAATGACCGGTTTTTGGGAGCTTCTGCCTGAGCTGCTGTTCAGTTTTTCTCCCCATCTCAAAAATTAAAAGTATTTGATTCACAGTATTTCACTGACGCTACACAAATCCCTGGTGCTCTGCAACTCTCCGCTCCTCTCACAATGGGCATTGTGTATGTAGCCCCCATACAAAAATGGCTGTTGTCAATTCTGGTTTGGAATATTCCCGAAAGGGAGCAAATTTTTCTCCAGCTATCATCATTTGGGAAAGTAGACAGCATCACACAGGGATGCTGATACCACTACTCAGTGTCTCACGCTAAAACCAGCATTGAACAACAGAAGCTGGAATCAAGCTGTAGAAGGGAATAGTTCATTCATAGCTTCATCTGCTGTCATCATGCAGTGGAGCCCAGCACCTGCTGCTGGGCTTCTGCCAGTCTTTTGTCTGTTTGGGTCTGACTTTTCCTTGACATGGCTGAGCTGCTGGAAGGATTGCAGTGCAGACAGGGTGGAGTAGAGGTTGGGGCAGCCTCACAGTCCTTTCTCTCACCTACCAGCATAGCCAACATGGGGCATCTGCATGGCTCATCATTGTGGGCTCCAGATGCTCAGCATCATCCTCTGCTTGGCAGGTTTAAAGGGACTTAATTAACAAGCAGTGCTAATTACATTTAAAAGAACACCGTACTTGGACCCGTCCAAGTGCCAGTCTAACTTGGCGCAAAGTTTTGCCGTTCATCTTCGCAAAAGGTGTTTCTGAAGAGCTGCTTAAAACTGTGGCTGGCTGGCAGGGAGGTTTCTCATCAAGTGTCGGTGCTTGGGAGGCAGATACACTTGACAAGCAGAAGGACTTGACTTTTTCCCCTTCCATGTACAAGCACTATGTATTATTCAAGGTCTTCTTAAGTCAATGCTGGGTTACTAATCGGTCGCTTCTCTGCATGTTAAATTTGCCTACTAATTTCAAGGCTCTGGAAGAGGACTGCGGGTATGAGTTTGCACAGTGTTTTCTTTCACTCCATTAGTCTCTGAACACCCATGTGTGCAGTCTGGGGCTGTTGCACCCCCTTGCCTTGGGTTCAGATGTTGCAGTGCTGCCTGCACACCAGCTGCATGGGGAGGTGAGGTCCAGGTTATTGACTTAATGTTCCCATTTCCAGATAGTCACTGATGATGGGGAGAGCAGGGGTAGGGCCAGAGCAATAAAAGCCTTACTGAACTTTGAGGGACCAGACAAGACCCCCACAAACCATCTCCTAAGAACTAGGAGTGCTACAGTCTCAGTTGTCACTAGAGAAAGATAGAGTGGTGTCCAGGTCCAGGTATGAGGCAGGCGTTGTATACAGCCCAGGAGGGGTTTGATCCATGACATAGGTGCTGTCTGCCTCCCCTTGGCTCCTGCTCTGTTTGCAGGTTGATGTAATGAGTTATTTGTAGCTGATTTGGAGACAGCCTCTGTGTCTTGGGACTCTCCCTGTCCTATCCCCCAGCCAGACTTCCATGCTCCAGTCTCCTCTCTCCACGAGCTCTGGCAGTGCTGCCTGTGGTAGGCAAGGCACGTGGGCCAGCCTCGCCTGCACGTTCCAGGAATCACGTCAGCTGTCATTACTTACATTACCTTGATTGGAAACAGTCAGTTATGTCACCGTCCATCATCGTGTCTCTCCCAGGAGACGCTGAGGAAGGAGAAGAGGAGCAGGAATTATAAAGCGCTTCTGTGGTGCTCCACCAATCCCGCTGCTCCGTTGGCTGAACATCTGTCATCAGGCAGATTGAAGAGAAGGTGCTTTGTCTGATTGATCTTCCCATTGTAGCTCCACAGGGAGGAGCCTTCTGCAACATTGGGACTGCCCCATGGGAAGAGCACTGGGGACTTTTGTGGAGTTTAACATGAAAGGAATGATGCTGCTGCCTGGATAGCTCTGTAAGGTATCACAGCTGGGGATGCAGGATGGGCTCTCCTGACTGAGGGCTGCTTTGACCCAGGTAGAGTTACCAAAACTGTCTCCAGTACAAGTGAGTCAGAGCTTGGACTTGCACGCTGTCTCCAAGTGTGACTGCATAGGATTCCTGGCCATATCTCAGGTGGGAGTCCATCCTCCCTTTGGCTGGGAGCTCCAAATTCCCCTAATGAGAATGAGATCTGGCTTTTGATGAAGGAAGCTTCTTATTTCTAATGGAAAATTATCTGGAAAGTTTCCAGCCCTCTCTGCCCCAATTGATTTGGGAGTTTGGCTTCAGTTCCAGCCATTGGTCTCTTTGACTCTGGTCCCCCTGACAGGCTGGGGACAACATGTGGCAGTAGCTGTGTCCATCTCTGGTGGCAGAGCCCATGGTGCCTTGTGTGGTGAGGAGGACAGTTCATCTGTCCAGCAGCCTCCTGTGAATAAGTTTGTAACTGAACTCAGGATGGGTTTGAGAGGGTTAGGAGAAACAGGAGCTCCATGGCCGTAGCCAGGAGGTGCTCCAGGGCTGTAAGGTCGTGTTCCTCAAGGCTTGTGTGACAGGGTCTGTCAAAGCTGAAATCAAGACCAGTTTGAGAAGCACGTGTAGCCCAGCAGGACACAATGGGAGGTGAGGAAGGCAGTAGTGCCTGCCTCCTTGTGTTTCATGCTATGTGTGTATTGGTCCTGGCACTCTGAGAGAAATGCTACCTGTCAACCACGGTGCTCACATTTTAACTTTTGTTGGCTGGGCAGAGAGCAAGGGTGGTTTCACAACAGCTGGACCCCAGTATGTGGGTGTTCAACCCAGCTTGGGACCTGGCAGTGCCTCTCCAGAGATCAAGCAGCTGGAGGGGAGGAAAGCCAGGACAGGAGAGGTCTGCAGCCAGAATCCGAAGAAGGGAAGAGAAAGAACTTTCATGATTCTGTGTTTCTCCTCGGAGCAGCTCCATCAAAGGCAAGAAGATGATTCAAAGAGAGATCTTAAAACACACGGGGGACCTGGCTGGCACCAGCAGTGGCACATGGGTGCTGCTTGGGGGGGGGTGTGAGTAGGTGATAGGTGGCTGAAGCAGCCTGGTCTCAGCCAGTGCAAGGCATCTTGTGCAAGTACAGCCAGCAAGGTCTGACCTGTAATCCATCCTGTCATTTAAAGAACTTACACTGTACAGAAGTGATGCTTTCTGTGTGCCAGGGGCATTGCTGCAGTTACTCTTAGCTGAGTTTGAAGAGCTCTTGTTGTCCCCAGCTTTAGGCGCAGGTGGTGTTGTGCTGCTTGGCCCAGGTGCGTGGAGTTTGCTAGGCAAAGAAAAGATTGCAAAGGAGAGTTGTTCTAGAGGAGAGGTGGGTTTCCATAGTGGGCGGATAGCTAGTGAAGTAAATAGGTGCTATAAACATGTTCAGAGCATCTCCGTGTGAAGAACCCAGCACAGCCTTTCTGAGTGAATAGAAAGAGAGCCTGGATTCAGTTCATATGTCTGTTTTCATTTCTTTTCTTCTTCTGGTCAACTGTGGCTGTAGATAAGAGTTTTCTATTTGAAGTTCAGAAGGGAAGGGAAATCCATTGTTAGAAGGGGAGACTTTCTTTTTGCTTGATATCTATCTCCAACGACACAGCGGAGAAGGAAAAGATTTGCTATGATAAAGGTAGCTTTAAGGAGGAAAAAAAAAAAGTCACATTGAGTGTTGCTTTTCTCTGTACTTCAAAGCCTGGGGTAATATGGAACAGTGTAAAAGAAGAGAGAATAAAAAAACCCAACCTAGCCCAGCCTCTGCACAGGGGCTGAGAGTGCCATAATAGAGCACCATCCCAGCCAGAAATCCAGCGCTCTTCCCAACCTGTTCATCTGGGCTTGGCATGGTGGTGTTTGGTGTGCACAGCACCTGCCAGGAGTCCATGGGGATGGGCTGCAAGGGGGCTGGATGCTCCATGTGGGGGGAGCAGAGGAAACGTTTTGCAGGTGTGCATCCTGTGGAAGGAGTGAGCCAAGGGAAGTCGCTCACTGGAAAGAAAGTCATGCAAGTCTGGAAGCAGTATGGGAAAAATGTGCCAATAAGCATTTAATTATTAGGATAACTTAAGAGAGTGCACGGAGTGTTCAATATGGTGTGGCAGAGTGAAGAAGCCCAACAGCACAGCTCAGGTGAGGGCTGTGGTTGGGAAATGGCCAAATGTCTCTGTCCGTGCATCTTGGAGCCAGTGGGGTTCTCTTTCTGGGGTCCTGGGCTGTAGGATCAGCTTTTCCTGGGGCTCAGTTATTTCTGAACAAACCAGAGCAGAGGAGTGCTGGGGAGGGGGTGACTGTGAGTGCCACCCCCTTGCTTGGAGCAGGCATGTGTAGCTCTATGAGCATACAGGGGGGCTGCAGCTCCACAATCATCAGCGGGACTCTGATGGCCCAAATGTGGGTTTGGGCTGTACAACAAGGGCAGGGATAGGAGCTCCCTACTCCCCTAGGCAGGGAACAGAGAGGTGCAGCATGGGGAGCTGGGGGGCTTGTGACACCCCTATTGCAATTCTGCTGTGTCCATATAGGCTTCCCCTTTCCTCTGCTACTGCTCTGCCAGCCTGTCTTGGGCTTGCTGAGCTGCTGGGACACCCCTGGAGCAGACACCGGCTGAGACTCCTGTTCCCCTCCGAGAAGCTGGTGCCTTAAGTAAAGGAGAGAGCAAGTGTGTGCTGGAGGCTTTGCCTCTGTGGGAGTCTGGGGAGGAGCAGGACGAGAAACCAACAAACTCATTTTCAGTGCTGACCTGAGTGGAGGCTGGAAGAGAAAAGATTTCCAGCAAACCTGGGCTGGTCAGGGTTGCTAACGAGCCTTTCCTTTGAGCAATGTTTTACATTCTTTAAGGATCGTAGGGAGCTCTTGGGGAGAATCTGCTAAAGTAAATGGCAGAGTCAAGTGTGCCGGCTCCTTTCTTTCCCTTTTCTTTTCCCTTTTTTTCGTTTCCCCTTTCTTGGTTCTCTTTATTATGTGGAGTTGCTCTGGCTCTTTCTCTCACTTCTGTTTCTCCTTTTGTTCTCTCTTTGTCTATTTATCACACTGTGAAGGTTGAAAGAGATGTTATTAATCTGGGAGAATGAAGGCAGGATTAGTGGTATGAATCGGATTTTGAGAGCTGTAATGATGGAAAGACTCGCTCTGCTGGCGGGCTGCGTGAGTTTGATAAATGGGGAGCACTCCAAACTGACTCGCGCCTTCCTCCGCACTGCTCGCTTTGCCCGCTGGGGCGTGCCATGCTCTCAGATCTGCCAGCCATCCCACACCGCTCCTACCTGAACCAGAGCAAAAAGCCAAGGGTAAATCAGAGACAAATATCTCCCATTGCACTTAAAGAGATCATTTCTTTCAACATCTTTTTCAAACAGAGTCCTGTCAAGTTCTTGGACAGCCTTGTGTGGAGGTAGGATCCTTCCTTGGAGTGTGGCTGCGGCCGTGCTTTATTGTCTCCTGCCGTGGCTTTGCGGAGAGCAGTGAGGAGTTAGCGTGGCTGCAGCAGAGCTCCCATCCTGCAAGGCACAAAGAACCAGGATCATCTTCTTAGGGCTGCACCCTGCTGTGTTTGCCTCCTGAGGATTGCACCGGGCTTCAAAGCCCTGTGTGGCATGGGGTATTCATCAGAAGTTGCTTTGGTGTCTTTGCTCCGAATCTCCTGAATGAGGAATCCTGCCCTTGCATAACATGAGTCAGGTCCCCTGTTATCAACCTTGGGGTGGGGCAAAGCAAGCTTGGGACCAGCCAGGCAGAGTAATTGCCCCCAGCTATGGGGCAAAACAGGACTCTGGACCAGCATCTTTAGTGAGTAGGGTTCTGTCCTGGCTTCTGTCCTGGCATCACTCCACTGCACACTCACACGCTTGAACCCTTCCTCATCCCCACCCTTGGGTGTGTGGTGCCCCATGTTGAACCCTGCAGAGCCAGAAAAGCTAGGGACAGACTCATAGGTGTACATTACAGTGCACTTTGAAGCAAGGACAGAGCTCACTGCCCTGAAGTTATGCCACCAGGCATTCATACATGGGGACTGTGCCCTTGTCCCAGGGTCCTTTGTGGGAGTCCTTACCTCAGCCTGTGCTATGGCCTCTGCTGTGGATATTTTGTGTTCATTGCTTGGTTATGGCTAGATTTGGGTCTTGTGGTCCAGCCAGAGAGCATGCATCTGCTGAAGTGAGAGGTGGTTGTGTGAAGGCCAATGTGCTGTGTGTTGGAAAGGTTTGGGGGCTTCGGTGCCCCTCGCCCTAGAGGCCGTGAGCATGGACTTGGCCCTACAGCCCCTCCAGGGGAGCAGCAAGTGCCTACTGGCGGGTGCAGGACCACCCACCACTGCAAGGTTTGCATCTTGCCTGGGTCAAGTGGGGAATTGTTGCTCAGTAGAGGAGGGGGAACAGTGGTGTGTGGGAGGGACCCTGCTTCGAAGGGGGAGTCAGACCACGGGGCAGCCCAGCGCTGTCAATGTCCCTTTAACTACAAGGTAATGGACTCCCCCGCGCTTGGGCTGAGCTCTGCTCCTGCCTTGGCAGGAACAGTAATGATTGTCAAGGTAGAGCTAATGAGACGTGCACATCTTTAAAGGATTGTGGCTTCCAAGACAAAATTAAAAGGAAAAAAAAAAGAAAAGAGATAGGTGAAGGAGAGAAAGTCTAACTGCAGTGCCTTGGCCAGCAAGGTATCCGTCCATCTGTCCTGCCTGCCCTTGGCAGGATCGCCCCTGAATGACTAGCAGGGCCTCTTTGCTTGCTGCTACAACTCCCATTTGGCCCTGGGAGCCCCTTCACCTCCCTGTGACCTCCCCCCAACCCCTCCACAGGCTCTGGTCCCCAGGGAGAGGGAGCAGGGCGTTTCTGGGTGTGTGACACCTTGTCGGGGCAGGCAGCAGGACAGGCAGCCCAGCTGCTGTGTGGCACGGCTGTGGGGACAGCAGTGCTGGAAAGTGGAATAGGAGGGAGACATACAAGGGGATGAAGGACACAGGAATGTCCTGTCTTGGGTCAGTTGGAGACGTGGGAGTGGTGGTGCTGTCAATCCTGGCTGGCTCCTCCCTCTCTCCATCCTTTTCTGCCAGGTCCAGGATGATGCGTTTGGCATTTCCAAGCATACATAAAGGTACTGTCTGGATGCCAGGGAATTAATTGTCCCCCAAATGCCTGTCCCACTAGGGGTGGGGAGGAAGAGATTTCTCCCCTTTGGGAAATGCCCCATTGCCACTCTTGGCACAGGAGAGGCTGTGAGGATCAGGCTGAGACAAGATGTGACCCTTTGGGAAGAGCTGGCAGGGGAGCTGGGACGTCATGTGTGGTGTGACTGCCTGCACATACTTTTCCTCCTGCTCTCACTATTTCAACTTCACAGGTTGAATTGGTTCAGAGCAGCCAAACTAAATGAGGAGAAAAATGATCAGTCAAATATTTCTTAAATCCTGTCTTTAAGAGCTAAGTGCTTGGCTGGAACTTTAAGGCAGTTAATGAGGCTCTCTTCAGATCAGCTTGTGATGTGGAAACTGCTACATTGACCAGGCTGCAACTGGAAGAAAGCTCTGTCACAGCTGGGGACAGCACAGCACGGGACTCCCCATGCAGGGCACTCTGTGCCAGCCTGCTGCCACCACAGCTCCCTGCTGCCTGCAGCCAGCTTCACCTTCATCCTGCAGGGAGTAAAATACAGCTTGGAGCTGGGGGGAGCAGCCTGCTTGCACAAAACTGGGTGACTCCCTGCCACACAAGGGGATGTGTGTCAGTCAGTGCTTTGGAGACCAGCCCCAGTTTGCTCCAGGCATGCGGGTGAGAGCTTGGGTGGAGGTGGTGAGCCAGAGGACTACTGTCCCTCCAAAGGACTCTGACCACTTTTCAGTTTTAAGCTGACAGATTTGTTTTGCTCCAAAAATCAGAGTGACTTCAAGCCTTGCAGTGGCTCTGTGAAGGTGAGGTGCTCTAAAGCACGTTGCAAGCTGGTGCAAGGGGATAAGGGAAATGATGTCGTTCTTCCAGCAGCCCAGTAAGGATGTGTTGGTAGGATCGTCCTTCCTTTTCAAGACACCATCCTTCCCTCTGCAGTGGGGCACCAGCAGTGGTTGTCTGCTCAGGACAACACCTTCATAAGGCACTTACCAGAGCAGAGGAGCTGGTTTGCTGGAGGAAGAGTGGCAGCGCAGGAGCAGCAGAAGAGAAGGGAACAGTGCTGGGCAAGACGGGATGTACAAGTGTCTCTTCCCATCTCCAAAATACTCGCTTCTTCTTTAGTCTGGGACTAGGAGAGAATCTGGTCTTGCCAGGCTGCTCTGTATGATGGTGCCGGTGCCAAACTCCTGTACCCTTGTTCCTTGTCACGCCATGCCCACCTGGCAGTACCTTGCCATCCTGCTATGCACTGGGCCTCTCCCAGGCATGATCTGGGGACCCTCTGAGCTTTCTGCTTTGTATCCAGGATTTTTAGGCCTTCTGTTGTTAATTATTGAGATGTAATAATGTGATTAGTGCACTATTAAAAAAATCGCTGATATGATTACCATGGATTTAATATCACATGATATATCATTACATTGTTACATGGTGACAGATGTAATTGAAATACACTTATTGGAGCCTGGGGTCGTGTTTCATTCAATCACAGGAGCACCTTCCGGGGGGCAGAGAAGAAATGGCTGGAAAAAAAAATAAAAAGGCATCAGGATTGGAATTTGTAATGAAAACAAAGAAACTTGCAGCCTGTTTAAGTCTAGGGCAGCTGCTGCTTTGGCATTTTCTCCATAGGAATTTAGAAAGGTTGAAGTTTGGAGTGCTGTCTTGTGGATTGCCTGGAGGAGATAGGTCAGTTGAGTTGAACCTGTTTGCTTAGAAGATGAGCAGGAGGACCTGTGTTATGGACCTGTACCCAGAAGGCTTCCAGCCATCCCAGTTATGTACCTTCTGCAGAGGCAGACAGCTAAACTGGAGCCTGGGCAGGGAAGGGACTCAGCTCTCACTGCCCACTGGGCTCTGGCAAGTCCTGGGTTAGAGAAATGTACCTGCAAGGGAAACACAAAGTCCCCACGTGCTGGTGGCACAAACCTGCTACTGGTCCTTCTCAGCATGGTGTGGGATATGAATTTGGTGGTAAATACAGAGGTCTCCTTTTCTTCCATCTCCTCCCCTTCCCGGGAAACAACTGTCATCCACCCTCCTAATCCCAGACAAGGCAAACAATAGTTGGGGGTGTTCCCTGGACAGGATGGGGCTGTGGCGAGACCTCAGAGATACAGCACGACATCTTAATGCACATTAATTGCTCTGATCATCACCATATGCTAAGTCTCCTCCCCTAAAGGGGGGCAGCAAGGGAATGTGGCCTTATCAGAGAGCTGTGATTAGGACTCAGGTACACCTGTCCCCAACCCTGCTGCGGGTCTCAGGGTTATTTTACCTTTGTGAGACAGCGTGTAGGTGACTTTGAAAATGAAGGTGCTGTATTTAATCTCATCCTCATCCAAAACAAAGGAAGGAGGAAGAATTTGTGAATGGGGAGAAGGCGACTTTTCCAACCAAGCGGAGACTGGCAGTGCAGTGAGCTTGAGACATCTGGATGTTTGCATAATGATGCACCAGCATCTGGCCCCGTGTCGCTAGCTCGGCACTCACACGTTCAGCTCAGCATCACCCCCCGCTCCAACGCGTCTGTCCCCAAAAACAAACCTTGCCGATGCTTGAGGGATCATTTCTATGTTGGGCTTTCAATTCTATGTTCTCCCCCCAAAGAGTGCTCCCACTCCTCTTTTGTGGAGCCAGCATGCCCATTATAAGCCCCTGTTTTGCTGGGAGCTGTGGAAATTATTTTCCAACCGGTGTGGGAGCTCTGACTGGGAAGGCTCTGGCAAGCATCTTTCTTTTGAGGTTAAAAACGTAATTTCAGTCTGACCTCTGAGTTTCAGAGCTTTTGTTGTGTTTTTCCACCCCCAGATGGTTTTTGTGTGTGATTTTAAAATAGTCTTCTTCTCTTGGTTGAAGCTAGCTGATGCATCCACTTCTCATTCAAGGATTGTTGTGTTTTATTAATGCTGTTATTATTCCATTACTGTCATTGTGCTCTTTTATAGCAAATAGCTTAATTTAGTTGAGATACACAGATGCTGGGAGTTTAGGTTAAATCTTCAGCACTTGGTATGCTGGGCACTGAGCAGATATTCTGTAAGCACTTTGGTGTAAACCTTTCACTTAAAAACAAATTGGCTGCTGGGGCAGTGCTGGGTGGCAAGAGTTTGGGAGAGGGGAGAAGGGGCGAGGGAGTACTTGTTTAGCACCATAAGGAGGACCTCATAGTTAAGTGTGACTATAGGTGCTAAGGAATAAAGCTCCCACGGAGGATTTCACCCCCAAGATGGGCTGAATGGATCCCTCTTCCCTACCAGTGCTGCAGGACCTGGGGAACTACACCCCCAGCATTTCTAAGTTGCTTTGAGTTGTGGTGTAGGGGCAGAATGTACTGTAATTTCTGCAGCTGAAGCTGCCTGGCTCCTGGGAGAGGTGGGGACTGGGCATGGTGCCGCTCTGGAGTGGAAGATACAGTTCCAGTGAAACCCAGTGAATCTGTGCAGGGCCAGGAGTTGGACTCGATGATCCTTGTGGGTCTCTTCCAACTTGGCATATTCCGTGATTCTGACTGGAAAAAAACATGGCTGCTGGAAAGATGTACTGTGCTGCAGGTAGTTCTAAGAGCAGAGGAAAGGAGTTGAGAAATAGCATTGGTGCCCAGATGACTTAGGGGCCAAGGGTCCTGCTGTTAGAAATTACTTGGGTGCTTAAGCCTCCTGGGAAGCTGGTGCAATCCAGGCTCTGAAGTACCTTAGCTTTTGAAATTTTACCACTTATTGTTGACAGATGTTCATCTGAAATGGATGCTTCTTGCTCAGTGCCTCTGGGCATTCATTAATACTAGTGATAACAATTTCAGATTGTCTCCTACACCTCTTTCCCTGCCTCCATCCCTTAAAAATTACAAAGGTAATGCTTGTTAGTGTCATGTTATTTGTACACTTAACTCTTGCTGCCTCAGTAAAACCTGCTGATTTTGATGCTATCAGTGCCAAAAGTACTTCATGTGGGACAGGGAAAGCCAAGAAGAGAGTAAAGTAAAATGGAGCAGGCATGTGCAGCACAGGTTGAGGTGGTGTTGGTGGCAGTGTTGGCTCACGTTGTCCTCTCCACCTGGCCATGGCAGGGAGGGTGCCATGTCCCTGCCAGGTGGCCCTTTGGGGAGCAGCCCTGTGCCTTCCCCTTCTACCACCCATAGCTCTAGGACACCCCAGTCATCGCGAGGAGGGCTCTCCCCATCTCTTGAGCCCCTCAGGGGCAGCCTCTTTGGGGTGCAACCATCAAAGGCTTGCTTCCCCCCTTTTTCCTGTGGCCAAGCGAGGGGAGCAGCCCCCTGTGGTGGGGGACAGGTCATGAAGAAGAAGCACGCTGCCCCACACTGCCCATTCCCAGTGCACAGTCCTGATAGCTTGGGGGTCCGTGGGGATTTGTTGAGTTCATTTTTTCTCCCCGCTCTGAGGCGGCCTTGTGGCTTTATCTGGCTTTCGAGGCGAGCGGGTAGCTAACAACATGCACGGAGCATCCTCTGCGGAGGAGGCCCAGCGCCCGGTTCTGCTGGAGGTCTGCTTTACCACTTATGAGAAACGAGTTAACCTCCCTTTGATCTCAGTTCACGGCTAACCCTTTAACAAAGTCCGGGATGTGCAAGGAAATCAATACTCAAGGCATTGAATTTAACACCAGCCATCAACTCAAGCGTAACACACACACTGACTGACTCCGATTACAAGGAGCGGGCTGGTTTGAAGCTTGTTTGCCAGCTCTCTGGGGTGGTGCGGGGCAGCAGCGGGGAGGGCAGGCGTGCTTGCATGGCTTGCTGTCGCTCGGGGAGGGAGTAAGAGGGACTTGGCGCGCTCTGCCATGTCCTCCTGATCAGCTCTGCCTTCTGGTGCCCCTTGTCTCTCTCCTTACGCCTCTGATTTGCAACCCTGGCAGCTGTTCCCTGACACAGGAGCAGAGAGCTTGGATGCTCTGCATGATCACTGAATGCCTGTTTGTGTACACACGTAATTGCACTTTTCTGGTGAGGAGCGACAGGACCCAAGGCAGGGCAGGTTCTGCTGAGCCAGACAAAAAAAAGATACTGCAAGTTAAAAATCTGAAAAATAAAATGCTGCAGGCGGAAAAGTTTGAGTGTCTGGTCAAGGAGGCAGCTATGTCATTTCTCCAGCTCAGGTTGTCCCCATGGAGATCTAATTAGATTAGTGAAGAGCTAATTGGGACACTTTGTTCCATACCAGCAGCTCACTCTTTGCTGGCACACTGGCAGGAAGCAGTGGGCAGACTGCCTGGCACGGCTCCACATCTGGGAAAGCCAGGTGATCCACAGCCAAGTACTTTCTGGACAGCCCATGGACTTCCTCATCACATCTCAGCCCTCCAGCCCTCAACTGCAGACCGGCTCTTCTCTGTGGGCATTTGTTCTCACTTTCTCTTTTTGTTTCCACCAGCCACAGGCAGAGCCAAGACAGCACACAGAGGTTAAGGCTGGGTTCACAGGGCAGCTGAAGGATGCTGAGGGGGTGCCATGAGTGTTCCATGACCCCACAGCTCTGTCCTTGTGCTGTGGCTGCATGGGGACCATCCTGCTGCTACCCAGGCTCGGTAATTACTCTTTTGGGCATACACTCCTGACCTGTCCCTTTGGTCACGTACCATCAGCAGGCAGCAACTAGACAAATCCTAATAGTGTTTCCCAGGTGCACTGGCAGGGAAGAGCCAGCCAAGCCACAGAATCTGGGCCTCAGCAGTGACAAGCAATGATGGCTCCTTCCACAGGGAGCAGGGTCCAGGAGCATCCATGTATCTGGGTGTCACAGCCCTCCCCAGTGCCTTACTACAGGCAGAATTGTAGACATGGTTAAAAGCCATAAGCAGAGAGTGTCCCAGCTTGTCTGGTAAGGAGACCCTACTTGGCTGGCTGCAAGAAAGGGTGGTCACTCACTGTGTCCTTGCAGGAACCCAGCCTGGCTGGTGGTTGGTGAGCCTGGCAGCACTAAAGAGCCTTGGAGGTGCCTTGGGAGATGTGAGTTGAGGCCTTGGGGGCCCATTTCTGTCAACTGTGTCATGATCTCCTCTGTCACATTCTCAGTGCTGTAACACAGTGCTGGTGCCCCCTTTCCAGGCCAGGTAGCCAGTCCTGCCCCTAACTCCTGCCCGGCCATAGCTGCTGTGGTTCATCCCCCCAATGCCTCCTTTAATAACCTCTCCTCAGGACCTTGACACATCCTCCTCTCAGGTCCCTTTATTCTCTGCTTTCCTGACCTCTCTCCAAATTGATTCTCTCATGGTGTGCTGTCCAACCCCTCAGACCATCTCCTTCGGTTTGTTCTTCCACTGAAATTGGGGAGCCTCAATTTTGCTGCTGCTGCCCCGACAGTCTCTGCTCTCTGGGCTGCATGCATTGCCTGCTTGCCTGGTGTTTGCATCCATCACAGCTCTTAGAGGTGCCTCCGCTTTAACCTCCTTAGTCTTAACCCTGACCTGAGTCAACAATCATGGGGAAGAGCTGCTGCTTAGATGATCCAGTGTAAACTCTACCTTTGATTAGACAGGTATCATCCCTAGGCACTGGTGCAGCAGCACCTTGTTAGCTTTCCTTGGTGTTCCCTCAGTGCAGCCATGAGAGCCTCCAACACGGGCAGGGGACGTGGCTGCTGCCCTCATAATCTTTATTGATCTTTTCCCTGATGCCTTGTGCATTGTATTCTCTTTCTTTTTTACTGCTCTTCCAGCTGCCTCTCCTCTGAGTGGCTTTGCATCTTGTGGGAGTGCAGAGAAACTCTGCTTTATTCGATTCTTGCAGTAGCACTCAGAGGCCCCGACAGCTCTGTTAGATTGATGCTGTGCCAAATACAAAAGGTTGGGTTTTGCTCCTGAGAGTCTGATGTCTGAGAGGAGGAGGTAAGAAGAAGCAGAGCCTGTATCTCCTTGCCCCTCTGGTCTGTTGTATATGGGCCAGTTTCTCTGCAGTGTGCCACAGGTGAGTTTTAGAGAAGGTCATGTATCTGTCCCGAGAAGGCCTAGTGAACATGAGAATGGAAGGGGTTGTAGGATGTGAACTGAGGGAGACATGTGATAAGACATACAGACAGGTGCATAGAAGTGGTAAGAAGGTCCTGCAGGATCACTCTCTGATTTCTTTCCCAATCCCCATGGCCTGGGTTTTAGGAACAGATTATGAAACTGAGATGTGAACCTGCTGGTCATCCAGCACCCCTCCCTTGCTGCCACCCTGCAAGCAACCTTGGCAATGATAGGTAGTGAAAACCAGAAGGTTGAATTGCCTTGTGTGGCACCTGCAGCATGAATGGATGTGCAGTTGTACATCACCTTCCCTGTGCTTTTCTCTTGATAACCTGCCTGTGGGTCTCTACCCTCCGTGGTCCCATCCTCCCCGTCTGGTGTGTTTGTGCACAGCAGCTGAACCATCACCAGAGCTGTCCCTGCCAAAAGTGTCCAGAACACCATATGCTGAAACATGCTGTGCGTGGTGCAAAGGAGCAGTGTGTCTGCTCTGGACAAATGGCTTTGTTTTGCACTGGAGAAACTGGAGTCAAAATGTCACAGCAGTGTTTTGCACAGGAATAGATTGTTCCTTTCCAAAGGGCAACAGTTCTGTCACTGGGTTTTACTTTGTGGTTCCGAAGCAGAACTGTTCCCGCATAGTGAAACAAGACAATATTTTGGCTTTTCCATCCTGGTTTAGGATGAAAGGCAGTGTCAGAGCACTGGTCTTTCAGTGGGGTGGATGCCATTTCCCAGCCCGTTACAGCAAGAGCACGCTCCCTGCCAGGAGGCAAGGATGAGTCCCAGGGATGTGCTGCTTCTGCTTTCAGCACGTTTGATCCAACCCGGCTCTTTCAAGGTGTGTGGAAATGAGCTACAATCTCATCATTCCTGCAGAGGCTTCTCAGAGGAGATAGCAAAAGGGTCACAGTGCCTCTGGAAATCTCCCTTCAGGTGATGTGCCGTCGCATTTCACAGCAGACAGACAGAATAACCTTTAGGGCATGGTAAGAGGCAGCGTTTTGAACTCTGAGCTGGGGAGCTCGGGAGCTCATTTCTCTGACACATCATCTGTGTCCCTGCCAGTTCCTGCATCCCCCTGAAATACCTTTGTCCTAATCCATCACTTCCTTAGCTGGAATTTAAAAAAAAAAAAGCTGGGGAGTTGGTCGCTTGCATGCTGGCCACACAAAAACCAGTCTCCACTTCAGGAATGCACCCAGACCCTCTGCCTTGAGCACTTTTGCCTTAATTTGAGCCACTCTCAGCCTTTGTGGAGGTGGGGGGCTGCCCCACCAAGCCTGCTCCCGGCAGCAGAACAGCTCCCTGCCCTCTCTCGCCTTTCCCTGCATTGCAGCCCTCATATGTTGCATTTTTTCCCCCACATTTATCTGCCACGGTCATGGGGAGATGAGCAGGCTGGAGCCAGGTGAGCTGGGGCATTTGCAGGCTGGCACAGGCTCCCCTTACAAACCAGAGGCTGTGCAACACTGGGAGGAAATTGCTGACTCTCCCTCTTCCCCTCTCTGGAGTAAATAATGGTACTTTTTATTTAGCTATTATTTCCCAGTGGCAGATATCTCCTTGGCTGTCTGTTTAACTATCTTTATCTCACCCTCCTTCTCTGTTTGATATAGTTATAGATAAACAGATAGCTACCTTATTAAATAACATGTTTTAAGAGACCGGTGGTATGGTTAACATAATGCAGCAGCTGTTGATTTGTCTTTCACTGTTGGTTTGTTTTTTTTTTTTTCTTAAGGAAATGCTTTAAATAAGGGATACTTCATCTATTAAAAAAAAATACACTTGTAGCAGCTGCTAAGCCCATCCATAAGCCTGCTTTACGTTGTATTTGTGATGGGACTGACAGTGCATGGAGGAGCCTGATTATACACAATTCCATTTTAGCAAGCCCTGCGATGTAATTTCACAGGGCGATCAGTGTTTGAATGTAATAGCAGCCTGTGCTAAGGTGTCAGAATATTAAAGGCGCTAATGGAAAAGCTCCCTGGTACACAAGGGGGACAGCATTACAGGAGACGTCGCAGATGGCTGGGCACTAAACTAATGGGGCAGGATCCAAGAAGGGAAAAAAAACCTAGAGAAGGGAGAGCTCACGGGAGCACGGGCACCTGCTTCCCTCTCACACGGAAATTAAACAGCGAGCGAGGGAGAGGCGAGCGCGTGTGTGTGTAAAGATAGAAATTGGTGAGGGGGGAATACCCCCTTTGGAAGGGCTTGATGGTTTTGACAGTGAGCCTGGTGCTAGCTTTGCTTGGGAAGGGCTTGGGGTTAGAGTAAAAGGGTGTGTATTTGAGGGACTGTGGCGTGTGTCTGAGCATCACAGCCATCATTTGTGGCTCTGGAAAGAGGAGGGTGGTGGAGAGGTGCTGTTATCCACCCTCTTGTAATATGGCAAAACTGCAGCTCTCTTTGGTGGTTGTTCATCTGAAGCTAAATCCAAGGAGGGCAAGACATATCCACCTTGCTGCTGCCCTAACAGCTCAGCTCTGCAGCAAGGCACATCTGCTGGGACCCTGTCATGCTGATTTCTGTCCTCATTATACAGAGGCTGATGGTGTGTTTGATTACGGAGCAGTCCCAACATTTGCCTGTTTCCAGAACTATTGAAGGCATCTTCTCCTTGCCCCTGAACCCCCAGTTTCCCCAAGAGCAGCCAGACTTGGACTGATCCGGTTCCTGTATGGAGAAGCTGTGATGAATCATCCATGAAGTGTGTTTGTGGGTTTTCCTTCGTATCATACCCAGCTTCCTGCTCTGATGGTCACAAAGCTGTAATGGAGAAAGGCTTAGCACTGCTTTCCTGCTTGAATTGGTTGGGGTGGTCGGGGGATAGCACTGCAGAACGTGAGCCCATCCTTCCAGAGCCGAGAGGGTAAATCAGCCATGTGTAGGTACTCCCTGGAAGCTGTCTGCCATGTCGTCATGTGTCTCTGCCTTCCAGGCACTAATCGGGAGCTGCTTGTGTATCTTAGCATGGGGAGCCAAGATACATTGGGAGCTGATTGCATACATCAGCATAACCCAGCTGGGGTCTGTCACCCTGCAGTGCAGCCAGGAATGCCAGGACACCATGAGAAGGAAGCCTGCCCACTTGTCCCAGACTGGGAAAGGCACTGGGCATGTGTCCTCCAGACCCTTGTATCTGCAGCAGCCCCTGCGTTCCTGCCACACTGCTCTGCTCCCAAGCCCAGACCCGGTCCTGCAAGCAGCCCCCATCCTTGAGCTGCTTTCTTGGTGGTTTATGGCTCTGCTTGTCCCCTCTCCTGGGCCAGCGCTGACTTTTACATGGTCCATCTCTGTTTCCCAGCCCTTCAGGGACCCAGATCTGTAGCTTTGTTTCTCTTGTGACCAAACCCAGGGCTTTGACTCAGGTCTCCACGGCATTAACCTAGTGTGTAGCCAGCTGCAGAGCACACAGCAGTCAAGAACATTTTATCCAGGATAATCCGTAGCCTGGGAGCAAGGCAGAAACTGTTCTTGTTCAAACACAGGGAAATGTGAAGCCTAAACCGCTTGGCACTTTGACACCCCGGAGTCAGGCACACCAGTGTGTGTCCCTTGCAGCCTAAGCCAGGGCACACGCTAATCCCATGCAGTGGAAGGGCCACCTCTCCACTGCCTGATGGGGCCGCAGCATCCAAATGCACCCTGGAGAGGGGATGTTGGTGGCTGCCAGGGTCTGTCCTTTCCCTCCTGAAGTTCAGAGGAGTTTTGGCAGTGAATCTGTATAACTGTGGCTGTGTTGAGGTATTGCCAAACACGGGCAGACTAAGGCTGCTCAGACGTCTGTCTGGGTGGGAGTGGCCCAGGCATTAGATCACTGCGTGCCTCAGTTTCCCTTTTGCAGAGGTCCAGTGAAGGGAGCTCTGATGGCATGGGCTGATTGTTTTAATAAGGAGAAAGCATGTACAGTTATACTGCATCCTCTGCATCTTATTTGACATCTTAATGCCTTCCCTTAAGCTTGACCTGTCCTCCTCCCATCGTCTAGGGGCACCTTACTTCTGTAAAGCACTTCCCAAAGGTGGGCAGAGCCAGGCAGCTCCTGTGTGCCCAGTGCTCACTTTTCTGGAAATAGACCATTCATCTTTTTATTTGTTTAATTTACTCCCTAACATGAGGCATAAAGATGTTGCTGTTCTAACAAGCAGCTTTGCAAATGGGCTGAAGTGGACACCAGCTGGGTTTGCCAAAGGCTCCCTTCATCCAGGACACGGGAGAAGCTGACTGTGTGGCATTGTTCTCTGAAAAGCTTTTGAGTGCCATTGTTTGAAGAGGGCAGAGCACCAGGCAAGGCCCTAGCACCTTTTCAGCAACATGGGAGGATTTTGTCCAGATCTCATCCTCCCAGTGGCAGGGATTTCCAGTTTTTCCCTGCTTCCACCCAAGTGGGGCCAAAGCCATGTGTGATGTCCCCTTGTTCAGTGTGTCAGCTGCTCACTTTGCCCCAGCAGCTCTCAGAGGGTTTGTGCTCTGTAGAGGGACTGTTCCCTGGGAAAGGGCACTGGACACTTCTTCCCCATGGTCCTCTCATGTCCAAACCCCAGCCAAACCACCTCCTGCAGTGACACTGCAGATATATTTGGCAGAGGACAAACGGCCTTCATTCTTATCGCCCCCACCCGTTAATGATAAGCAGAGATGTTTAATCCAAGGCTTAGCAGGTGCCATGCTGGGCAAAAGTTGTTTTTGTGCACCCAATACCACTCGTGAGTGTTCGGGGAGCTCGGTGCGCTGAGACAAACTAATTAAACCTGAGTGGTGTTAATGTGGTACCTGGTCATTCTGGAGGTCCCTCTTGCTGCCGCGTTTGTAAAAATTAAATGCCTCTTATTAGTGGTGCAGCAGAGATCTGTAATACGCGTGGACAGAAAGGCAGGGATGGATGGAGTTGGTGTCAGGGCAGCAATTGCTTATCATGCCTTATCTGGGAATATGAAACTGTATTGCATGACATCCAGAGGCAGGCTGAATAGATATGCCAATTCATCTCGAGCCCGGGCTTTGACAAGCTAGACTGCCCTTGTTGAAAGGCATCAGTCAAACAAGAGCTGCTGGCTGCTTTTCCCTTTCTTATACTTTCTCTCGCTCCCGCGCTCCCTCTCCCTCTCTCGCCACCTCCCCTCCCTCCGCCTTTTTTTTCTAAGCTTTTTCCACACAAAATTGAAAAGCTTTGGAAATAATAATAATAAAAGCCCCCCAAACTAATACCGTTTTAAGTACACCCCCCCTCCCTCCCCAAATGGGATTGATAAGGAACCCCAGTGTATGAAGGCATGTTTAGATAACATTGAGAATATTATAGCGAGTGAGAGAAAGTAGGGGGAAAAGCTTCCTGCCGCGTCTAAGCCGGGAAAGGCGACGGCACCCTGGCTAATACGAGTGTTTAATATTTGATGTGTTGGGATAAAGCAGGATCACCTTCGAATTGAATTGAGTGTCAGAATGAGAATCTATTACTGAAATTCTTGTGTGATTTGACAGCAAAGCAGACGATGTTATTCTTCACTAGTTACCGCAATCTTCTCCCCTACATCACTTAAATATTTTTTTCTTTGCTTGAGTAAACACACATTATCCTTTTTTTTCCACCTCCCTTTCCTTTTTTCTCTCTCTCTTTTATACTTATTTTTTATTTATTTTTTTCTTAAATCAAACCTGCCTTTCACAGGGCTGATGGAGTAGATTGTTATTTCTTTATTTGTCCTATTAAATGGAATTCCTGATCATTTAATCCTGCTTTTGTAAGTGATTTAAAAATACTTGAAAAGCTGTGAATGTGGCAGCACTTCTGACTAAACTGCTTAAAAGGGACACGTTACACCTGGGTTTATCTCCTGCCTCCTGACAGCCAGTGAGGGTAGCAGGCTCCAGCACTGCCGAAGCCATCCCAGGCTCCATGCCTCCATCCTGCTGGGTGAGCTTTCCTCCGTGCCTTCCCTGCAACAGAGGAGCTCTGCTGTTGTCAGCTGGGGCTTGGCAAGCTGCTTATTCATTACCTGCCTCTTCTTTAATTGCATTCAGCCCTGTCCAAGAGTCTTGCCAGTATATGACTTCATGGTGGGGTCAGCCCCTCAGTGGTGTTACATTTATGTCCTGCTGGTAAATTTGCATGGCAAGAAATCCCAACAAGAAGTGTCCATTTCCCATCCCTGGAGTGGCATGCAATTAAAATGGGATGTCAGGGGAATGCCCTGGAGCTTCCAGTGCCCTGGGTGCTATTCAGGGATGGCCTCCAAGATAATCCCAGCCCCAAAACCTTACGTTTGCTAAAAACATTTCAAGCTGTGTTTAAAAGTTCACTTAGTCATAGCCATGACCTCTTTTTTTCTTCCCACCATATGAGGAAATATAAAACTTTGACTTTGAGGTTTTAAATCACTTATAAAACCTCATTGTGGCAGCAGCAGGATGAGAGGAGTTAAAGGCAAATGCTTATTTTGGGCGGACACAGCGCGCAGTTGACGTGACAAGAGGAGGAAGATGCTTTTTCTGTTCCAAAGACATTTTCTCCATTGTGAAAATGTCAGGGGGTTCAGCTTTGGTCAGCAGGCAGCTGTGCCCAGCCTGATACTGGGGGAGCACAGCTGGCACCTGCTGCTTGCCCAGGCCGAGGGCAGCTGGGAGATGTCGCAGCCACTTTCTATCTGGTTAAACGCATGTTTTTCTCAGGTGTCTTTTTTAAATTCTGAATGAAAACTTTGAGCAAAAAACACCTCTTCTCTTATTCCTTCCTACCCACCCTTTAGCATCTTCTCAAACTGCTGAGCCCCTTTGCTCCTGGGAGAATTTTTTCCAAAGGAAATATTTTCTGCCTGCCTGAAAGTGTCTGTATTAATATTAAAATTACAATTAGCAGATGAAACATATAAAACGTCTTGGTAGGACCTGTAAAACGTCTTGGTAGGACCTGCCCTGCTGGTCAGGGTAGGAGGAGAGACTGTGCTGGTCCTGGCAGTTTTTGCTGCTGTGGTTTGTGAACATGCTCATGCCATTGCAAAGCACAAAACCCTGCTTCCCTCCTGCCCTTCAGCAAAAGCACCCAGGGCCATGCAATGCCTGCAGCTCTAGTGGAGGGCAGAGGGGCCAGGGGCTGGCCAGCAGGTCACAGCATCGACAGACACATGCAGAAAGGACAGGGCTGGCTCTGTCAGCATCGACACATTGCCCTGACAGAGCTCCAGCAGCTCCGCGAGGACCAGCCCTGTCTCTTCCTGTGCGTGCAAGAAGGATTTGTGGGGCTCCTCATGTAAGTGAGCATCCTGACCTCTGCACAGGTGACCTGTTTGCATGGTGTAGGATGTTAAATTTTGCCTTAATGTGCCTGCCGAACACCAGTTTTTGTGAAGTGTGCCGGGCACTTCCCCATAAATAAATGATGGAGCATTATTCAGTCCACTTAGATCAATACATCAGCTTGACAAGTTCCAGTTCCTGGAATTTTCTGACGCCCTGGAACATCTTCTCTGCAGCTCTGCTGCTTATAATCCATGGTGTGCAACTCAAACAAACTCCAGGGAGCACCACATCAGGAGCCAACCGTGTTGGTGCTGCCGCCTTGCCAGCCCCGGCATTCCTGGGGATAGGTGCACTGGGATTGCAGCAAGGGCAGGCAGGCCAAACTCAGTGCCAGACCGCACAAATCCTGTGCTCCACGGGACTGCCCAACCCCACAGTCATGTGCTCCATGTGCTCCTGCCCCAGCACAGAGGGGACCCCAGCGGTGCCAGAAGTAAGCCACGGAGCTCTCGTTTCAGGCCCTTTGCAAACTGAGGCAGATGCATTACGGCCACCAGGAGGGTTTGTGACCTGGTGCAATGGGAGAGGATGGTCTCAGACCCTTTTTTGCTCTATTATAAATACAGCCTCAGATGCTATGATTCTACACACACATCATCTCCATGCCCCAAGCTGCTGTACCCCATGTTTATCCTCACTTCTGGGTTTTGGATTTTCTGCAGGATACGTGAGGTACAGGTTACCTAAGGACCTACCTCCCCATACCAGCACTTTTAACAAGGTGTGGATTATCTGTGGTGCTGGCTCTATGCATGGAAACACAGTATGTTACTAATCTCCTGCTGCTGTTAGCTCACATTTATCACAGGAGTATCTGCTTACCTTTGATTCGAGATCCCTCCATCAGGGACCCAGGGCAGTATTTGTCTGTGAACTGCTGCGTATGCCTATGGGATTGTATAAGTAAATAAATATAATTAATAATCATCTGACTTCAGAGCAGCATTGGCAGGGAGGTAAATGTAACCTTCATAGAATTACAAACAAAATCAAGAGAAAAAGGAAAACCTTTCTAGGAGCTTGTATGAATGAAGTAATTGTATCCAAGCTGCTTGGAAATTATTCTGCCAATGTTGTTTTGGGTGGCTTTTGGGAGATCAGAAGCATTGAGTTTCTCTCTAAATCAGGATTCTGGCCAAAACCATTTAAAAAATAGCTTTTTTAAAAGATGTCTACATTTTCTATCAATTAAAATGCAGATAAAAATAAAAAGCCTCAGGGTCCTCACCCTGCTTCAGCATCTGACCTAAAAGGGAGCAACCCAGTCGCTGCAACACCAGGACTGAAGTGGAGGGAGGGGCAAAATAGTGCGGTTTCCTCTCAGAAAGGGTTTCATGGCATTTTTTTAAATCCTTTGGCTTGCGAGCGAACCAGGGGTGTCTCAGACTTTTTCACAGCTTGCCATAGGGATAAAGGCTGAAGGGACAGGAGTCTGTGCCAGTGCCAGCAGCTGTGTGGGGCTGGAGCAGTGGTGGTGTCCCGGTGACTGCAGTGAGCCCGTGGCCATGGCCACCCCTGTGGGCTGGGGACCCCGGCGTCGGGGACCCACCGGCGTTTTCTGCCTCGCTTTAACAGTCAGAAGAAGAACTTTCCTGTTTAAAGATTAAACGTTGTCTTTAAATATTAAACAGCAAAGCTCCTCGCTCTTGATTGTGTGGCTGCTGCCGGCAGGCGGCTCGGAATTGCCACTTTTAATTAAAAAACTTTATTTTCCAGCGCAGCCTGGCAATGGCTCCTCCTCCCGGCCGATGCTGGCTGGCTGACCTCTTCCCTGCCTGGCCTTCATCCCTTCATCATCACTGCCTGCACTTTCCTCTGCCTGCAGCAGTGACGGTCCCTGCCAGCCCCAGAGTGTGAGCAGCCTTGTCTGGGACTGATCAATGCCCCTGGCACTTCCTTCCAAAACCCCAGGAAAAACAATTAAAACCCGATCGATCCTGCAGGCAGCTTTGAATATGCATAAGTGCACACTTGACCTTCAGTGGTCAGGCCAACTTCCACCCTGGCTGCTTAGCTAGTTTGCTCAGGTATTGTGGCTGTTCCGAATGACCTTGATCAGGAAAGCAGAGCGCTGTGCAGAGATGGGCCCGGTGCTGATCCGAGGGTCGGGGCACGTGCTGCCAGCTCCCTGCTGATGCTGCTACTGCTGCAGAGCCAGGGGAGGCAGGCCAGGATTGGCACTAGCACCCAGCTGCCAGGAGCTTTCCAGAGTTGTCCCCATGGCTTTCCAGAGATCCTGCCAGCCTCCTGCTGTGCTCCCTCAGTTGCTCCTGGCCAGGGTCCAAGGGATACGTCTGGACTGGGAAGGCAGCCTGCAATATGGTAGCTCCCTGTGCAGGGAAACCCCTAGCCTTTCCCCATCCGGGGACATTCCTTCCCTAGGGATGGCCCCCAGTGCTGTCATCATGCTGGTGCTGAGCGCGAGAACCTTCCTGTGCTGTGCCTGGGTTTGCATTGTGGGATGGAGCCCAGGAGAGGGAGCCGTGTGTGGAACCACTTCCACCATCATCCAGGGTCACCAGTGGATGGGTGGCAGGGTCCTATCCTGCACCTCTGGCTCCCCCCCACTGTGGCTGGCCAGCCTGCATCCCGCCCATGGCAGTGAACATGCCAGAGTGTATTTGTCGAAGGCAAAAGAAACCTCCCCGTTGTGTACACAAAGTGTAATTTCAGTGAATTATGCATAGACTTAATTAGGAGTTTTAATTGCTAATCATCTCCCAACAGGATTAGCAATGCTGTCTATTAATTATCTGTGGAGCCCTCTGTTTTGCTAAGGCAGGAGGAACAAAGCAGCGTGAATGGTTACGTGGGCCACTAATAAATTAACTCCCCCAAGCCCTGTGGCTCTCGGGGGGGCTGCCGGCAGCCGGGGCTGTTCAGGGGCCGGACCTGCCTGTGGTGGGCAGAGCAGCAGGTAGCAAGGAAGAGGGGCTGGCAGGAGGTCCCAGTGGCAGGCAGGTGGCTGGTGGGCTGGTGGGGGGCACTGCTCAGCTCTGCTCGCCCAGTTTCCTGCTGCAGAGTATCTCCACGGCATTTGCAGCCTGCGGAGGGTGTCGGCAATGCCCCGCCACACTGTGGCTGCAGTTAGCGATGATCCCCCCTGCAGAAGGGAGATAGGGGCTGCTGGATTGACCTGATCTCATCTGGGGACAATGGCCCTCACAGCAGCAGAGATAGTGCCAGCGTGAGCGACGCTAAGCCCACGCACCCTTCTTACTGCTCACAATGCGTTGCTGAGCTTAATTCCTCAAGATGAAGAAGATATGTGGCTGTCAGGCTGTAATTACAGCTGTGCGTGTCACACAGAGGCCTGGCTGCTTTTATGTTTGCATTGTCCAGTGGGTTTTTGTGCTGCTCAGGCTCCCAGCTGCCTTGCTCCTGCTGGAAACCCTGCCAGGGGATGCAGTGGGGATGGAGCAGGCTCCCTCTGGCCAGGCTGCAGGCTCTGTTCAGTGGGGTGAGCAGTGCTGTCTCCCAGTGGGATTTCACCCAGCGATGGAGAGCCCTGAAGCAACTGGGGGCTGGGGGTGGAAAGGAGAGGGAGCCTGGAGGGCTGTGCTTTCAGAGGGAGAAGAAGGGGACTGCTGGCCAGGCCAGCCTTGGCATGGGTGCCCCTTTCCAAATCCCCCTGACTCCTGCTGATGACCCCATCTTTAGTAAGGCAGGAATGGGGGGATTTTATTGGAGCAACCAAGGGACATGGGTGATGAGCTCACAGCCCCTGGCTTGCCCCAGCATGGCAAAGGTAGTCTTGAGTGATGCAAATCCCTCCCTCATGAGGGTTGTCAGCTGTACAGGACACCACCAGAGGTTCTGGATACCTCTTCTCTGAGGAGCACCACGTGGGACGGGGGCAGGGTGAGGGTACTTTGTGCGAGCAGCTCCAGGAGAGCTGCTGTGAGGGTGGTGTGTGGGTCTGCACTGAACATGGTGAACGCAGACCTACGCTAGCCCCGGGAGCAGCCAGACTTGGGCAAACACAAATCATGCCTGCACATGGGCTGTGCTGTCTGACACTCTGCTTCTCTCTTCCAGGCGTACAGCTTTGCCATGGGGAGTTGGCCAAAGAACGGGCTCTTAGACATGAACAAAGGACTGAACCTACAGCACATAGGGAGGCCTCACAGCGGGATAGGTGAGTGTTGCTGCCCTGTGCCATTCCCATCCCCACGGCTGCTGCTCCGGGTGCGCGGAACGTGCCTCAGCTCCAAGACCTTGTCCAGTCTGGGGTGCTAAGAGCCAGCCAAAGGACTGCAGGGTCTCCAGCTGGTAAAAGGGATGCAGATGTGTCAGGGCAGGATGAGCACACAGATGACCTGCCTGTCCCTGGCATATCCCAGTGTGCCAAACATACCTGCAGGTCTCTCTGGCTAGGGAGCTGCTTCCCTCCTTGACTGCTCTAGCAGTGCTTGGGTTGGGGTTGGATGTGGGGCAGCACCAGGTGCGTGGAGCACAGGGCAAGGGTCCCCAGGCTAGGTGGGATGCTCTTCCTGTTGGACCAGCCCTTGAGTTGCTCTGGATGCTGTGATCGTCCTTGGGAAGGAGGCTCTGCCAGGCAGCACAGCCTTGGGAGCTGGCTGGAAACACACTGCAGAGTGAAGATGCACGGTCCCAGCTGGAGAACTGAATCATCGTCCTGTTTGCTCACATGTGTGATGAGTTTCGTGGTCCCCCAGCCTGCTCCAAGATAAACAACTGATAAACAGTGCTTCAAGATGAACAGTGGCAGAGTTCTGTGTATGCCCCAACTCCTCTGCACCGGGGATCAAAGTGATATGAGGGAGACCTCGCCCAGGACACTGAGGCCATATATCTGCCTGCTGCTTAGCCCTGGGGATGCAGAGCTGGGACAGCAGCAGGCTGTGGTACGGGCAGGAGCTCAGATTTACTGGGCTGTAGACAGGGCTGAGTCAGGGCTGCATCACTCTTGCCTGTCTTGTTTCTCTGCGGGGCAGTGGATCACCTCTTGGAGACCAGTGGTCAGGTGTTCCCTCTGCCTCCCAGCTCTTCATCCTCAGTGACATTTGAGCATTAAAGTTTGCAAGGAGGTAAGATTTACTTGGAAAAGTCACTGGCTACCTGGGCCTTGAAGAGGCTGTTTAATATTGTTTCAAGACTCTAACCATTAAACTCTCTAATCAATCCAAGTTAAGGAGATGAATTATTTAAAGCTCACCAGCTTTTAATTAGCAAGCTCCTTTTGAACTATGGATCTGGTTGCATTATTGACAGAGGTAGCATTAAAATTTGCTTCCTTGCCTGGGAGCAGATTTGCCTTGCTTGTGTGCCATGTTGGGGGATCATGGGGAGGGAGCAGGGACTTCAGGAGTTGTGTGTGCTTATCCTGCTCTGGGGGCTTAGGCTTTTCCTCGGGTCTCCCAGGGGATGCAGAGTTGGTTTCTGCTTCATTGTTCCTCATATTATTTATATCATGAGCTCTCTATTGCTGTCATCCCTTACTCCAACAAAGCATCCACATCTCTAGAGTATCATCTGTCTGCCGTTGGTTTCTGCCCATGTTTACCTCAGTGCTGTTGTCTTGCACAGGTGTGACTCCTCTGCCTGACGGAGTTCAGAGAGATGCTGTTCATGTCCCTCCCCATTCCAGTCCTTTAGGAGGGTTTTGCTTCTTCATTTCTGCCAAACTCCCTCTGTGGGGGAGCACTCCCAGCTCTCCCCAGTACAGGGTGAACTGTGGGTGAATTGCCCATGGAGAAGCAAGACCCAGCAACCAAGCTCCATTCTTGCAGCACTTCATCCCAGTGGCAAACTTGCCTTTCCCACAGTTTGGAAAGGATTTACGTGGGTGCTGCGAGGGATGCCAGGCCAGCAGTGTGACAGTCTCCATCTCCCTGGTACTGCCAAGGGTGCACATGTGCCCTGTGTGTTACAGCCTACTGGCTGCTCCATTTGAGCTGGCTCCAGAGCAGATCTGTCTGGGATGTCTAGAATCCTCTGACTGCCTGCAGAGGTGGCAGACACTGGCACTCTCTGCCAAGTAGCTTTACTGCAGGCTGAACCCTCAGGAGTGAGCTGGAGGCTCATTGAATGGCAGCTGGGGAGAAGAACTATTCCTCTTGGCCAGCTTGGGAGCCCCAGGCACAGCCACTGCCTGTGCTGTCATGGCTGTTGGCTTTGGGGCTTGGTAGCCCAGTGTCCTCCTGGGAGAAGCCAAGGGGTGGTGCTGATGTCTGGAGGCATGCCTTGCCAGGCATTTTTTCAAGGAACAAGCTTCCTGGCCACTTTATTTCCCAGCCTGATGGCTTTTCAGGCCCTAGGAATGGATCAGGTGTTGGCTGTAGTGAGAGCCTGAGATGTCCCCAAGCCAAGGGCCAAGGAGGGGCTGCTCACTGCAGAGGCAACCTGTCTTCCTTGGGTCTGGCTTTGCTGCCTTGTCCTGGAGCAAGTGTCAGTCCTCCACAGCCGTGTCTTTCCATGTTAGCCACTAGGACTGGGCCACTGGGAACAGTCATCCCAATTGCTGATGGTTGCCCTGTGCCCTGAGCAGTCCTCACCTCTCTCTTCTTCATGCTCTCAACTGCTTCAAGGCTGGGAGGAGCCATCCATCCCTTTCACTGCCCAGGGCTGCCCTCCCCTCCCTGACTGTAAGGAGCCTTGCTACCAACACAGCCCTGCTTCTCAGGTGAATAAATGACCTCTAATCAAGGATTGCTGCACAAGAAGGGAGGGAAGAATGGTGAAGCATGCTACCTGCCAGCCTCTCATTGCCCACAGTGAGACAGAAGCTGGCTGTGGTTCTGGGGGTGGTTCCCATGTGGTCTAGAGCCTCCTTTCTCTTTGTTCTCAGTCCTAGGGTGCAGCAGGGTTGAGCAACATTGGGGAGCTGAAAGGGGGGCATCTAAGGTGGGTATAACCAGGGTCAGCCCCTGATGTTTATGATCCTCGTGGGTCACTGATGTCCAGAAATCTGCAAACCAGTGAGGGCCAAGAAGGGAGCAGCAAGTAGATTTGTTAGCCAGCCTCACCAGTTTCACAAATACCATGCCATGTAAGAGACTGTCTGTGCAGCTCCTTTCCCAGGAGCATGGGAAGCCTCTCCAGCATGGAGAGTGGTCCAGGGGGATGTAGACATTCCTGTGAAGCCTCAGCTTGCTTATGCAGGAATGTGCAACAAGGATATTTCCCTTCAAATCTGACAGAAAAATTGCAGTGGATGGCCACTTGTTTTTGCAAACGATTTGCAAGGAATTTTGCTGTCTTGCCTGATCGGTTGTGTATTGCTTTGTTTTCAAATCACTCTCTGATTCACGATCTCAGCAGAGATTGGCTCCAAATCCCTGCACTTGGCATGCTCTGGGACCAGTCCCACTCCATGCTTCATGTTCTCTCCTCCATCATGTCCAAAATCTGGGGAGTTCAGGGCGCTCAACACCCTTCAGGGCCAATGCCAGATTCTGGATGGGAACCACCTTGAGCATCTGGTGCATATGGGCAGGAGGGTCTCGTGCTGGAGCACAGTGGAGTGTCCCCACATCCCCTGGGATATACAGCTGCACATAGAGCAGGTTGCTGCACAGAGCTCATGTTGTAGCTTTCGCCTGGTTTGTACTCGTGAGCAAGTGAGCTGCAAATCTTGTTGAGGAGGTAGAAAAGTGATTTGTGTCTCCAAATAGACTAAAGTCTCTCTGCATACCCTGAAAATAGAGCTGCCTTGGGGTGGGATGGGTGCACGTCTGGTGCCATTGTGTTCTTGGGAGGGAAAAGGTAGAGGAAGGGGGGAAATATCAATATTTCAGCTCTCTGAGAAGCGCTGGGCAGAATAAGGAGATAGAAAAGTCAGAAAAGTCCTCTTCCTGAGAGTGAGGATGCAGGAATTACCTGAGAGATCAGAAAGGAGCAAAAGGGGCATAAAGCCTATTCTTTCACACCTTTTCTCAGGTTGATATTTCAGCTCAAAGGAAGGGCTGAATGTGGCCCTGAGGACCGGAGAGGACATTTTTTTGCGACTTCCATCTCATTCTGTAACACAGATTAGCTGTGTGTCAGCTGCAGTGTGAGCCGTAGAATCTTGGGGTGAGGAACTTGGTTTTGTCTGCTGTTTTCTTGACCCTCAACAAAATGAAATAGAGTCTTGCCAAGAAGCTACTCAATGTCACATATGTATGGACATTGCCGCTCTTAAAACGTGTGTTTGAGGTGGTGGTTGCCAAAACTGAGCTGCAGCTTGTAATGGGGGTCTTGGCACTCGCACACAAAGACCAGCATTCACAGGCTCCACACCAGTGGAGCTGGGTACTTGTGTTAGGGTCTCTCTACTGATAGTCAGAGACTGATATAGGTCAGAAGGATCAAAATCACAGGTTTTAGTGACAGCAGATCACTTGCATTCAGAAATTGATTTTCTTCTGGTTTTGCCTTTCTTTTTAAGCTGTTTCCCTGAAAAAAAGGTCAAGTTTTACTGAACAGCACCTATGAAACCAAGTATAGCTTTCCTTACCACTGTTCAGTTGTTAAATCTGGTTATTCTTTTACTCATCAAATACTCTATTTTTGCTACTTTTATTTTGATCGATTATGTAACATAGTATGCCTTTAGTCTTAGTTTTTAGATATTTTTTACATTAGAAAAATGGTGAATCACTATTTGCTCTTGAAGAGGTGGTGATTAAATTATTACTCATGATTGCTCTTTTGGATGAAAACTGTAATGCCATGCTAAAGTACCCCAGCAGTTTGAATTGATTTTATTAGTAAAATCTCTTTCCCTTGCAAATACACAATACAGAACGAAAAGTAAATTTGAGAATACTTTTTAGGTTAAAACACACGGTGCATGAAACCAAAACAAGAAGTGATCAGTGAGTTGAAGAAGTGTTTCCGGAAACTACCCTTTCAAGACTTTAGAATGAGTACATCTCATCCTCTCCTGCTTTAGTTGGTTGGTTTGTTTGTTTCCCTGATTATGGAAAGATAAAAAGCACACCTTCTTTTTTATTGTCAGTCCTTTATCGTTTCTCAGCCCTGAATAAGCCAGTTCTTGAACTGCAAATATACCAGAAACAGGAAAAAGTTTCCAAATCTGCAGAAGTATCTGCTCCTGCTGGGAAAGTTTGTTTCTCATCTGTGAGCTATGCTTCCATCTGCAGTGCATTGACCATCTTCAAAACGTGACATTACCCCTTGCTACTGATCTTTTTTGAATCTAATTGAATTTAATTGAGTTTTTAAAGTTTAGGCTTTAGTACACACATTATTGTGATTTTAGATTTAGTTGTAAATGTCTGGTTTGTTTGGAGGTTTTTATTTCTTTTTAGGGGAAAGAGGGCAACCAGGCTTCTGTGTGTCTTGCTGAACTGCAGTACCCATCCCAGGTGACCAGGAGATCTGGTCCCACAGTAGCACCTGTCTTGATGCAGTGCCCTCACTGGGCTGTTTTACACCAGCTGGCATAATCCTGTGAGCTGTGAGCCTCTGTGCAGGACTCACAATCTTTCCTGCGCCCATGGTTCCCCTGGCTGGGGCTGTGCCGTGCTCCATCCACGGGGATCTCTGCCGTGCCAAATGGAAAAGCTTCACCTGCCTGGGCAGGTCAGCAGCCCACGCGGTGAGCGACCCAGCAAGCCACCGTGCCTTCCTGGCTCCATCTCTCTCTTTTCATTTACTGATTGGAAATCTCGGAAGGTTAGGATGTGATATTGTTCCTTATCCAGAGCATTAATTAGGCCTCGGAAAGAAGAAGAGGAATTGCGTGTTTTTAACAGTGAGGTTAATGGGATGCTCGCAGAGTAGACAGTTTTAATGAGCTTCAACTCGATGTGCAGTGAGTTTACTCTTTGTGTTAAAAGGGTCACACTGCAGTAGTTTGATGTGGATTGTCTCCTGGCCCCCAGTGTCATAGGTGAGCGTCTGTCAAAGTCCAGTCAGAGCACATTTACTTAGTGACACGATTCTAATTAACTACCTCGAGCTGCCACCGCCGCGGGGAGCCGGGCCTGCGCCTGCCGGGGTGCCTCCTGCCCGGCGGAGCCATCCCTGTTCCTGCCGCTGTGCCCGGCAGCGCTGGGCTGCTCCGGCTGACACCGAGGGAGAGGGCGGCGAGGGCCGCGCTCGCCGAGTGCGGTGGCAAGTGACGGGCCACCGCCGTAATGGGGGCCTTTGCTGTCAGCGCCGGCTCTCCCCCGCGGACCTCGGGGGGGGCTGATGAGGCTTTGCCTCGCCCTGGGAGGTGCTGGGAGTGTGTGGTCCTGGCAGCTTGTTGGCTTTATTTCAGCCTCCTCTCACTCTTCCCTGTTTTCCTTTCCCCTCTTTGGTTTTCCTGCCTCTCTTGGGGGTGCAGCATCTGTGGGATCCTCAGCCACCCTTGGTTCCCACCTGCCCCCTCTGCATCAGGGCAGGGAGAACAAGGAGGTGGACAGCATTTTGTGAAATTCATCTTCATGTTTTTGACCACTTTCCACTGGATGGAAAGAGCCAGACAGAGCCAGTCCCATCCTCCCTGTCCCTCCCAGGGTATGGGAGAAGCCTCAGAGAGCGCTGTACTCTCCCAGAGCAGGCATATCCCGTTCTTTTTCAGCTTCATTTCTCAGCGGAGGTGGCACACAGCTGGTGCCAAGCCTAGGGGGCAGTGCCATTTGCACCACGCCATCGTTTTGCCAAGGAATACCGAGAGGGAGAGCTGAACACAGGACTCACTCCTGTGGAGTGGGACACAGGGCTGCCTTGGGGCACTGCCCCGCACACAGCAGCCCCAGCCCAAGGCAGAAGGAGAAGGACTCTGAATTAAATAATTAAAAGAGACTTAAGTAAAAATCAACAGAAATGTCACCAAATGAGCAGTGTCATTTTGAATTAGTGCTCGTAAAGGTCAGGCGGATCCAGAACAGGTGGAGCGGCTGCGTGTGGGGTGTCGTGGCCAGGCAGCGTGTCCTGGCACCCAGGTGGGGTGCAGGGTCCGGCACAGCTGCTCTGGGGCATCTGCTGCACCATGGCCATGGGGACAGGGTGGCGGGCAGGTGGCAGGGGGTCCTGCTGCGAGCACTGGGTCCCACATCCAAGAGGAGGGGTGGGGAGGGAGGGCCGGCCAGGGTGGCCAGTTAGAGGATGAGCAACTGTCAGAGTCCAGTCAGAGCACATTAACGTGGTGACATGATTCTAATTAACTACCGTGAGAGGTGTCACAGCTGGAAAAGCAGTGAGCAGAGACAAGCTTTTAAAAAAAGAAAAAAGCAATGTGACAGTCTTTTTTTTTTCCCCTCTTTCTTTTTCTTTTCTTTCCCTTTTTTTTTTTTTTTTTTTTACTCCTGTATGCTCTCTCCCCTCCATGTGGGAGTGGATCTAAAGATAATTAGGATGTCTGGCTGCCTGGGAACCTGAGCCGGGGCTCTTTTGCTTTCAGTCATTTAAGTTTTCGACATCTCTCTGAAGGGACTTGGTGGCGCAGTGGATTACTGCGCACCAGAGTGACAGAACACTCTTCTAATCGTAAACCCTTTTTAGAAAGGATTCTGCTCTCCCTTTTTCCCCTGGAGCAGCAGGGGGTATGTTCTGATCACTGCAGCTCTGTTCCCATACATGCTACAATGGGAAACTCAAGGTCTTTCAGCTGTTTCCTGCAGTTAACAAAGGAGACACAGAAGAAAGAAAGGAAGGATGATTGAGTGTTTGTGTTGACTGCACTCACCCCTCCGTCCTACCCTGCCAAAAGTTGGTCGAGCGCCCATCCAACCCCACTGCCTGCCGGGGATGTGATGGATTTGTCACACCTTGTCCTTGGCTGAGGGCTCGCCATCCCTGGAGAGTGATCTTTGGAGGGAGTGTGATGGCTGCAGGGACTTCAGCTGCCTGAGAAAAGTCAGGGTGCTGCCATGTGCTCCTCCCAGCCCCCAGGCAAGCAGCGGCAGTGCCTGCTCCCTGGGGATGCGTGGAAGGTATGTGCAAGCCTCTCTCTTCTGGCTGGAAGCAGTTATGTTTGCAGCACCAGTATTAGACTGAAGATTTAAGAGGGATTTCTGGATTGTTTGCTGTGCTGCAATGCCTGGGAGGCCCAGCTGCAGATTGGAGCAAGCCTGTCTCAAGCCTGAGATCTGGCTGATCCCCAGCAGGACAACATTGCCATCATCCTGGAACTGCCCTCTGGTAGGGGGGCTGCTCTGGTACCCCCTTCCTCTGGCTTGTGGTTTTAGGGCCAGCACTGGGGACTGTCTTCATTGGTGAGCTCTGCTGTCCTTCCCACCCTCCCTCTTCAGCCCAACACCTGGCCCAGTTTCTGTCCCCAGTGACAGATGAGAAACCTCTTATATGTATACCACTCTAAACTGGGATCACAGAGAGAGGCAGATGGTTTGTGTTATGTGTGCTCTGTCTTAGCAATCAGCCAGTCCCAAAACCTGTGCAGACCTGAACTGATCTGTGCTACAGAGACCCTGGAACTGCATTGGACCCATTGCACTGTAAGCTATTTGTCCAGTCCTGAGCCCTTGCAAAATATTCTCCCCAGACACTACTGGCACAACTCTTGCAGTGAGTGAGCCCTGTCCCATGTTGAGCTGGGCAGGTAGAACATCTTCACTAGCACTTGTTCTCCTGCCCCTGTAACAGCAGCTTTCCCAAGCAGTGAGATGTGTGTTAGGTGAGAAGCCTTGGAAGACCATTAACTTTCTGCAGAGCTTTCTCTGCAAAAAGCAGCAATGTAAAACACTGAGTGACATTTTGATTTCCCGTAGATTCTTTTGGTGCCTTGGTGTCTCTCTGCGATATGTCCCAGACAAGGCTAAATGGTAACGTGTCTTCCCTTAGCTGTGAGGAGGGGAAGAATGTTAATGAAGATAAATATTGTGTTAATGAACATAAACATCTCAATTGCCAGCCCTGCTCTGCACTGGACACCGGTGGAAGGTATCTTTTAACGTCATGCTGTCCTGCAACAGCAATGTGTCCCCAAATCTGCCCTTACATGCCTCTATCCTGGGGGATCACAAGGATGCTGCTGTCCCTCTGAGGTTAACCCTCATCTCTGGAGTCTGGGCATCCATCTTTTCCCATCTCGGTACTCCCTGGAGCCATGGGGTTGGTGGCTGTGAGCATCGTGGTCCCCCTCTGCAAGGAGGAGAGACTCCTGCCTAAGTTTTACTGAGGATCCACCTTTAAGGAGAGTGGTGGCAGAGGTATGGAGGGAAGGCTGTGTCAGCAAGGGACGCCAGGTTTAAAGCTGCCCCGCTTTGCCTAATGAGAACTGATTGCAAGGTGCAGGAGGGCAGGGGGTACCAGTCAGCCAGAGAGACTCCACTGCAATTTAACAAGTTTTCATTCCCTTGAGTTCCCTGATAAGACCCCCCTCTAAGTCTGTACAGGAATTCATAAGAATAGGATAATTAGGATGTTTCAAAGCTGCGACCCTCAGAGGAGTCCTTGGATTAATCTGTTTTTTCCCTTAAAGACATCTGTAACTACAATCTTTGTTTCTCTCCTCTTCTTCCCCCCCTCCTCCTTCCTTTCCCCCCTTGTCTGTCTCTGTATCTCCTGTCAAACTGTGGCAGACGTAAATGACAAAGAAATCAGAAAGAGAGATCAATGCAGTCCAAATTAGCACTTGGAGATAGACTGTGCTGGAGATGTCAGAGCCTGACCCCAGTTGATCTGCCAGCCTCTGCTGGTGATATTATGCAAATTGCATCCATCTGGCAGAGCCCAGTAAAGGACTAATGGGGCAGGGAGGGGGCCAGGACCAGGCGCCTTTGGGAAGGGGAGAGAGATGGGGGTCTTTGGGCAGGGGTCCGTGATCGACGGGGGAGATAAGGTACTGCATTGGCTTCCTTTGCTCTCCTGGGCGGATTAAAAACCAAACTCCAGATAAGAGATAACCAAACTTCATTTTGCTTTTTATTTTATTCCTTATTGCTACCCCCACACAACCTACTACCAAAAAGAGGGGGGGGGGGAAAGGTGGTTCTTGGCGCTCTTGTTTTCTGCACGTCATTACCACTAATGGCAGTTTGAGGGGAGAGACAAAGTCGGGGAAAGAAAGCAAAAAAAAAAAAAAGCTGGCTGCTTAAAAGACTGTTGTAATAGGAGCATGGATAATAGAAATCTCAAATTACGATGATCGCCTTGTTAAGAAGTTTGAAAATACAGCCAGATTGTCTTTAATGAGAGAAATATGGCTGTTAGTTAGTGAAGGAGGAGGGAATGGACCTTGTTTCAAGATCTGTAGCTCACCCATCAAAGCTGCACCGTCTGTTTCATTTCAAAATCCTGCTCCTCTGCCTGATATTAAAAATAGTTGTTAAAGGCTTTGACTAGCAAGACAATTCTCTTTGACTTCCTACTCTCTCTCCACCTCCCCCAAAAGACTTCGCCAGGGTAACTTCTGCTTTAAAAAAACGGCCAAGCAAAGAAAGAAAGAAAGAAAGAGGAAAGTTTTGGGCTGCAGGGTGATACTGCCCCTGGCACCCTGGGGTGCCCAGAGCCTTGAGCCTGAGCACTGTGGCTGTTCCCACTGTGGCAGAGGAGAGCCCCTTCCGTGCCATGTGCCTGCTGTGCCAGAATGAGTGCTGAGATGTGGTACCATCACTGCTTTCCTCTTGGCAGCCCTGACCCAGGCACGGGACAGCAGCAGCTTTTTTGGCAACTGAACCCCCATTAAGCACCTTGGTGCTGCTTTCCTTTACTCTCCCTGGAGCCTGGGAAGTGGCACTGGGCCAGGGCTGAGGATGCAGAGAAGGGCTCTAACAGAAGCCAGGTCTGGCAGCTGCCTGCCACCCCTGCCTCTTGTGAAGAGCTGAGGAGCACCTCTGCTGGTAGGCTCTGACCCGTAACTCCTGCCTCGCTGCGTGCTGACAGTCCCCAGAAACCAAAGGATCACATTAATTGGTTTCAGGATCGTGGCCCCATGTCCTGAGGAGTGGCCTGTTTTAAGATAACAAACTCAGAGTGTGTTAATAGCTGGTATAGCTCAGCAGAGGATCTAGGGATGAGGCCTGGATGGGGAAGATGCTGCTGGGTGGGGAAGATGGGCACTGAGGCATCAAGAATCTGTCCAGTGCTGTGTACTTCGCTGTCCTTACACAAATCAGCATAATTCCCCTGCTCCCAAGTTGCTAACATGTTAAAATCACAGGGCAAAGGGCCCTGACAGGTGGGAAGGGCTGCACCAACCAAACTGTTGCCCTTTCCCAGCACGGCCTTGATCCTTTCATGGGTCTGCAGTGGGATCAGAGGGGATCTACTCTCCTCTTTATCCTCCATAGCATCTCCCAGCTGTGCCATTAACCACCCAAGGTCTGGCTTGCTCCTAGTCCTGTAGCAGACACACAGCTGGCTGTGCTGGAATGGCAGTGTTTCCATGGGTTCCTGAGGATCCTGAGCAACCCTGCATTCTTCAAACCCAGTAAGAACCCAAGCAGCTTCTCCCAGCCTGGTCTCCAAACTGGGTGCTGCCAGTGTGCAGGACCTGCAGAGGAAGCAGGAGGGGAGGGTCATGGTCACTGCTAAGAGTGGATGCACTGATCCACACTTTTGGCACCAAGGTTCCATGGCCAGTGCTGTGGTGTGATATATCTGCTCTACATGCCCAGAGGTCTCTCAAGAGATGGCATGAAGCAGGGACTCGAGAGCTTCTATCAGTTTTTGTCCAGGTGGTGGTCCAGGGATGCAGCAGGATCAGCTGGCTGGGCTGTGCCAGGTGGGCTGCAGAGCTATCCTGCCTCATCCCCCCATGGCACAGAGCTGATCTTTAACCATGAAAAACCCTTATCCAGTGATGCAATGCAAACCCCCCGGAGATGGAGAGCGCCCAGCAGCCCTGGGTCACTTTTCCTGCTGTAATTACATGCAGGCTGTGATGTGCAGGGATAGCAGCCAGCCAGCCAGAGGAGCTGCCTCTGCACAGACCCTCCTGCAGTGCACCACCCCTGCATTGCCCCTGGTCTCCTGCCCACCCTCAGCAGCAGGCATGGCACTGGCACTGCTGGTTGCCTTTGCTTCCCAGGTCGTGCATCTCCCTGCCTGCTGCCACCTCTCAGCCTGGCCCCAGCAGACAGGGGACCTGTGCCCTGGCACTGCCACCTCAGGATCCTTTCCCTGGGGGCTCTGTGGACAGAGTGAGCCTGCGGAGGGGCCAGGGCCGGGACCCTTCTCCCATTCATCCACTCCGCCCCTAAGGACGAATGAAGGGGCACCTGCCCCTTTCTCTCCTTGCCTGTGTGTTTCCAGGTGCATGCCCAGCAGTCTTGGGACTTGGCAGCTGGGTCATCTCCAGCACCCACAAAGCCCCCTGCTTGTGCTCTCCCCCTCCAAAAGTACATATATAACAGCCGAGAGAGGGAAAGAAAAGGAGAGACGCCAGCTTTGCCTCCACGCTCCCATCCAGAGCAGTCTCCTAATGAGAAGAATATGGCTGCTAGTTAGCAGAGGGGTGTGTCCTGTAGGCTAAAATGAGATAGTTACACTGCACTGATTGAAGGTTGAGGTTAGAGGGCAGCACAATTATGTTCAGGAGATTCAAGGGCTCTGTTTGATGCGGCAGTTCTAAGCTCCCAGCCAGTGTCAGTAGTTTAGCTCAGGGTTTCTTTTTTTTTTTTTTTTTTTTTTTTTTTGGTGGGCTAAAGACAGGAAGGATAAAAACTATGGGAATGAGTTGTTACTATTATTATAAAGTGGTGTGAATTTTCTTTTTTTTTTAAACCACCAGTTCACCCCCATTTTGCTTAACTGTTTCCTGATCATTATTTTTTAAGCTGCTTGGAGGGAAGAAGAGAGCATCCCCTTCCCCCTGGAGAGCAGCTCTGAATTTTCTCCCAGACAGGGAAGGTGATTTTTTTGTGTCCGCTTCTGCTCAGTTCATCGACAAACAACGGGTAGATCAGGAAAGCAATTAGCAGTTCAAATTATGCCAAGGCCAAATTCTTTGTCTCAAAATCATGGGTTAAGAGTTGCAAAAGAACCTTAATTGTCTGGTGCTGAACTAGACATTTTTTTCCTGAAAGCATTTCCAGTGCTTAGGGCTGTTTGTGTGGGGAGTTTCTTGTGTTTCAAAAGCCATGCAGTCTTCTCCCAGAGCCCGCAGCAGTGTCCAAGCACCGGTGGCCTCCCCAGCCTCTTTGCCATCAGCCAGATAGCTGCCTTGCAGGCAGCTGTGCATCCATCCCAAGATGATCCTGGTTGTTGTCACCCTTCTCCACTGCCCTCTCTTCTAACCTCTCTGTAGCTCTCTGGTCGCTGCCCTCACTGCAGGGAGGTGAGGACCAAAGGGACTGCTTGCCTGCGACAGCAGCACATGGTAGCCCTGTGCTGCCCATGCAAGGAGGCTGTTGCTTCCTCAGCAGCAGCACCCAGCCCTGCTGGGCTGAACACGGCGTGCTGGCCTGCCCGTGTCATCCACTGCACCCCTAAGGACGAAGGAAGGGGTGCCTGCCCCTTTCTCACTGTGCCTGCTCCCCAGGGCCTGTTGTGTCCCAAGCCCAAACGTTGGGTTTCCTTTTGATCTGAGTGACAGCCTGCTTTATCTACTCTAATGGTTCTCAGTTTTAAATGTTAATTCCTCCCTGAAGAAAATGTCTTTTCAGGATGAGTTGCCCATCAGCAGGGACACGGAGGGTGTGCTGGCATCCCTGGCCCCTGTGCCAGGCGTTAACCCAGTGGGCAAGAACCTGGTAGGTGCAGAGGGCTGTGATGCCCAGGGAGCACCTCAGCCCCTGCCATCACTGTGGCTGGGCTGTCCCGGGGATGGCGCATCAGTGGGCAGATCCAGCCGGGACGGATGCATCCCCAGCGTCACAGCTTGTCCCTGTGCAGTCCATTTGGCACAGCGCCACACGCCACTGCCACAGCCCCCCGTCATCCCGGCTGCAATTAGGGGTTGATGGATTGTCCCTGGGCCAGGGGCTCAGTGCAGCCCCCCAATGGGGCTGTGGCACACGCGGAGGCGGGCAGGGGCCCGCTGGGCTGCCGCCGTCCAACAACAATTTCTAATCTTGATTGGAGAGGAGGGTGGTGGGCTGGGGGGGGGAAGAATCAGAGATAAATGTTAGCTCATTTCTTAAGTAATTAGTTACCTCCTCATCCCCATGTTGTAATTGTGAACAAGCTGTAATGTTTAATTAGTGTGTAAATGAAACCCCAATTTCATAATGGCTGCAGTGACAGCGCTAAGTGAGACAAGCACAGAAGGGGCCGCATTGTTTCAGCAGGAGATGAAGCTGTCGCCCAGCAAGCCAAGCGTCTCTGGGAGAAAATGGAAATGATAAACGAAGTGAGGCTAATTAGCAAAATCCTACAGGCCCCACTGATGGTTCTCATCAAGGGGAGGTAATGAAGCGGGCGGGCCAGGCTGAGGGGGGATTAATTGGAGCTGATTGCTGCACATACAGGCACTGTGGAGCAGCAGATGCAGGGATGCAAACTTTCCTGCTTTTCTTCTCTTGCCTCTCAGGACCTGACTGTGGGTAGAGCCTGTAGGAAGCAGGGAACACCCCTAGGAGCTGGTTCTGGAGCAGGCAGGACACAGGTAGAGGTGGTTGTTCCCTGTCTGCAGATGTCTAAGCAGAGGCACGTGGGCACCCCACCCCACAGAAAGCATGGTATGAAGGCTCTGAAACATCCAAGAGCTGCTGCAGGGCTGGTTTATAGCCCAAGAAGGGTTATAGCGCTTCGTTAGCTCCTTTCAAGTCCCTCCTCCAGTGCTGACTGTATTTTGAGCGCAGACATTTGGAGACTAAATAAAGAACCTCTCTGTGCTGGGGAAGGGGTGAGTCCTCCCTGCTTCCCCTCTGGGTGGGGGTCTCTGCAGACCCAATACCTGTGGCAGCACGGTGTGGTGGCCAAGTCGGAGCTCACTGTGGTGGGGGAACCTGGGGCATCACAGAGTTGAACTTTATCCTTTCAAGCTGTGTGAGAAATGCCCTTTCTGCAGCTGTTGGCACACAACCACAACCCCGATCACACTGCATTACTTACTGACATTTCAGGGAGTGCATGGAGCCCCACTGCCAGTGGGCTCGGCCCCAAATGTCCCATCCCTGCTGCACATGGGTCCAGCTGCCTGCGGGCCAGGCTACCCCCCAGCCTGCTCTTTACCTGTTTCCAACTCAGTATCAGAAGTGAGCAAAAGCCTTGCCAAGCAGAAGAGAGAACAGCAATACCTATCTGTCTGGGCTTGCATCTGTCTGGCTGTCCAAGCAGGTTGTTCCTGGCTGCACGTGGAACTGTGAGGCCATGAGCAGGTCTTTTCAGTGTCTCAGCCTCCTTTTCTGTGAAAAAACGAGAGGGTGAGCTGTCTGCTTGGCAAATGCCCATCCCTGGGATGTCCCGTGCCTGCCCAGAGTCACTACATCTCTTCCTCATGGCATCTCCAAGCCCTTTGCTGCCTCTCCTGCTGAGTAATGAGAGATTTCCCTGGGCCTCCAAGGGCTCTAAAGAGGGGCTGAGCAATATTATTTATTCAGTTGTTTACAGAAGCGTTTGATCGGGAATAGTTCTTCACTGCCAGCCTGTTGTGTATTATTCATTGCAATAATCTCTGCAGATTGTGATAAACTGTAACTGCGTCGGGGCAGCGCGTAGCTGGGCTGTACTGCCACTGCTGCCTGCTCCAGCCTCTAAAATATCGGCAGCTGCAATCATAAATCTCAATTTACAAGTGGGACTATTGCACGGGGAGTTATAGTTATACTAATGATTACTTCTCTGTCTTATTTTTCATGTTGCAACAGAGTAATAAATTTTTAAGAACAGCCTGGGCAAAGCGTCACTGAAGGCTGTGCGTCCTCTCGCCACGCTGCCGGCAGAGAGGGGCATTCCTGGTCTCCTGAGGTCGGCTCACTGGCAGGGCACCTGCCCCACCTCTCAAGGAGGTGACTTGAAGAGGGGGCTTTGTGTCCCCATGTTGGGAAAGGTGCTGTAGAAACTGTCTGCAAGCGCAGTGGGGCAGTGGGCTGGAGCATGACCTCGGGGTCAGCTCTGACTCTTCTGTACCAGAGAGGAGAGCTCAGCTCCCTCCATTGGTTTCCCTGCTGGGAATGAGGACTGAGCCCTGCCTCTGTCACTAACCTAATCTTTCTCAGTCAGGCTCAGATCATCCTGGGGTTGATGGGGCCAAGGGATGGGAGTCTGATGACCAAGAGTGGACCTGGTATTTGAAGGGTGTATCTTGACCTTGTAGCTCACCATCCTCTCAGAACTGAGTCTTTCCCAGATATGGAGAGGTGGACGATGCCTTTCTGCAGACAGTGTGCCCACAACATGGAAATGGGGTGATGGCTTTGACGGTCCCACCTGAAGGAAAGCTCCCCCATCCTGGAGGACAGCAAGGGTCAGCAGGAAAGACCCTGGGCTAGAGGAACCCAGACCCTGCTCCCATCCCCATTTCAGAGCAGCGACTCAGGAGCAGCCAGTGGCATCCCTCCTGGAGGAGTCTGCATGGGGGTACCCCCCACAGACAAGTCTCATGCCCAGAAGGTAGCAGTGGGACATGGGGTTCAGTGAGCATTTCCCAAGTGTTTATCACAGCTCCGAGGTCTGTGATGTGAGGCCTCTGATGGATGCCTCCATTCACAGACTTGACATTATGATGTACAGGGAGCCTAGAGACATATAGATTTTCAAAGTGGCCACTTTGAGCATAATTATAAATATCCAGCCTCTTTACATAGCGAATTGCTGCTAGGAAAAGAAGAACCCCAGGAGGGCTGAAATTCTGGCATCCAGACTTTCTTGAGAAAGGAGCCTTGATGCAGGTTGCCTACCCATTTTGGGGTGCCAGGAAGGCGTGGGCTTTTCCCATCTTGAACTCCCCTGGCAGCTCCTCCCCCATTCCTCGTGGTGCTGGCAGTGTCTCTCTGCAAGGGACATCTCCAAGGCACTGTCTTGGACCCTCACTTCCCCTGCTTGTCTGCACCAGCACACTGTAATCTGATTTAACTGCTTCCAAGTGGCTGGCTCCCCTTCCAGATCATGGCACAGAGTACCAGGGGCATAAGGGAGCTGGGAGCAGGTGCTCCTGGTTTCTGTGCCTGATCCATGGCCCCGGAGACACAGGGAAGGAGAGATCTTCCCCTAGCTCGTGGCCAGCTCATCTCCTTCCACTTTCCTTTGAAGCATCCCAACCCACACAGGGTTGGGGCTCAGCGCAGAGGGACCAGTTTTCAGGTGGACAGAAGATGATCCCTCCAGTGGGATGGGTGTTTGCATTGAGCAAACCCAGCAGCTGAGATCTGGGCACAGTCAGGAACACTCTCATATGCCCTGCTTGGATCCACAGGCTTCTAGGAAAAAGGCACCTATCCTGGAGGAAATCATCTGGAAGTCCCCTTATCATGCTTTTCTCTTGTCATTTGGATGGTGTCAGAGCATCACCACTTCCATTTCCATGCTGGAGCCGGGATGAGCATGCCCTGGGAAAGGTGTCTGCAGGCAGTGGTGTGTCCATCCCTGTGCATGAGGGTCCAGGCTCAAACAGGCATCAGTCATTGCCTTCCCCACCCTGGGACTGGGGCATGCTGGAATATTGCAGGAAAAATGAAGAGAATGTTTGAGGATTTGTGTTCTGTTTGCAAGCAGGGTCTGGAGGAGAGAAGGTCAAAGAAGAAAATTGGAGCTGAATTTAAATCAATGGCAGGTAGAGATTAGAGCTGTGCCCCAATTAACTGCAGCGAGCTGAGGGGAGGCTGGGGGAGGGCTCTAGCTCTCCAGTTTAAGACCTCCTGGAAGACCCCAGTTCTGCTCCATGGAGATGTGAATTCCCCAGACAAACAGAATCTATGGCCAGGGGCCTGGATGAGACTTTGTGACAAGGACTTGCTGGTGAGCAAGGGCTGGAGTAAGCCAGAGTCTGTGGATGGGGTAGCAGGAGACCCTAGGTGGTTTGGTGTTATATTGAATCCTACTCCCTCCTTCCTTCTCTGCACATCTTGCCAAGCTCAGTCTGCCTCTCTCTCCACATCCTAGCTCTTTGTCCTTGCTTCCTTGTCCCAGTCCCTTCCCTCATGTCTCAGGTATCGTCCCAGCTGCCCCCACCACCAGCCCCACTAACTCACCATCACTGTTTCCTCCTGCTTGCCTGCCCCTGACTCCAGCTCTTGTTGGTGCAAGCGTTTCAATAACGCAGTTTCCTCCCTCACACTTCCTGGGGAAGTCATCGAGCACCCGGAGAGCTGGGTCCCACTTCCCACGCAGGTGTCTGGAGTGGGTGCCAGGAGGGCTGCAGCAGCTGGGAACAGGGGGCCAGAACTGGGATGGGTGTCAGCGCACGTGCAGCTGACTAGGGCTGCAGGCAGGGCTGGCTTTGCCCAGAGTTGGCTTGATTCTGAGGGGAAATCCAAAACATTCCCTGGCCCCAGAATTACCTTCCCAACAGACTACAAGGCTTTGTTCCAAAACATCTGGGCACACACAAAAAAACCTTGCAACGGCAAGTAACTGAAATTTAACGGAAATAGCAACATATTTGTCATTCTTGTTGATGGCAATGTATTAATGATTCAGACTGGAATTTCCTGGGAAGAAAATTCAGTGTGAGTTGGACATCCAGCATGGAATATCTCAGCTGAATCACTAAACTTTGGGGAAAATCAGGGTAGGTTGTGTCAGAGCAAGGGGAAGACACTAGTCCCTCTTTGTTTCCAACACAAATACCCCCGTGTGCTCCTGAGGCTGAGGCAACCTGGAACCTGGCTCCCATGTCTCCAGGCCCACAGGGATTGTGCTTTGCTCTCTCCAGCAACCCTGTGCACTGCAGCATGTTGCACATCACCCAAGGAACATTAATTAACATTGCTGGAAGATCTTAGGAAAGGTGCAATTTGAATGATCTGGCACCACAGTCATTCAGATGCTGAGTTAATTCAATCCCTGCACACACTGCTCCTACAGATTGTTGGCTTTAAACAAACAGCGGTGACAGATTTGTTGCTGCGGAAATGTGGTCATTAAGTCGGGAGCGTGTGTTTGACCTGAAAGCGATTGAGTGATGGATGCAAGTCATTTTAAGGCTGCAGCAGCCAAAAGGATGCTCCTTTTGGAGAGCAATCTTGCATCTAAGGAGTGTAAATAATTTAAACAAACAAGTAAAGTAAGGTGAAAGCACTGCTGTATTATGGCACTAAATGCAAAGCAGGGCAGTGCTGTGAGCTCTGTGTCAGAGGAGAGCTCCTTTGCACAGTGATGGTGTAAAGAGGTGCAAAGTACCAACTTTGGGGCTGTCTCTGGGGATAAATGATACCAGCTGAGCTCTCATCACTTGACAGTCACCTGTGGGAGCTGTGCACCTGCTGCTCTCTGCGTGTGGACAGTGCAAGCAACGGGAACAGGGGCCAAAGTGGATCAGTGGAGGTCACCCTGCTGTCCTGGCAGAGCAGGACTCAGGTGTCCTGCAGTGTGGGACTCTGCCACTCCAACTGCTCTTCTCATCAAGCTGAAGTAGCCCAATACTCCCTTGGCTTCCAGACACCCAGGTCAAGCTCATCTTGTCCAACAGGGATGATTTGGTGAACCAGGAGCTTGGGATACTGTTGGGCTGCTGCTCAATGCCAGCCTTGCCCTAAGCCATACTCTGACTGCTGTTGAAGATCCTCTCACCAATGAGTGTGAGCAGGGAGGGAGCATTAGAGCTGCACCGATCACGTCACATAGGTCTGTGCATTCCCGCTGGATTTGGCATCCTGGTAATGAGGCCAGTAGTTACTGTGCATTGCAAGCAGCCATTGCTTAAGCCTCAATATCTCGGCCATTTAATTTAATGGGTTTTTTTAAATACCAGAAGCAATTAAGTTCACATTGTGAGCTAATCGCCTACAAAATTTCATTTCAAAGATGCTCAAACTGTTTGTGAGGGAATTGCTGGAAAGAGACCCAAATACGCCACCACGTCTGTCTGTTTGTCCTTCTCTGCCTTCCCTCTTTCCCAACCAGAGTCAGGCAGACTTCTCAAAAGGAAACAATCATGTTCTTAGTTCCCTGCTTTTCTGGCAGGTTTTTCCATGGTGCGAATTTTAGATGTGTAAATTAAATGCCGGTGATTGGTGATGTTTACAGTGCTTAGCTGGTACCACAGGAGTGGAAAACAGGGATTTAAGGTCTGGCTGATGGGCAAGAGCCAGATTGCTGTTGCTGGAGAATGGGTGAGCACACAGCGGTGTACCCAGGCTAGGAGGAGAAGGTGGGAGCTCTGCCCATAAGCTTGTGTTACCACTGCCTGGAGGCTGCGTGTCTGTTCTGCTCTACGTGGGGGTGTAAGTGGTGCCCAAGCACAAACACCCAAACCTTGCACAAACAAACCCTTTCGCTTTGGAAAAATGTCCTGGGTGAGCTTGTTTGCAGTGTGTCCCCCATATCCCATGGTGGCTCACCCCATGTGCCTGCCTTCCCCATCCTCCTCCTGCCTCAGCAGCCCCAGCCCACAGCATCCATCCTCGGCAGTGCCTGCAGGGGCCAGCCTGCCTGTGGGCTGCACGGCTTTATCAGATCAGAGAAGAGCCCGAGGTCTTTGCCAGAGATTACTTGTTCTCCTAAACAGCCGTGTTACTGAATATGGAATAATCCCCCTCAACAGCCAGCTGGGGGTTTTGTTTCCTTCACTGTGGCTATCGTGTTAACACTCTCTCCTTAAAGCACCTTTCCTGGCTGAGTCATCCACGTGCTGCCCGTCACCCCACCGGCACGATGGGCTGGAGCACACTCCACACCGCTCTCTGCCAAGCTGCCTGCCCTCAGTGCGTTTGGCTGAGCCATGTGTGGCTGCTGTCCTGTTCTGGCTGCAGCGTTGCCTTCTCCAGCCCCCCATTGCCGTCCTGCCTGGCCAGTTTCCCCGTCCGGCAGCAGGGAGGTGATTTATGGAGTCCTGTGCGCACCCAGTGAGTCCAGCTCTCTGCATTTCAGGGAGATCCATCGCACAGGGAGGGGAGGTCACTGCGTTGCAGGTTTGCTAACCTTGCCCGCTTATTAAAAATGGTAAAAGCCTCCCTCAGGACTCGTGAAGTATAGATCCAAAGAGCTCCATATGCTGTTCCCCTTAATGAGATGTCTGCCTGAAGAGCAATAGCAAAACACACCATCCAGTGCAGGGTCCCTATAGCTAGATGGCCTGGCTGTAAACAGAGCCGTCCGTCTTAATGGGCTATCGTGTAAAAACTTCTCCCAGTCAATAAATCAAAGGGGCTCCATTTATATCATGTGCTGCCTTCGCTATTAGGCTCCTTCTGGATGGCATGTTCTGATACAGAGCTCCCAGGGACCGCCAGGCGAGGCCAGAGGCTCTAATGGGCATTTAATTTAGACTTTCCCTTGCTGATACCTGTGCGGAGCTCAGCAGCTGGGACTCAGCAGGGATTCCCCTGTGGTTCAGGATGGCCCTGCTGTGCAGAAAAGGGCACCCATGGATCGGGACATGGCTGGTATTGCCTCCCCTGCCTTGCTGGGTAGGAGCCTCTGGTGTGCAGGGAACCAGACCCTCCCTAGGAATGGGTGTGTGGGGCTGGTGAGCACCTCTGCTCTTTCGGGAGCAGCAGCCACAGCCTGGTACAGTTATTTATTTTTCATTCCCTCCCTTGTGCTGCTCAGATGCCACCGGAGGGAAGTTCCGCTCCAGCCACCATCCCAGGCAGAGATATTAGTCCTCATTACTAATTAAAGGAAGCAGGAGTAATTGACGGATGGTGGATGGCGGGGGAGCCGGTGTGATGAACGGCGCCTGTCCCTGTGCCGGGAACGCATGCTGAGCGCTACCTGTTAGCTACAAATAAACAAACCTGATAAATAATAAATAGTTTGAGAAGAGTGGGCAAGCATTATTTAAATTAATAGGGATTAGAGGGAGAGGTCTGAAAGAGCATTCCTCCGGATGAGCTATCCCTGGACGGACAGGGACTCATTTGTTGCAGGCTGAAGTAAACAAGGAGAAGGGAAGGATTCATCACAGCAGAGCCTTGCAGCGCTTCTCATGCTTCTTGCAGCACTTCTTGGTGATGGCACAGCCGTACTTTTCCTGCCACCCCTTCACCAGGGCTCCCTCGTCCCTGCTGCCTCACTGGTATCACCACTCTGTCACACCTCTGGTGCCTGGGTGGTCCACTGGTTGATGTGAGGGAGCCAGGGTGCTGCAGAGGAGCAGTGGAGAGCAGATGCTCAGCTCCTGCTGGCGAGGTCCCATGCCACGACAGGGCACCCTGCAAGTTTTCCCAGCCAGCCTGATAGCGACCTACAGTCTTACCTGCACTCAGGTGCTCACTATCAGCCACGGTTTGGTCCCAGGCAGCAAATCCAGCTGCTCAGGGGGTCTCTCCTCACATCCTGAGATTTGGATACCCCCCCTGCCTGCTCAGGGCAGGAGGCTGGGGCTGGCAGAGGGAGGAGGGACGCTGGGGAAGTGCGGGAGAAGGGAGGGCGGACTCTCTGTTCGCTATCACATCTGCTCCATCTTATCGCCACGGTAATTTGATGATAAAAAATAATCCGAGGCTGGAAAGGAAACATGTGTAGTGGAGTAAAGATTGAATGTAGGTGGATTGTGCCCTGGGGCAGCAGCTGGGAGATAGAAGGAAATGTCCTTCTGTTTGACATACTGCCGAGACACAGCCCCGCGCCCCCGCCTCGCTGAGCCCTGCCCGGGGCACGGGGAGCCCGCTGGCCCATGGGCCACATGGCGGGCAGGAGGGTGCCTGTTGCAACCCCCTGACACCTCCTGCCCCTCCCCAGCACCCCATGGGGTGCTGCCCCCCACCCTCCTGCCCCACAGCTCGCTCACAGCACGCTTCTGATTATTTTTTTTCCCCCTTTGGTTATGCTTCACAACTCATTTTATCAGCTGTCAGTAGCCAAATGTCTTTTTTAAGGAGTGGGTTATAGCCACTAATGTACTGAATGCTATTGCACTGGCTGCAGTTAGTGTTCCACGGCTAAATTACTATAATTAATGTTCCACTAGAACTGTTTGTAACAGGCGGCTGCGAGAGCCCCGGGTCTGGGCTTTCACAGCCACTGAATTATCTCTCCTCCTCGGAGAAAGCACCTCTCACAAGGGGAGGGACGAGGTCAGCACTGGGACAGGCAGGCACTAGGCGAGTCAGACTCCAGCAGACGGGGGACCCGGGAGCTGTTTCCGGGGCACAGACTCCCTGTGTCCCTCCGTCTCAGCTGCTTTGCCCCGTGGCAGCGCGGCTGGGTGTGCGCTGGGCGGTGGTGGTGCTCCATCTGGGATGTGTCACGGCACTGCAGCATCACCAGGGCTTCTTCGCTCATTGCCCTCTGCGATTGCGTTACGAAGATGGAACATCGTCCTAGAGAAAAGCTCCCCAAAACTCGCTAAGGGTGATCGGCAGGGATGTTTCCCTGTGCCAGGCATGACACTCCAGCCCACAGCATGGCCCAGAGTCCACAGACAAAATAATCCCTGTCCTTCCTTCTCCCCCGTTGCCTCCCAGTGAAGCCAGAGGTGCAGAGGAAAAAAAATGTGCTCCGCGGGCACACACACCCCTTGTTTCGCTAAATGCATTGTTCAATACCTGCAACAAACAGATTAGCTGGGGCTTTATCAGGGACAAGAGAAGGGAGAGCAGTGTGATAATGGTTTTCAGCAAATCCTCGGGCTGTCACAGATTAGAGCCGTGGCAGGAGCATTATCAGCCCTTTCCTCCTCTCCCCATCGCCTCCCCCTTTGTCTCTTCTCACCATCGGATTTCTCCAGCCAATCTATCCCTGCGAGAGCCGGGCAGATACAAGAAGAAGTCAGTTTCCATCTGATCTGCGATTGGTTTTTCCCGGCAGCCGATCTGTGTCGCAGCATTGATCCATGGGCCCCCCAGCGCTTGTCACCTTGCGTGTCAGGAGAGGAGGGTGGCGGAGGGGAGAGGGGCCGGGGTGGGGACGCTTTAAACTTGCCGCGTGCCACTGATGTGCAGGCAGGAGCGTAGCCATGCTGCCCTGCCAGGCAGGAGGGGTGCGAGCCACCTGCCCCCATCAGAGGAGTTTAAATGGCTGTGACCTGCTTATTAAAGGAGAGGAATGGCTTTGAAGGGCCAGCAGGAGGAGGGGACCAAGCCCCAGTGCCCGGGCCCTTACTGTCCCACCAAGGGACAGCTCGGTGAGACTGGCAGCAGGGTGCTGGGAGCCTCCCAGGCACCTTCCTCTCTCAGAGGGGTCACCAACTGCACCCATATCCCCATTTCTGCTCTCTGGCTGTCTGTGCCACACTGCAGTGTGGCCAGCTGTGAGTGAGGACCCCTGTCTTGGCTCTGCAGCTTGCCCAAACCTGTGGGAGAGGAGCTGTCGGGTGGGAGATGTTGGGTTAACCCCACTGGGTAGACAGCTTTCTCAGGAGACCTGAAGCTGCAGGAAGTTGTTTTTTCCTTATAGAGGTGGGAGGCAAGGCTGTCCTTCATTCTAATGACTACAGCTGAGGGCTGCCTGTGGGCAGGGGTGTGTTGAGACACCTGGAGTTGCTCAGGAACCACTACCCAATGGGCAGAGCAGTGGTGCTGTACCAGGCAGGGTCCAGCATCCTTGGGGTCAAGCTGGAAAGTCCTGTGTGTGCCATCTGCCACCCCCCTGTACCCCTCCACCAGGGTAGATCTTGGCAACTCTGCCTCATCTCACCTTCCCTGGCTCACCCGAGGGACGGTGTGCAGGTGGGTGGGAGGGCAAGAGGAGATATAACAAGTAATGGCCCCGAGTGTGGAAACAGTGTTAATAAAGTGTATTTCACTTTTAATTTTGGCATATAATGTAATGATCTTTTTTAAGGCCCTATCATATTATCTGCTTGACTAGATTATTGAGTCTTCATCATCTCCAGATAAATTTATGACCAGGATGATGCTTGGAATTTATTATCAGTCAATAGAGCTCAATACTGTAACAAGGCGTGTAATAAGATATACATATTTAATGATCCGGAGTAAAACAGCCCCGCTAATGGGCAGGATGAGACGGAGGCTGGAGCGTTAATTTCCATCCCCTGCCCCTTTCCACGGGAGCCTGCACCATTCAGATGGGAAGCAGCCCCAGGGTCCTGCGACACAGGCTGGGAGCAGGGACTGGCTCAGGGGGATACAGGGGAGCACAGCCCTCATGCCACTGCGGCTGGGAGCACGTGGCTGCTGCACGTACACACTAGTGGGAAGGCACATGTGCCGGCCCAGCCCTGCAGAGATGTGCAGATCTGTCTCACGCAGCACACAGGTCTCTGATGTGGGTTTGCAGGCCTGACTGACATCCTCGCCTGCACCATGTGTGGACCAGCATGCACCCACCTCGCGTGTGGCTCTCTTCAGACTGGCTGGACAAGCCTGGCGCAAAGCCACCACTCCAGCAGCTGCTGAGATAGCTGGAAAAGCCCCACAGTGCTTTTCATGTTCCTGAAGCAAGCCTGAAATCCTGCCTCTGGGATGGTGCAGGACTCTCTGGCTCGAGAAGGGGAGCCAAGCCGCAGAGCTGGGGCAGGTAGACGGTCTCTGGCCCCACCATGTGAGGATGCCTCTGGCCCAAAAAAGCCCGTGGTGAAGATGCAGTCTTACACGGCCCCACAGAGTCCTCCACGCACCTCACTTGGCTGTGACCCTGACAGGAGAGGAGGCAGCACCAGGGCGGTCACACCGCAGAGGGGTAGCAGGTCTGCAGAAGTGCCCTGGCCCTGTGTGCAGCTGCCCGCAGACAAAGTTGTGTTGAACAGGGGCCTGTCTCCCTCGCCAGGTTATATTTTGAGCTGCCAGCGCTGATTTTTCCAGCCCTTTGGGATGTTATTAAATTAGTTTCCTAGGACTTTTAATAAGCACTTTTGATACCTTTGAAGCATGTGGCTTTGTGAGAAGATTACAGTCCCGCATCCATCTCGCTGGGAGAGAAACAATGGCAGCAGGGCTGGCGTTTGATCTCGTCTCCAGAAGGCGAGAGAGGGTTTGGGTTAGACAAAGAGGTGAGCTGCTGATTTGGAGCTAATGTTTAAAAATAGGTAGGTCTCCCTCCAAGATAGAGAGACCTGCCCTTCTCTGTGTAATCGCCTGCCTCTGCCTCGCCGGACTTGCAGAAACAGCTCGCTTTATTTGAAGGCTTAGAGTGCGGCGTCGCAGTTTGATTCTGGGTCCTTTTAAAGCAATAACTAGGCCATCTGACCAAGCTTTAAAGAGCAGGAGAACTTTCCATTAGGACTCACGATACACTCTCGGCAGCGCTGGAATTGCATTCTTGCCTTTTATTTCCTTTCTCTGACATCTCATGTCACTCAGGCAGGAGAAACTCAGCTTTATAAACTCTCTCTTTTCTCCCTTGAAATTTCTCCCTAATTAGGGTCCCAATCCCACTGGTGGGACTGAGTGTCAGGAACTGGATGTGGAGCAGAGCCAACAGCAGTGGTGGGGGGCAAACTGAATTACTCCCTGCAACCTGGGGACCTCCTGGCTCCAGTGGCATCAGTCAGGGGCAGGGAGACAGCATGTCCCGCATCTGTCCCCACAGCTCCCACACAGCAGAAACAGAGCCACCATCCCTGCCCTGCCAAACGTCTGCATGCCTGGTCCCAGTGCTGGCTCTGGCAGGGACCATTGGATGAGTTACAACGCCATGAGCACCCGGCTCTGGCCAGGCATGCCTTCACTGCAGGGAGAAAAGGTGTCAGGGGAGCCGAATTCCCTTTATCTGTGGATAACTACTGCTGCCTTTAACAGCCTGGAATAAACTAGCCATAAATATCATGATCATAAGTGCTTAGATATGGCAACTTTACACCGAACAGAGGTTTTAACCTTCCCTGCGGAGGATATCCAGCTTTACATCACTGACTGTTTCCATCCAGCTGCACGGCCAAAGACAAGCTCTCGAGCTGCTCAGAGCGGCCGTGCCAGCTGCCAGCCAGCTCTCAGCCCAGTCCAACCCTGGTCCTTACCTCAGTTTTGGGATAGGACCTCGTGCTCTCAGGGCCTGGTATGAGTCCTGCTGCTCTCTCCCCTTTGCTGCCAGCCTCTCCTCCTCTAAGGGAGCACCAGCATTGGAACCTGTGGTTTACTGGGCTCCTGTGGGGACCCACCTTCTGTTCCATTTCCACCCACAAGGAGGAACTTGCCACCATCACCTTGTCCCTGTGCAAGGACAGGGGTCTCATACCAGCATGGGGGCAGTTTGCGTCCTCCCTGCACCTCGCCAGTGCCCCGCTGTGACTTTATTTTGCACGGCGACTTTGAGGGGAACTGTAAAACACTCAGGGGACTTAAATAATACACGACAGTGTACGGTATAAATTACAGGAAGGCAGCAGTGGAGCGACATTGTATGCTGAATAAATTAAAGGCTGCGTGACTTACAGGCGAGATTGATCTGCTGAGCATTTTGTTTAGTGACGTGCTTGTCATAAGGGAGAGCTAATTAGAGGTGTGGAGGTGCGTGGCTCTGGCGCTGGGGAGTACGGAGCAAACTGGGCTCAGGAGTGTTGGTGGGGTCCCCACACTTCCGGGGTTTGCTCTTTCTGAGGCCGACCACATGCCAAGCCCCATTAGCTGGGTGCTTGCTGCATCCCCAGGGCCATCCAGCACCATCACAGCCCAGGGAAAGGACTGTGCTGCCGCAGGGAGCTGCCAGGGTATGGAGGTGGACTGTGGGACACAGATGGCTGGCATCTCTGGGGTCTGTCCTGAGCAAGGGCTGGCGTTGGGGCTGCCTCAATGGCAGGCTTGAGGGGAATGGAGGTATCCCAGCCTGAGTCCATTCCCAATGCTGCAGAGCTGTGCAGGAGCACATCCTTTGCTCCTGTGGCTGGTTGGAGCTGGTGCTGCCTCTCCCATTTTCGAGTCCAGCACTGCTCACAAGGTGACACAGGGATTTTGCTGACATTGGGTACCCAGGGCTGGCTGAGCAACACAGGGGCTGGTCTGGGGGCTGAATAGTACAAGAAGACAAATACAGGTTGGAAATTAGGTAAGGGTCTTGTGGTCATGGCAGGATAATGCCATGAATCACCAAGAGAGGAGGCAGCCTTCTTCAGGACACAGTTTGGACTGGGTAATTTTAGGGAAGATGTGGGAATCAGGTGAGAGGCTCAGATGCAGCTGGGTGACTTTAATGGCCAAACTTGGGGCTGAGTTTGGAGGCTTGCCCCGCTGGGCTCCTCCTGCTGGCAGCAGAGCAGGGATGGCTCCCGTGCAGCATCACCCCTGCCAGGAGGTCTGTCCCTCCCGCCTGCACAGCCCAGTGATGCCATGCAGGCTGTGTGAAGCTGTCGAGGTCATGGCAGAGGCTGTGCCACAGGGCCAGTGGAGCGGGGACCTCCGTGGGCTGCTGCAAGGGTGCTGGTGGCTGGAGACCGTGCTCCGGAGCAGGCTGGCCATCGGGATGCGCTCCCCTCCGGCTCGGCGGTTGTCTGTCACTCGGTAGGATTATGAGTAGTGAGTGTAATGCATCGGCGTATGAATAGGGTTGTCTGGCTGATGGTGATGTATCGTTTTTCATTACTGCCTCTCAAGCCCTCCCTGCTCCACGTGTGGAAATTCTATTTATTCCCTAATTTGTAAAAATTCCCTCCTTATCTGATACCAATCAGGGAGGGGTAATTGGCTCTCCAGGGCTAGCGGCTGGGGTCCTGATGAAGAGATATGTGTGTCTGCTCCGGCTGTCCAGGCACCCTGCCCTGCTGCACCAGCGACATGGGCCACAATTAATAATGATTTGCAAATGGCAGACAAGCAATAACGCAGAAAGATGTCCAGCCAGCCTCCTGCCCGCCCCTTAATTTCCTTCTGTAATATAAATGGCACAGGAACGAAAATCCAGTACTATAAATTCTGAAATTAGTTATTCACCGTAATAAATGGTTCCCTTTTTGGTGCACGGTCCTCCCTATCCTTCTCCCCTGACCCCCCCCACTCCCTCCTTCCCTCCCAGCCCCCTCGCCCGCTACCTACTTCATTTGAGTCCTAATATGCAAATACTGTAATTTAACGGGATGGTGAAGTTGATTTTCATGTTAACTTAATTACTTTGATTTATGAAGGACTGGGATGCAGACACGGCTCCATCTTTATCCACCTCCCACCCTTGCCCCTCTGCGGTCCCACTGACCCGCTGCCTCTCTTCCCTTTTCTTCCCTTGGCTCAGTCCTCTCTTCCTCTTCTTCCCAAGTTTAGTGTTTTATTATCTGCCTTTAAGTGGACATAAGTCCTCGCGACAATCGCATGATGCGGAGGACAAATTCCCCGTCCTGCCTTGTTTAATCGTGCCTGGATAATGGATGTATAATTGACTCATTTGAATGCTTTTGCCTACAGGAGTGCAGAGCATTAAATGTTTGATTGCCTTAATTTCCAAACAGATCATTATCCCCTTCTTACCCGCTCTTAATAAACACTTTATGAGGATTTTTTTTGTAAAGGAAAAAAAATCTCCACTCCTCGTACTTCTCTGAAGTGATAAACTCTAATTAAGTCTAATATTTAAAAATATGGTAATGGTGACTTGTTTGAATAAGTGGCCTGCATTTCCATAATTTCATTATTACGTAAAACACGCTAATTATTTGAAGTGCGCTTATTACTAAAAGAGAAATCTCCTTCTAATAAAGATGAAATTGGCTTTTTTCCCTGTATTGCCGTGCCCGCCGCTCCCCTTCTCTCCCGGCCGGTGCGCGGCCGTGGCCACAGCCGGGAGCGGGGCGATGGCGGCGCTCGCTTTGTTTGCTCAGGGATGCCCGGCAGCCAGCCTGCAAGGATGCTGGGTGTGCAGGGACAGTGCAAGGGCTGAAGGACAAGCTGAGGCCTCTGAGCGTGCTGTGCCACTCTCTGCCCAGCATCGTCGATGCCCTTCAGGCTCGTAGGCTCCAGGAGCTGTTGGGAATGTTGTAAGAGAGGTCAGCCCCTGCTGCCCATTCCTTCCAACAGGGATCCCCCAGATCTCAGGGTTCCCACACACAGTATCGCCTGTGCCAGGCCATCCAGCAGCCTGTGAGGCTGGAGGCTGTCTCAGCAGATGGGTGTCTTGCAGTGTAGAGTCCCCAGCCACTCTGCTCTGCCCTGGGAGGGGGCCAGCATGGTGAGTGCAGGATGGGAAGAATGGCCCCAATGTTGAGGACAGGAGGAAGCATCCTTTCACCCACAGGGTGACAGTGGCCAGCACAGGTGGGAGGAATCAGGTGCCCAGGGCAGCAGGTTCACCACCCCTTTGCTGCGCTTGTCACCTCCATACAGACCTGAGAACTGTCAGAGACAGGCCCTCCCTGCTTCAGTGTCCCTGCTGGGATACAGTGGATTTGAAGGTCTCATTTACCCCGGTGTGTAGGGGTGGGACAGGCATCCCATCCCCCCTGGGACACATACAGCAACAGGTTGATGGAGGGTGAGTGTGAATTGTGTCCAACCCCTTTTCAGAGCCCATGCGGGCGCTCTGTGGTGGGGCAGGCAGGGAGGCACTGGGATGAAGTCAATATAAAACTAATTTTCTTTTCTTCATGAAGAAATGAGGTGTGTGGCAGTAACGTAATTGCAGATAATGAGGTAAGTTATTCTTAATATTCTGCACGTCGCTGTCAGCTCCACCTAATATACCTGCCGGCTGTGCGGGGCACGCAGAGCCCCTCGCCCCACGCACAGGATTATGAGGCCATTAATTTGGGAGCAGCTCGGCAGGACCATCCCCAGTGTCCCTGTGGATCCCTGGGAGCTGGGAGCTCTGGGCTCTGACACATACTTGTCACCACTATGTCTGGCATCCTGGTGGGGATAGATTTAGATCAGACACAACTCCCTCCTGGCTCCAGTATGGGCAGGGTGAGGAGCTGCGAGAGCCTGGGAAGCATGCGAGAGCATGCTGGGAAGACACTGTCACTTCTTGCCCCTGATGGCTGTCCCCTGCTGGGGACATTCCTGCTCATGGGGAGCAGCACATCCCACTGTGGGGACACGACACCCAGCACTCCCTTTCGTGATTGCTGGGGACAGCAGCAGCAGTGCTGGGCTGCGGGGGGTCCGTACGGCTCCCGCTGGTCACAAGGCCAGCTGCTGTCACCCAGGGTCGGCAGCGGGGAGGCGAAGGGCGGCGGCGGCCTGGCGGCCCTGTTTCCGCTTTGCAGGGAGCTGTTATTCAAAGGCAGCGGTGATATTATTCATTAACAGTAATCTGCCATTAGAACATTGACAAATGGCCCCTCGGCGCCTGAGCATCAGTTCTTGTACAGCCCATAAAGCATGGGGACAGTTTAAATATGGACCTGCTCAGCTTGGGCCGGGGGTGATCCGTCTTCCCGGCCACAGCACAGGTGCAGTGGGGCTGCCACCAAATGAGCCCATTTGGGGGGGCCCTGCAGTCCCCCGATCACCCTCGGCCTGCCGGGGCAGCTGCCGGGATGAAAAGCTCCCTCCTTGCACCGTGAGCGTCTCGGCCCAGCGCACGGCGGTTGTGGCAGCGCTCGGTCCCCTGAGCCTCCGTGGTGGAGGTCTCTGGGTGGTTTGGTCCCGTGGGAGAGGTGGGAGAAATACCGGCAGGTTGCCATGCACGGGGTGGCAGCCCCTGCCCTTCCTCCCAGTGCGTGGAGTGGGTGTGGAGAGGATACTCTCCCCAGAGTGATCATCACTGCTCCTGGCAGTTCAATCCCGCAGCACAGACTCTTGCTGAAGGAATCCTTGAGCTCATCCTGGGTTCACAGGAGTGCTGCTATGAAGTGGCTCGAGGGAGGGCACTCACCGGGCAAGCAGCCCAGCAGCACAGGCTGGGGCGTTTCTGTGTCTATCCTGGCAGAGGAATGTGATGGGAATGTCTGCCCCCTCCAAGGACAAGGGCAGCCAGCAATGCTGAACAGTGCAAACTTCAGCCCTAACTAAGAGAGCATCCCACTGCCCCATGCACGTGCCGCTGTCCTTGTCTGTCACTGCAGCAAGAGCTTGACAAGCTGTGGAGAGGGCCGGGACATGGGTTTCGCAGCAGTGTGATATTGCAGAGGTTTAAAACCTGGTGGGCTAAGCCAGCCAGGACAGGGAGAGGCTGAAGTGTCGCGTCACCCCACGCTACACTGGCAGCTGGGTCAAAGGAGGGTCCCAGAGGTAGCCAGGGCCCAGCACCTCAGGGCAAACTCAGCCCCAGCTATCCTGGGACATGGGACGATGCTCGGAAGTGGTACAGCAAGGTGAGGGGCAGGGAGGCAGGGCAGAGCCACCACTCCGTTTACAGGAGGCAGGATAACCCCCTGCTGACCCCTTTCACACACACCACACAACACCCCTAAATCAATTGCATCTTATTATTACAATATCAATATACAATATTCCTACAATAACACCATTGATTTTCCACTCAGAGGCTGCACCTAAGTCTGTTTTAAAGAGGAGGGAGTTAATAGTGCCCTCATTAAAAATCTATAGATTACCCCCCACCCCAAAAAAAGAAAAAGCAGTTTATATTCATTAGGGCTATTGAATATAAAGTAATATGTTTGTGTAGGACATTGGAGTAATGTGATAATCCGTCCGCATATCAGGGAGAAATCCACTTAGCAACCCTGTCAGCTTGACAAGAAAAATGTGCCCATAAAGTCGGGATTACATTGAGGGAGCGAGTGGGAGGAGAGCGGGGACGCGTGTGCACGCGCGAGCCTCTGCAGCACCCGCAGAGCTGCGCCGGCCGGCAGCGTGGGACCACCTTCACCCCAGCCCCCTGCTCAGCCTTGGGACACAGGGGGGCACCCCTGTGGCCCCTGGAGGTGTCTGGGACTGGGGCGTGCCAGGTGTGCCAGGGTGGGGATCAGGAGGGTGTTCTGCACCCTGCCAGCCTCTGCGGCCCCAGGCAGGGTCACCCAGTTGGGACAGGGCTGGTGGGTGCCAGTCTGGGTGCTGGGGCAATGTTGCCACAGCCACGTGTCCCCTGGGGAGAGCTGGGCTGGGGAGAGTGGCCACAGGGTGGGCAGGGCTGCTTGTGCCCTCCCGCCTGCCTCGGACTCCACTCATCCCCCACCCGGTGGTCACCTTTGCGATGGATTAAGCACTGAAAAGCAGCAGAGCAATCCCGTTTGCGCTCTCTTAGGCTGTCAATTGCCATTTTTGTAATAGAAATTCCTTTCACAAGGTAACGACGGCCAGATTTAGAGGATTTCATATTGCTAATAATTCCCCAAACAGCCATCTGACTGTGTTGTTTTAAAAGCCGCTTAGTTTTTTGCTTTGGAGTTTATGAAAATCTCCCACTCTAATATCCCGAGAGCCAGCCTATAATTGTGTTATTAAATCAATCGGAGCGGATTACATTGTAAAATCAATAGATGGCTGTAATTGCATATTAGAAAGTTGTTCTGCTGTTGTTGATTTTTTTTTACATGGATAATTATAATAAGCGTGTTTACCTTAGCACTGATTTGGAAGGAGTCTCACTAAATGACTTATGACAAGCTTGGCGCACCCGCTGCCAGGGGCCATGGCATGGTTTGGGATGGCGAGGACGGTGCTGCTGGCACAGCCGTGTGGCTGGCACTGACCCCACAGGGTCCCACTGGCACCCAGCGCCAGAGCACACTGGGGCTTCAGGGAGGCAGCTGATGGGGTTCAGGAAGCAGCCAGCAGTCCCAAAGGGTTTCCCCAGGGACCAGCTCAGAAGTCCCAGGAGGTGCTGTGGGGTCTTGCTGCCAGTCTGGCGGCTCCCCAGGTCTCTGTGCAGCTCCCCTCCAGCAATATGGAGCAATAGTCAAGCCCCAGTGGCCCACTCCAGCTCGGGGTGGTGCTGCAGGCAGGGAGGTGGGCAGTGGGATGTCTGGGCCTGTGCTTTCACATCCAAACTGCTCACTTGCCACACACCTCCCACAGCTCACAGGCCAGGATTTACTTTTCTGTTATGTTTTGGGGGCTACCAGGCGAGGGCTGGCTGGGTGGGACAGTTGCCCTCCCCCTGCCTCAGTTTCCCCAGCTTTTAAGCCGCTGTTACCCTGTTAGGTCCCACTAGCAGCTGGCTCCAAGGGGTTCAGGTGTCTGGGGGGTGAGATGGATGGAGCAGAGGGTCCTAAGGACAGTGAGGGGCTCCCTTGAGCAGGAACAAGTGACAGCAGTGGGAGCTGGTGCTGTGGCTTGGCCGGGCAGGACACCTGTCACCTCCAGGGCCCTTCTGCAGCCATAGGTGCCACCTTGGGCAGCGGAGAGGACAAAGGCACAGAGAGACAGGCTCATCTCTGCCCCTGTGCCAATCAGTGGGCTGGGGACACCCCTTCTTCGTCAGGCTGTCCTCATGCCCAGCTCCTGTCCCCTGCCTGGCACACCAGCAAGGGAAAGGAGTGCCATGAGAGGGGCTGAGGGGACAGTTGGGAGACACATGGCTCTGATGGGGACATTACTTATTCCACTGCCAACCATCAGCCAGGATGGTCCCTGGCAGCTCAGGCCAGCCTCTCAGGGAGCTGTGCATGGGGAAAGCCCCTGCACCTCCAAGTGACACTGGGGGACAGGTGATGGCTTTGCCAGTATGTCACTGGGTGCAGCGGGGCAGGGCAGCACTGCTAGTCCATCAGGGAGTGTCCAGGAGGCTGGGCAGCCCTGTCCCTGCAGGCAGGCTCCTGGCAGCAGGGCAGAGCTGCCCGGCTGCGGGGGGCCCTCAATCCAGCACACGGCACTGTCAGCAGGCAGCCTGCTGTCTCCTAGACAGTGAAATATGGCCACAATTAGCCCGGATACAGTTCAATTATGATAAACAGCGTTTGCACCCTTTAAGCCGTGATTAAAAGGCCTCCTCCCGTTGATAGAGAGACCTAATTTCACATTATTATTGCTGTAGCTTGATTATAAAGCACTCCCTGGATTTACAGTTGGGAGATGGATGTGGAGGCTTATTTACACATCAGTAATGATGCAGCCTTTCCTCCACCACAACATCCATCCAGCAGTGGCGGGGAGAGGGGGGCCTTGCCTGTGCCCCCCCTTGCTGGGGCACCCTCTCCCTGTGTCAGCCGGGCCCCGCTGCCACACGCAAGTGGGCAAAGTCACCCTTACGGTAACAGCTTGATAAATGGGCGGGCGGTAATGAAATGGAGACATCAAGGCGTGGGGCGAGGAAGAAAGAGTGGTAATCGGAACGAGTGGAGCTGTCCCGAAACGGAGGGGAGCGGGAAGAAGGATCGCCTCTGCGCCGTGTGCTGTCAAGGGAGAAATTACACATTTACTCTTGCTTTTTCTTAAGGAGACGGCCCTCATAGATCAAAACATGGATTTACAAGCCAATTTTCAACATGAAATATAGACACTAGGAATCAATTTAAGCCCGGCTTCTATTTTAGCAAACGGTGCCTGAGTTTAGTCCCAGGTAAATAACACCAGCCAGAGCCTTCCCCCTTCCTGTCTTGCTGCTTTGCCACGGCCTGACACTGGGAGTGCCTGTGGCTTGCTTGTCCCGACCACCTGCCACTTGTCACCCTGTGGTCGCTGGGCATGGGAGAGCACCAAGGGCTGGCTCTGGTGGGAACGGGGATGACTCTGACCTCAGGTCCTGGACATGGATCCATCTCAGGATGGGTTGTATTGGGATGCAGGTGGCCAGTGCTGGTGAGCTGGAGACTTCGCAATCACCCCACATCACTTGCAAGGTCCTTGGGACAGAGTGCCTGGACTGGTGGGGACACAGCCCCAGCGTGGGATTCCGGGATTGATCAAACAACTCCTGCCTGGTTTGTGTCTCTAACCCAGTATCTGTTGTGCTCTCTCTGCAGATGACTGTAAGAACATCGCCAACATCATGAAGACACTGGCCCATAGAGGCTTCATCTTCAAGCAGACCTCCAAACCCTTTTGATCCCCAAGGCAAGCCAGGCAAGGGCTGCATGCGCCCGGCGCCGGCGAGGCGGGGAGGACGGGCTCCAGCATTAAAAAAAAAACGGCAACCGAGGCCAGAGGAACCGACACAAAAAAAATCTCAATTTCAGCTGTTAACTCCAGTAGAGGTTGTATATATGGGAAGGCAAATCTGTGTAGACCTGATGTGACTCCCTCTCTGGGCTGCTCCGGACATTATGCCATGCTAGCGGACAGCCGCGTAGGGCGCTTGCACCACATTTTAGACTCGTAGTTTGTTCTTTTTCTTTGGCTCCTGATTTCCGTCCCTCCCTCCATATCCCACCCCGTCCTCCCTCTCCCGCCCCGTAGCCAGAGCATCCCCCATCTCCACCCCGGCATGGGCCGTACCCACCTTTCCTTCTTCTTTCTCTTCTCTGGTTTTATGTTTTCAGGCCTCGATGGCTGCTGCAGCAAGGCCGGTGTGTGCCTGCACTCGGGCAGCGCTCACGGAGGCTCAGCGTGTCGAGACGGCCCCTCGCCCTCTCCGCCAGCCCCCCCGCCTCTCCCCTGAGCGCCTTTTCCCCTTTTTGAGTCAACACTAACCCCTCTCTGACTCCTGTATGTGACAAACGCGATCCGTCTCTTTATGTTCAAGGTGAAGTGCCTGTATTCTCCGCTGCAGAGCCCCTGGCAGCCCCACCGCGGGCTGCGGGGCCCCAGAGGGCTCCCTTCAGTGGGGCGGGGGCCCGGCGGGCGGGCGGGCGGGCGGCAGGAGGGAGGTGACAGTGTCCGCATGGAGCCCCGTCCAGCCCCCGTTCCGTCTGCTCGTGCCTCTTGCGGGGCTGGGTGGGATGCCCAGCCCTGCCCCGTCCCCGCCCATCCGTTCCAGCTCCATCGGGGACAGGCGCCCAGCACCGCGTCCGTTGCCGGCGGTGGACGTGCCCGCGCGCGCTGGCCCCGGCCCGGGGCACCCGAGCGGGGCAGCTGCAAATCCGCAAATCCGCAAATCGCCCCCGGCCCTGAGCGCGCTCCCCCCCGACCTCCCTCGGTTCCCGAGCTGAGGCTCGGCCCCCCACGTGCCGTGCCCCTCACAGGTCCCTGCGGACGCTCAGCAGCAGCTGGCTTGTTGCCTGAGAGAGTTGCCGAGCACATCCCCTCCGGCTGGGTGGGCTCCCGGCCGGCCGGCGCGGTTGGGGGGCAGCCATGGGGCGGGCTGAGGGCGCACGTCCCCTCGGAGTCACCCAGCCCCGGGGCCCTGCTGAATGGAGCCCTCGTCCGGGCGCTGACCTGCAGGGAGGCTGCAGCCCCGGGCCCGTGCGTGCATGGCCTGGAGCGAAGCCGGTGACGGCAGCCAGAAGGGCAATACAGGCACTGAACTTGGCGGTACATGACTGCATGGTGTGTGGTGTTCCAGTTAAACCAACCGATAATGCAACCCCAGCATTTTCATTGTCTAGTTATTCCAATCCTTGCTGTAAATGTGCCACATGAATAAAGTTTGGGGGTAAAGGAGCCCGGGCTGTGCCCATGCATGTGTGAGTTTGTGTGGGGGGCAGAGGCAGGGGTGTGCCGCCTGGGTAGGTGGGAGCAGGGTGCTCCCTTGGGTATGGCACGTCCATGCTCCCTGGAAAGGCAAGGTCTTGGACTATGAAAGGGCGGTCAAGGTTCCCTGCTGCTGGGAACACTGCCCTGCTCTCCACCATGGGCACTGTGGGTGGGCAGTGGCCCCACCACCACCTCGGCTTTGCTCGTGCCCCAAGGCAGCTCTGCCCTGAGGCTGCCACCAGCCTGTCACAGCTGGGCCATACCCACGGGTGCACACCTGGTGCAGCGTGACAGCCGCTACCACATCCCACTGGCATCTGTCCCGCCACCCTGCAGCCTGGTAAACCATTCCCACACAGCCACTGCTGCACTTGGAGCATCCCAGCTACAGGCTGGGGCCAGCATGGCTCTGCCCTGGGCACTGGGGCACCGGGGCACCCACTCTGCCCCAGCCAGCAGAGCCAGCACAAGTGCAGCACCAGGGAGCGTGGGAGCCACATCCAGCTGGGCAAGAACTGCCACCGTTTCCAGGTGCCCAAGAGACCTGCCCAGAACCAGGGTGCCACCGGGTGATAGGGTCACAGGTATCCAGCTGGCACCAAGTGGGCAGCTCCCAGAGGGAAGGGGCAGCCACTTGTTCCATGCAAAGGTCACAGGGGCTGTACTGGCTCCCGCTGCAGCCCCGATCAGCTTTATTGACCCATTTTCGATGGAGTCGTCTAATTAGTTTTTTATGAAAACTAAGAACTTGGCCTTTGCCCTTTACTCCTGCAGGCAAGAATGTGACTCAGAGGACATTGTCACGGTGGATCGATGGCCAGTCACACTTGAAAGGCAGGTGGAGGGGACACGGGGTGGGCAGGTGGGCAGTAGCCCAGAGTGGGGCACGCAGCCACAGGGCTGCCTGTGCCAGGGCTCCCACCGCGATGCCTCAGCCCCTCTAAAGCCCTGCAAAACATGAGGTGCAGTGACCAGGGGTGCCTCTCACCACATGGAAACCTTGGGCAAGGCAGCAGGAGGAGGAACTGTCCTGAAAGTGGGGGGACAACAGGACTGTTTCCAGCAGGGGCATCCCCTCACCCAAGCAAGGTGTAGGTGTCAGGCACGCAACAGCTGCCAGAGGTGAGCAGCTGCACAGGGGCTGGGCACATGGGATGCTGGATGGAGCTCCCCAGCCTGGTGTGGGCAGTGCAGCAGCAGCCTGGAGCAGCACCTGGCAGCCCCAAAGGCAGCAGGGGCTGCTGCAGCAACTCCAGCTGTCACCTGGTGACTGAGGTGGATGGGCTCAGGGACGGTCACCGGCAGGCAGGGCTCCCAATAGGGTTAGCAGTGCCCAGCCTGCCTGAGGTGGAGGTGAGACAGCTCCGTGCAGGCTCACCAGGGCTAAGGATGGCTCTGCTCTAGTACAAGTGATGGGCTCTGTATTTACAGAGCACATAAAAAAAAAGTCATAAACCATGCTGGCCATGGGGCAGCGTGGGTGGCCTTGGGCAGAGCCCTGCACAGCCCTGTGGCCACCCTCCAGCACCTGCTGCAGGTGCCCAGAGGTCACACCACTCTGAGGGCAGATGGGGTTGGGGCCACGGTGCTGGGCAGGGGATGGCTCCCATTTTTCTCTGGAGCACTGCAGTGATTGCCCAGCAAGGCCCCCATCCTGCCCCACGGTTGCAGGCAGCCAGCTGTCCCCGGCAGCTCTGGGACAGCTGGCACTGCCCCTGCACACAGCTCCGCACCTCCTCCTCACCCTGCACAGGGGGCTCATGGCTTCTTCACCTTCTTGATGGAGGAGGAGCTGGAGGCCAACTCCCTTCACTTTCTCTACTCCAAGAGGGAGACAGGAAACGAAAGGAAAACCAGGGTCAGCAGGTGGGAGTGCCCGGGTGGTGCAAACACACCCACCTGTCCCAGAGCCAACTCCAGGGCTCCAACAGCACTCCGGGCAGAGCCCAATGGACCACACTGCCCAGCTGAAGGGAGAGAGAGCCAGGTCCTTGCACCACGGGAGGGGCAGAGCTAATCCAGCAGTGACAAGGGGCTGGGATGGCACCCTCACAGGGGATGTCACCTCCCTGACATGGACAGGGCTTTGGGATGGTCAGGAGAAAGGGGCTGAGCTCTGCAACAACTCAGTGGCCCCAGGAGCCCTGACCAAGAAACCTGGCATGCACCAAGCCCTAAGGAGCAGGGCCTTGAGAGAAGGGCAGAACAACTCTGTGCTACGGCCAGCTGTGCCAGGGGTCCCCACGGCAGGACACCGAGCCCGCTTTGCACAAGGCACTGCAGGCAGAGGCCGGCACTGCACCAGCACAGCAACTCTGGTCAGGACCCTGCCATGCCCAGCCCTGCAGCCATCCCCAGTCCCCAAAGCCTGCAGAGCCACTGGCCCGGCCGGCAAATACACAGGGATGGACAAGCACCGACCCGCTCTCTGGAAGGAGCCAGGCCTGCCCATCCCTGCTCCTCCATCCCTGCCAGTCCCGCACGCGTTTGCTCCCGGAGGCAGCGCACGTCGTGGGAGGCCCCGCTGCCTCCCCCGGCGGGAAGCAGCCCCCAGTTCCCGCCGGGCAGACGGCAAACAGAGCATGGAATTTGCACGGCTAAAAGTTAAATACAACACACACACGGATTTCGTCAGAGGCCCTGGCACCGCTGCCTTCACGGGATCCGATTAACAGGGAAATAAAAGGGCCAGAGAACCCACACAGCAGAGTGAGCAGATGCCCTATAAAAATCAAATACAGGGTAATCAAGGGGACCGAAAGGTACATTTAAAAAAACAAAAACCCACCCTGGAAACAAAGGAGCTGGGCTTTGTGGCTTTCCTGGGAGGGCTGCGGAATTAATGGGGAAGAGCACATGTGTTTGATAATCTTTATATGGCAAAAGACCCATCTTTCAAATATGTCACAAATTCATATTAATCACCTTCCTATTGCCTTCCGTGGCACAGCTATTCCAGTTGCCTCGGGCAAAATTGGGAACTGTCTGGTTAAAAAAAATGTTTTACATTATAATTTACAAGAGCTTACAAGTCTAGTTTCTTTTAATGGAAAGAACGATTAAAAAAAAGAGAGGAATATATATACACCCTGGTATATATACACTATATATATTAAAATATATATATATAAAAGACAGATATTGTAACTCCATCTGGAAAGAGAGAACGTTTGATCTTAACAATGTAACTTCTAGCTTTCAAACAGGCTCAGAAAACAAGAAGTCAGCAGGAGTTCAGATAAAGGAAGCTTAAAAGTCAAATAATTCTGACTCTGAACCCGAGACTTCTTAGACTCAAGGTCCTTTCCTTTACCCATTAATGGGCTGACTTGTGAGCTCAGGAACAAAGTGCTGCAATGTGAGGATTTCTGAGAGTCACTCATTACAGATCACTGAGTGGAGTCTGAGTTGCGGAAATCAAAGGATCCAATCTGGAGTAACTGGCTGAACTTCTGCTTGGAACTAATTTGTTCCGAGTTCGGCTCACCTTTCACCTCCTGAAGGCCCCGAGTAAAGTCCCTACCGGGGTCAGCCTCAAACAGCACTGGGGGGATCCCAGCTCCGCTTTAATGGTCAGCAATGGGCACCGCAGCCCCTGGGAGAGGGTGGACAGGCAGCCAGGGCAGGGGAGAAGTGATGGACACAGTGGGGCAGGACAGTGCTGGGCTTCCCGCTGCCCCATGGGCTCTCACTGCTGAGACAAGCAGATGCCTCTCCCAAGCTGGGCTAACACACCCTGCTGACATGTCCCCCCCCATCCCCACTGCTGGCCAAGGCGGGTGGTGGCAGACGGTTGTTGACACAACAGTATCTCAGAAGAGCCTGGTGTGCCTTTGCCCATCCATTCCAATTCCTGGAAATGAATCCAGGCATGTCAGGAAGGGCTCAGGAGTCGGGAGTCTGTCCTATTCCCAGCTTTGCCACTCACTCCCTCCAACATCTGGAGCAAGATACTTCTCTCCAGGGAAACAAACCTGGCTTCAGGGGAGCAGCTGGTTTAGAGGCTGAACTAATCCACGTTTAATCCAACATGTAGAGTGCCATGGACAGGCAGTGCTAGACAGCACAGAGGGATTCTCCAACTCAGAGGAATTTGAAGCGAGGAGATTAAATGATTCCCCCAAAGGCCCCGGCAGCTCAGTGGCAAAGCACAGGCTTGAACTCAAGGCTGGCGTGGCAGGGTTAAACCTCTCAGTCACCTCCACAAGGGGAAGGGCAGGTGTCAGCTGCAGGAGGCAGGGAATGGCCACCACGGAGCACGGCTGTGCTTGCCCTCCAGAGCTGCTTGTTCCCACCCCCACAGCGCTGCCCCTGCAGGCGCCCCGGGGCAGGGGCAAAGCACTGTGCTCGCAGGGGCTGCTCCCCCAGCGCCGTGTCCCGGCCCCGCTGCCTCCCGCGCTGTCCCCACTGCACCAGGGCCTGGGACACTTGGGGCAATCGCTGTGCGGGGTGGGGACACGAGCACGCACCCCACCAGTCAAACAGCCAGCGACTGCCCCAGCCACCCCCCTTCTCAGCCCACCGACCTTCCAAGGCCAATTTTCAGCCATGATGCTGCATGAGAGGCACCAGAACGGCTCTGCCGGCTCTGGGCACAGCAGGGACCATCACCAGGACGTGACCTCCACTCAGCTCAGCCTATCCTTGGAAAAGCCGGCTGTGGGCTGCAGGCTGTTGATCTCTCCCACCACCACATTGCCCAACAACCGCAGGAGAGGTTCAGGGCAAGAACAGTGACAGGCCCTGCCTGACCCTCCAAAGATATCTGAGCCAGGCAGAACATGGTACAGCAGTCCCATTCTCCTCCTCTCCAAAATATCTCTCCAGCTGGGATGTAATTTCTGCCCCCCCTCAAAAGGTAGCAAAAAATGGTCACAGTGTGAATGTGCTTGACCTTTTGTCTTGGACTAATCTAATTGTGTCGTCTTTGTGTAATCAGCCGGTAAAGGTCAGTGCTGTATTTAACATGGGGGCCCTTTAGGTACTGAATTTGCCTTGCAGTGAATTAACTTGATTATATTTCTTTCAAATATGTCAGAGACCAGGTCAGTTTAACCCTCTCTGTGCTGCCTGGGCCCACCCCTTTGTTTCCAATTCTAGGAGGTGGCACTGGGGAACAACGTGGTTAGAAACACATGCATGGGCTCCCTCGTCCTGCAGCCATGGCTGCCACCACCACCACCACCTCTTCCACCTTCCCAACAAGCCAAGTCCCAAGGGAGAGAGCAAGTGTGCTGTAAATCAGCCCGAAAAAGTTTGCAAACCAGGACACTCCAGACCACAGGGAGAGAGGGAGGGAGGGAGGGGTGAGATTCCAGATTGAATGCAGTAGGGGAAAAAAAAAATAATTCAGAAGACTCCTTTACAAACATGAACCTGTCTCAGTGGAACTCTTCCTTACGACTCCATATTGTCACAATCAAATAGGACATTACTCAAGTCCAGGTTAACGAGTCGCCTCTGCCGTTGACAGACAAGGTGTTCTCAATATCCTGCAATACATTATACATTTTAGAAAGTAAGGGTCTGTGCCGCTACCAGGGGCAGTGTGTCTGAGGCGTCGGGGATGCCACGGTGTGGAGATGGGCAGCTTTCATCAGGCAGTTCAGCTCAGCTGTGCCAGGGGACTGCACAGAGGGGAAAGCAGCCTCAGCTGATCCCCAGGCATACCCTTGGCCCTGAGGCAGTGGTGAGGGGCTGGGCAGCCTGCCCTCCTGGAGGCAGGGAGGAGAGGCCAGTGATTCACATCCTGCAGAGGTACATGCACAGGACATTGCCACAGGGCTCGCACTCAAAGAACCCCTAGGTCTGGCTTTTCTTTCTTGGCACTGGAAGTAGGGTATAAAAACACCCCTTTGCTCTTCAAACACCTCTCTCCTTCCCAAGCCTCCTGCTCCAGGCAAGGCTACTGCTTGACCCCAGAGTCTCGGGCAGGTCATGGCTCATCACCTCAAGACTGCTTTCCCCACTCGCTTCCCTCTGCTGAGCAACCTTTACGGGACTGTGTCTAGACGGAAAATGCCTCAGGCCTGCAGCTGTACTGTTGCTGCCCTAGAGCAAGCTCTCATCACCCAAAGCCTCGCTGCTTTGGTCCACGGTGGCACCCACGTCAAGCCATCTGCCTGCATGCAGGATGTAGAAAGCCCTGCTGACCCCACCTGTAGCACCAAGAACACTGTCCAGCACAGGAGACAATCCCAGAGAGCAGCACTGGGACTTGGGGGGGAACAGGCGTGTTCTGCTCCCTTGGACGCGCATGCCTGGAGGGAGAGCAGGGCAGCATCCCCAGCGCTCGTCAGGGCATCTGCGTCGGAGACCTGAGTGCTCCCTGTTCTGCCCCCCCAACCTTCCTTCTCACCGAGTTGGGGGTCAGTGGTGCTCCTACTACATCAATGATCTGGTCCTTGGTATCTCCCTTGCCCTCCTCGATGCCAAGCCCTGTCTGGCCATCTGGATGGGCACCTTCCACGCTGAGGGGGCCAATGCTCCCAGCTTTGGCCAGGGCCTCGTAGCGGTGCCGTAACATCTGCAGCTCATACTCGCAGTTGGCAAAGGCTTGTTTCAGCTCGTAGAGCAGCACCAGGTCGCTCCGCAGCTCGTTGAACATCTGCACGATCTCCTCTGTGGGCATAGGGTTGAGATCTAGGGAGAAAAAGGGGTTCTGTTAAACACCCAGACCTACAACCTTACAATGGAAAATCCCTAGAAAGGTCCTGGCTGCCCTTTCACTCCCACAAAATATATGCCAGGAGCTTCACTCCCATTATATGCATCAGTAGCCATCCCTAAGGGTTGCAGACCTGAATTTTCAGGCTGTCCTTTGGTTCTGGCCAAGGACTAAGGGTGAACCTGCAAGTCCTGGATTCAGAAACTGAAGGATGATGGAAGGTACGGATAAGACCAGATGACTGAACCTTGCTACCCACTAGGTTACACGAAGGGAGCTCTGTCTTACAGAGATACTGTATCCACACTGCCGCAGAGCATAGAAGAGCTCCTGCTGTTCCCTACATCTTTACCAAAAAAGGGTGGACAGGCTGAGCTCCCCTGCCTCTCTTGTCCTCCTCCCAGGGTAGGACTGAGGCAGAGAACTGCTCTACTGCTGTGTTTCAGACCTGTTTGTAGCAGGGACTGGCAGATCACCACCCCACGCCTTGCATTCTGCTGCACCCCACTATGCACACACACAGAGCCAGGAAGAGCTGCAAGTTCTGGAGAAGAAAAGGATGAAGCTCTGCACATTTGCCCTGACATATGTCAATGGCCCCTGTCTGCAGGGCTGCCCACATGACCCCTTCCTGCCAGCAATGTGTTCACCCTCACAAAGCCCAGGTGTGGTTCTGCACTCAAAGACACAGCAGGGCTGGAGCACCAGGAAGCCCTCAAGATATGTGTGTTCTGTAAGGCAGGAGCGGGGAATCAGGAACCCCTCCTTATCCTCATGGAAAGTGAGCTCTCAGAAGCTCTCACATCCTTCCCCAAGGCTTCCCTCAACAGTAACTCCCTTAGTTTTGCAGCAGAAAAGGGAAATCGTCCTGGCTGAGCCACTTTGACCAGCCACAGGAGGCATTCAGAACTGCACATGGTCTCCTAAACAACACACAGAGCCATAAACCAGTTGACCCAAAAAACTAACAAGACTTAACAGAAGCCAGTGCTGGGAGCAAGCTCAGTAATCTCTTGTAAATCACTAATAAGGCTTTTATTTTTCTTCTTTTTTTTTTTTTTTTTTAAATCCCCCCAGCCACAGCAGGGAGGGGGGACAGGGAAGGGATCATCAGGTGTCTAATCAAGAGGGACTGCATGCTGGGACCTGTAACACCTGAAAACTGTACCCACTGCACGGAGAGCAGCCACTGGCCACGGGCTGCACTTCTTCCCCTCTAGCTACGAGCAGGTATTGTATGTGTTAAGTGAACCCTTCTCTCTGCTGCTAAGACACTCGAGCTCAAGAGTGAGGGATGTGTGTTTACTCGCCTTTCAGCAGAGATGCTCCAGATTTTCACACAGCATGCAACCTATAAAGGGGGGATGAACAGTCCCAGATGCATTTTGGACTTGCCACCGTGAGCAGTAAATTAAGAGGAAACGAAGCTTAAAAGCGAGACAGGGCAGCCCTGAACAATGCATGTGCCATGGTCACTAACACACTTAGAAGTACCTCTCCTGGCAAGGCTGAGATTTGCCTTCCTAATACTGTGCTGCCTCTCTTGATGGTTAAAAAGGCCCAAACAAGAGAGAAACAAAGGCTCTTTTAAAAGATTTTTCTACTGGGAGGAAAAAAAAAAAACCCTGTGCATCTTGTTCTGGCTTTTACCCTCTCTTTTTTTTTTTTTAAACACATAAAATATTTTAAAAACCATTCACATACTGTTATTCAAGAAACTGGCTGTATTACTAGGGGAAAAAATAGCCCATCTCGAGAACAAAGGCTAGCTCTGTGTGTCTCTTTCTCTCTCGTGTGCCCCCTTTACTCACCTACTCCGAGTTCCATCAGCATCTGCTCCAGGGCTTTAATCTTCTTCTGTCCCACCGAGCTTGGCAGTTTCATCTGGAACACAAAGGTAACAGAGCCACACAGCTCAGAGATAGCCCTCACTCACAGCCGTCTAGTTCAAAAGGCAAGAGAGCTTTTCTTTTTATAGTGCAGGGGGAACAAAAAAAGAAAGGGAGAGAAAGGAAAATCAAGTGGTAAGAGAGGGAGACAGGGGCTGAAAGTTTTCAGACTAGGTCCGAGGGCAGGTATTGAAAAGCCCGGTCGTGAGGGCTTTTATTTTCTCTCTCGTGTGTGTGCAAGACACGCTGTTTTACAGTTTCCATGTGTCACTGAATTAACAACAAAAGTTCTTCTTGGCTTCAAACCCTCTCCTGCGGTGCCCAGCCCATCAAAGGGCTCATTTACACAGCAGCTAATGTGCAACGCTGCCCTACTTTATTCGCTTTAGCCGGCCTGATTAGACTCATGCGCTAACAGACTCACTTCTCCTTTTACCTGCTGAGCCCCAGACCTGTGGGATTCATTTACAGAGCAGGCTTTGTAACAAAGGGGAGAGACAGAGAGAGCACAGTTACTTGACTGGCGGAAGTGTGCACACACATTTACATCGGAGCTAAGGGGCTAGGTGAGAGAGGAAGCATCAGATGTGAGCTATGAAAGAGATTCGGAGCTGGCCGGGAGAGGAAGAATGCATACACTTAGCAGGGTCCTTCCTCTGCATTCATTTGGGCTCTAGCAGGAGTGCTAGCTGCTCAGACCAAGCATTTATTAGATTACCAGCAGCACAAATGCAGCTGGCACAATATGGCAGAGAGAGCAGGTTTCTAAGCCCTGCAGATACATCCAAGAAAAAATTAAAGCATTCAGCTACGCCAGCAGACGCTCCATGAAAGAAATTATTCTCAACGTCACATTGCCAACATCTTACTGCACCCAGGCATAGGCTGCCCCTCCACATCCAACCCTGGATGCCCATCACCAACCCAAGCTGCCGAGCAGGGCATTGAACAGCCAGGAGGCAAGAGCATCCTGCAGACATCCAGCACTCCACTTACTGATCAGCAGCCCAAACTCTGGCCAAACCAACCCAACATGGCTGGGAATGACCTGAAGAAAGAGACATTCTTCACTCCACCCTAAAATTGGCCTCTCAGGTGAGCTTATTGGGGGATCCTGTGGTCACCTTACTTCCCATAAGTCACATGCTGAAGTCACCAAAAACAGACAGCCCAATGCCAGTTTCCCAGATTAGACCCATCATTTCCAGTGTTCCCTGCCCCACACAAAAATGACAAGAGGCACCAATTGGAACTTCTTAACTTGGGGGACACAAAGAGTTAACAGAGCCCATTGAAGAGCTCTGGACACACAATACTTGTGTGATTACTGCAGCCCTGAGAGTCTGTCTTCACCCCTGCCCCAACACCAGCATCATGGTCTTTCTAGCCAAAGGCAGGATTCCCTTCTGTTTAACACCAGCTGGCAGAAGCAGGCTGGACACCAACCCAGCTTCAGGAACAAAGGACAAGAAACAAGAAAAGTTCACCCTTGGCTAGGCTAGGTGGACAGACAGGAGGTCTTGGTTTGTTGGTTAGAGGAAGAGCACAAGCTTTTCTCCTGGGAGGCCTCCATTAGCTCAAGGAACTACTGGCAACAGAAACGATTAACCTGGCAAAGTCTTCAACTGTGATGTTTTGCACGTCTGGCTCATGTCCCACAGGAGTCTGGTCAATGAATACTGAGCCAAAGTGTTCACTGACACGCCTGAAGATTAGAGGATGGAGCGGGGAGAGGCAGGACAAATTAATTTAACTTCAAAGAAAGGAACACTAGAGATGCTCAGGAGGAGTGGGGCTGGGAGTTTAGTTTAAAAACACATCAATTAAGCTTCCTTTTAATTCAGGCAGGAGGATCTGGCCTGCAAACAGGAAGGCTTCATTGGTTTCTCAAAGCAAGAGTATATTTTAATTTTACCATCATTAAGAAAATGTTATGATTTATGTGGCTGCTGTCGGCCTAATATCTTTAGAATTTAGCTGGCTAAGCCAATTCATCTCTAAGACTGATGAAGGCTGATTGCTCTCTATGCAAAATGTATTAAAACTAAATGAGCAGTCTATTACTCAAACGCTGCTGATAATCTGTTAGCCAGGGTCCGTTAGCTGGGCTGCCTTGTTGCAAGAGAAGCCTTCATGCCCTGCACAGCTCTGATAAGCCCAAGCTTACTTCAGAAAGCCCTTCTCTGTTTTGGTCTTTTCAGCAGATGTCCAGAGAAGCACAAGAGTGCTGGAAGTGGTGCTCACTTGCCCTCATTCCCAAAGAATGAGGTAATTTGCCAGGACCACAAGTCCCAGCCAGTGGCCCAGAGAACAGCTCTCTGGCCTGAGATGTGGGCACTGGGACATGTGGTTTCTGTGGGCCATATCTCTGCATTAACAGAAATGCCACTCTGGGCAATATTCTTGCTTACACCACAGCTCCTGGCATTTTCTTGGTGTTGTCATGGATCGAGTCCTCTGCAGGGGCTGAGGAAAATTATGTTCCTCGGAGAATTCCAGTGAGCAACCACAGCTTCCGAGGTGAATGGCATTTGCCCTTTTCTTTCCTTCCTCATAGTAGACTATTATTGTTATTTATTATCTTTAAAGTCCCCATATAATAATAATACCTGGGAAACAGATTGCTCCCATCAGAAAACTGATTAGCCGGGGTTTTTGAGGTTACTATATTTTGGATGCTCTTCTCCTTTGACAGCCTCTCCCTACAGTCCTCTTTGCAACACCAGCCTGTGCTTATAATTACACAAACGTAGCTTTTGATTTAAGGACTGTAATCCTTTGTCCCTGCTATAAACAACCTGCATTAAACACATGAACTGCATGTACCAAGAGAAAAATAAATAAAGAGCTACTGAAAATTGTGTGAGTCAACACCACAAAGCCACAGTACCAGAGCCTACCTGTGCAGAGAGGAGCCTGGGATAAGCAGAATCTACTGGCGTGCACTTGGCCTGGGAGGCACGGAATACACCGGTACTGACCTGCTCTGCTCTCCCCCGAGGGAGGAGGACATGGCTTGGGAGTTGGGCCATGCAGCTTAAATAGACCCAGAACCCACCACAAAGAGACCTGGGGTGGGCCCTGAGCAATTCCACTTCTCTAGAGGGTCTCACCACGGAGTACCCTTGAGGTCTTGCACGATACAGGGTTTTTATTTAATGTTCGAGGCATTCCGCCAACAAAACCTTGCTAATTCACACTAATGACTAGGAGACCTACTGCAAATTAATTGCTAATTGGCAAAATTCATTAAATGAACAAACAGCATAAGGAATAACTGAAGATATAGCCTCCCCAAACAGACTTGGTTCATTTATTTTTGTGTGCCATTCAGTTTTCATGATTTATGCTAATACTTTTAAGCATAGTTGTAAATGTATTTGAATCTATTTTAGTAGAGTAATGAAGTCTAAGTAGCAGCAGAGCTGGCAACACAGTCCCCTGGTATGTCTTACAGCATCACCACCTGGCAGGTAGAGACTGTCATGGGGATCTGCAGTAGGAATGGAAGAGGTCTGCAGGATCTACAGACACACTCAGCTAGGTCCCTCAAGTGATTACATCTGTGTGGCCATCTTAAATGTCCTGCTCTCAATTAATCACTTTCTTCATAAATGCTCCTTTTCTGGTGCTTACAACTGCCCAGCCCCCCCATCAAAATCCTCTTTTGTGCTGAAACCTGTTGTTTGGTGCATCACCAAAATACAAGGTTTTTAAAATTAATCAGTGGTTATTTAAATATTTCACACCCCCTCCCCAAGCTGCACTTCATTTTAATTCAATTTTGAGATAACCTTTTCTTTAAAAATCAACCTTCCCTAACCCTAAACAATATGACTGTCCTAAAACTGATAATCCTAAAATCTCCACACATCTGACCTGTGTCTGTACAGCTGTAAACCTGGGGTTTTATGCACCAGCACCAGTATTGTTCAGCATTATAATACAGCTCACTGACATTGAAAACCACCTTCTTGGTGGATTTCAGCAGCAAAAAAGAAAAAAAACTTTCTTCATAGGCACTTTCTTCATAGGTATCTTTAGAGCTGAATTGTTTAGTGGGTTTCCAGGAAGAAGTGCTAAAGTTTCAGATGAATAACGTTTTTTGCATTTTCTGCCTGAAGGTCAAACTTTCCTGGGCTGCACGGCTCTACTCTGCGGGAGCAGAGAGCCTCCGCTCCTGCACAGTTTTAAGACTCAAGGAAGGAAAGAACCCTATTAAGCACTTTAGTCTTAGCACTCTGGAATTTAAAAAACCCCAACAGAGAAATTCAATTTCGGATGCGAACGTGCACGTTTCTGAAGCTCTGAGGTGCTTCACTGCTCGGAACTCGGGTGCTGCGGCGGAAGGCGGACGGGCACATGCAATGGGTATATCCAAAAGTTAGAAAAGTGTGGAACTGCACAGGTATTCTCTGTCTCAAAGAACATACATGCTTCCCTCTGCCCCAGCTTACAGCTGTGTCTTACGTCTGTGCCTGCTGATCTGTCACACTAAGATTTGGGACAGGTAAAAATAAGGATTAATACCACTATGCCATCTCTACTACGCTCCGTAAGACATTAAACACGCAGCCATCTCTTTGGGGTGGCACGTGACCACCAACTTGCTCCATCAGTGAGGCTTAATGCTAAATAAACCAATCTTTTAAAAAGAAAACATTACTATAATAACTTATGTAAATGGTTATTTCAGGGGTTTTTTGGACTGAAGTTAAACAGACCTCACAAATCCCCAAATCAATTGTACACAAATATAAATTCTGTACTTGAATCATCCTGGTAAACTAAACCAGTTTTACAGAAATACACCTAGTGAAAGCTTTGTCAGGTGAGGGAGGCCAACAGATTCCAGAGAAGCACAGCACATGTAGGCATATGGCAAAGTAGCAGCTCACTGATCCTATAAACATTAATGCCTCGTTATTCATCTGTAGCACTGATTCAAGAGGTAAAGCTAAGAGAGATCTCCTAAAGGAACCAAAGGTCCTGGAGCATCAATGTCACAGCACGATGGGTTTTCACCAGTGCAGGCAAGAAGGTATTCAAGGTTTTTATACTACTCTCCCACCCTTTCTCCCCTAGGAAGGGGGTACAGATAGCTTTGACACTACACAAGTGGCCTAAAATTAGAATTACTTGGAATCCACACAGTGATGGCTGAAAACCTGTAAAGCACCAGCTTTCTCCCAGTTTGACACACAGTTTGTGACAAGAAACAAGACAACTGAGAAAACAAGAAGAATTCACACCTTGTCAGGACTGCCTGCCATTTAGAAGATGGTCATCTTCCTGCAAGCAAAGCATTATCTACCACTTACAAATCCTGAGATTCCCTGCCCTCAAATACCTTTTGCTTTAAAAATAGCACAAGCCTGTAAAATAAATGCAAAAGGACTACAGAAAGTGTTTGTGTAAGGAAAAATAAGAAAATACATGGTGCAGAAGAAAGAGCTGCACAGGACATTTTCTACTGGGGGCTATTTTATGCTAAAAACGCATTACCAGAACGACACTATAGAATTTTGCTTTAAGCAGATCTGCAGATTCCCCCTGCAGTCCTACCCCTGCCTCTCACTACAAGCTGAGACCTGTAGAGGTGGCTGCAAAACCCTGACAGGCTGCAGCCCCTAAGCTGCATCTGACTGAAACAATTCCAGAGCACAGAAGCGTGTGCTGTGATCGCAGGGAGGGTCCACAGGAGGGGAAACTCCAAGGATACTCTCCCATAGTATAAGAACCTTTTGTGAACTTCCAGATCAGACACAAGAAACTGTAGCAAAACATGCATTTAGTCTTGATGTCGCTTTTCTCTTAAATAATTTAAGTGAATCTACACTCACACAAATACAAACAACCACTGTGACTAATTACAGTCCGATCATTATATTGGTTACCCTAATGAAAAAAAAAGTGATATATATGGAGCTCTGCACAAGTTACATACAATAAAATTAGCTAATGAATGGCACTCAGGACTGTGTCACTACAGGCACACAAAGGTAGTAAAAGCTTCTCAAATTGGGCCAGGACTGACAAACAAAGGCCTCATGCTTCATGGGCACTGTTTGGTACTGGATGATTCAACAGAAGCAGCAACACAGTGTGTCCTTTCCAGAACTACAGTTTATTTTAAAGGCCCCATTCCTGTATCCAGAGTGCTCTCTTTACACCTGACAACCTACTAAGGCTTTGGTCCGGATGCTCTCCCACTCCAGTAACCTCCACGAAAAAGGTAAAGGATGCATTTTCTTTCAGCAAGTTAACATTAGGTGCCTTTCATTAGGCACCTAATAAACACTAGTTTAGCTAAGAACAAGAATGGAGGGAGAGAAGTGCTGAATTCACTTTCTGTAGTTCATTCAAGATTTTGTATCCTTTGCTGTTCCCTTTAAAAATAAATGCACCGATATTTTCGCTTTATTTCATTCTCTACAGGCAGGAGTTTGATTAGGAAATGCACCAGCACTCTCTTGGCCCTAATTAAAGGGCATATAATACAACAAATAGATGGCAATACCACAACATGAATTCGATCCAGCCTGCATCATTTGTTCATAACTTTTATTCACAGAAATGAGAATACTACTTCCCTTCCACACTTCTGTCAGGCTCCCCATGGAAATTACTCTTGCCCGCTCTCTCGTAGAGCGCAAAACATACAACTTTGCTAATGAAAAATTGCTAACAGAAGCAACAAGCACATCTCAGCTAACTAATCCATGGGATGTCCAGACCTGGAAACATAAACTTTCCTAACTAATAAGGGTGTGCTGATCTCCATCAGATTGATGTCAGGATGCCTTGGAGTGCAATCAATACAAAACAAATAAATAATTAATTGCTCCAAGTAATTAGATTTATCAAATCCAAATAAAAATAACTGATATTTTATGGAACTGCTTCCAAAGCTGAACCTCTGAAGGGACAGCATTGATCACAGGAGGACAGACAGATGTTTCCCATGTTCACAGCCGATGAGGTCTGGGTTTGCATTAATGACAGGGAAGGAACAGAGCCAAGAGTCTCCGCTGCAGAGTAGACAGGCAGCGTGCTTGGCCATTTAATTACAGGTCAGATCAAATACAGAGAATAAACATGTCTAAACACATACACACAACCCCATCTTCCTCTAGAAATATCATTCACCTTGGAGGTGCAGTAAGTACTCAGTTCTCACTCTGAGAAAATAAAAAAAAAAAAGGAAAAACTCACACACACGCTTTTCCCCCACAACCACGGTAAATTCTTATTCATTAATCAGTGCTAAAAATAAGTGCTCAGCAGGCTACTAAATATTTAAAAACTGTTGAGTGTGAATATTTGAATCAATGGATACTAAAGCTCTATTTGTAATTTTCCTTCCTCTATTTCTTTCTTAATTTGTTCAACTGGCAAATTGTCTACAAGATCCCAGTTAGCATATGGAGCCAGGCTGCTGGCTGGAAGCCTCTTCTGAGGGGAGGAGGCCAGCTTTGAATGACTAAGCTGGAACATCCCTCAGTCCTTTCTGCAGATTGAGAACTCTACAAACTCCTTTTCATCATGGAGTTTTGTCTTGTTTCCAGATGAGACATCACTCAATCAATTCTCTTCCAGTTCCTTTGTTTCCAAACCCATGACAACAGAGCAAGGACACAGATGTATCCCTCAACATGCAGGAGTTGGGACAAACATCCACCCCTTTCCATGCATCACCTTCCTTCTTAAAAGCACTGCTGCAAAAATTCAACAGCAGTATTGAAATCAGAAGTTAAAATTCACAGAAAGGGTCAAGAGAGAAGAATAACTCAAAACACAGTGCAGAGATGTTAGGTATGCCAAAGTCAAGCACTTTAAACACAATGAAGTCAAAGATAAAGGTTAAACTTAAAAGAAAGCTGAACATGACATACTACAGAAACACTGTGGTGAAACCAAAACAAACTCAGCTCTGCCCTACAGAAGCAACATGATGCCCAGATCACAAATGTGTGGTTACTGTTGGTTTGTCTGGGTCCTGGAAAAGATTCAAGTTCAACAGCTCCCATTTTCCTTTCCTTCAGGCAGATCCTCAGCAAAGGACTCCTTCCTCATAGCTCCCTGCTTTCCTTTAGTCTCTTCCTCACCTTTCCCTGTTCAAATTCCCTACCACCTTTCATGTCCTCTGGCTCTTTGGCTGTCTGCCCTCCCAGCTGAGCAGGTCTGGTATAACAGGACGTTTTCCAGAAGCAATGCTTAGGATTAATAACACATTTCTGATCTTATTTTCATAACACGGTTTTACTAACAGCAAAGGCAAAGGAACTCTTGAAAGGCTTGCCCCCTTCCAAAACATCTGCTGCTGCCTCCTGTTCTCAGTGGCACCAAGGCAATACACTGCCTTGAATTAAGAGGAAGCTTTTCATAATGCCCAGTTTCCCACTGCCTTAGAGAAACTTGCAGCCTGTGCTGTCAGGAGGCAGAGGGGAAATCCCATGCAGAGCAAGGGCACGGGGGCTGTGGCCTTCTTTGCCTGTGGCCACAGTCCCATGGAGAACAATGGGAGACTGAAGCCACTCTGATAGAAGGCAGCTTGTCAAACTCACTGCAGAAGATTACTCTTCAGCGTCTGCTGAAGGAGAAACTTTCGGTTATGAAGAATAATGGCTGTAAGTGACCATTAATCCTAAGGGGGAAAAAAATAGTCTTCAAATTCAGCCTGTCCATAAGATTTTGTAAGCTGTAATGACAGGGGGAATTTGAAAAGCCAGGGCTATTGTCATAAAAACTACTGGGAACAAATTAAGTTGAATACGGATTCCTAACTTTTTCTTCAAGGACTCATTTCTATAAATTAATTTTAACTCAAGATTTCAGACTAATTGTAAATCCTCAGGAAAAAAAAAAAAATCTCTAATCAAAGAGTAAGTGCTATTATCCTGGGGATGATATGGTACATTTTTCACACATGACAGAGGTTGAGCCCTGATCTCAGTGCAAAATCCAACTTCGCCTAACCAGGAAAGTATAAAGCACAGTAGCAAAGTACAAAATAAAGGAGGACAATAGAAGCCTTTAGGTGGGGAACTCTTTAGGTCCTCAGGCAAAAGAACTTACTGCAGGATATCACAAGCTTTTAGAAATCATTTTCCAATGTGCTAAGGGCAAAACATCTTAGGCTGCTCGTTGCCAGAGTACAAGTTTCCAGCAATTCATCCCAATTCCTCACTTAGTCCCAGTCAGCTCCCACCCTGATCAATTCCACACCACTGGAGTGCAGAGGGTTTGCCACAGAAATCCCACAAGTAAAATCATTTGGATTAGCATGGATTGTCAACTCTACACCATTTAGCACTTCAGCACCTCTTACCAGTTCAAAAGGCCCGTACTGACCTCACGTAATTAATTCTCCCCATCATGCATCTGTGAAGCAAGTGAGTCTAATAGCTCCCATTTTAGAAACAGTGAAGACTTGGATAAGGAAGCCAAATGACTGGCTAAAAGACAAAAATGAATTCATTCTACTGGGTTAGAGGTGGGTTTCATGTTTTCAAACAACAAAGTGTTGTTTTTTCACCTAGATCAGTGATTTACCATCTTTTTTTAATTCACAAACCACTGGTACTTCTAATAACAGCATTTATCTCCTTAAAAATTTCGAGTATAAGAAGTTGCTCTAGGTCATTCCAGGAGCTTGGATACCGCAGGCTAAAAGTCACTGAATCAGACTGCCATGCCTCAGCTTATCACTGCATTTTGTGACCATTAAAGGGAACAGATAAAAGCATGTAGCACCCATTTTCATGAAGGCTGGGATTCGAATTGCCTGTTTGGCACACAAAAAGGCTGCTGGCTTTGCCAGATGGTTCCATCACTGATAGGTTATTGCTCAGCTTCTCTTCCAGAGGGGGTAAAAAAAATAGAAAAGATTAACCACCACTTATTAGTTTTCAAAATCCAAATCAATCTCCATAAATTACTCTATTTATCTTAGTGCCGGAGAACACATCTGCCACGTCTCCATAAATCTCAACACATGCACTGCAGTCTTGCTTGTCTCTTGACTGTGATTTCCTCCAGGCTGTAGCCCCTCACTCAAACAGGTAGCCTGCACATGGTGGCACTTGTACACTCCAGGGGTTCCTCAGCAGTGACCTTGCTGAGGCATCCTGCCTCTAACATGCACGTGCACCTCTATGTCAAAGCAGCACGATCCCAAACACATTTCTAGTAACAGCCCCAGGCTGTTCCCAGCAAGATCTGAAACTATTCTGACAACAAAAGAACATTCCATAAAAACACTCTTTTAAATTACTATGCCAAGTGAGGGTGCCAGACAAGGAACCTACTTATCCAACTTTGCTATAGTAAAGCAACTAAAAATTAGCACTTGTACTGGGCACACAGGATTTTGCTGTCAAAACCCCTCTGAAAACATTCAGTCAGCCAAGCAGGTTTAACTTGCTCAATATCTTAAAACCTGTGGCTAAGAGGCAGGTCTCAAGTCTTTTCTCAGGAATATCTCTGCAGCAGAATGAACAGAGGGGCTTTTCCAAAAAAATATTTTTTAAGGTAATGGAAACAGAAAGGCTAAAAATCATATGTGTTTATGTGTCTCTGTTTTTTTCAAGACATGACCTGAACATCCGGTTCTTAGAGATGATCTTCACTAGATGATCTTTAAGGTCCCTTCCAACTCAAACCACTCTGAAAGCACTTCTCAGCTATTGACATATGTCCTTTACGAGGCCTACTAGTTTTGGCTGTGAGCTCTGTTTGGACTGGACAGCTCCATTTGGGTCTGTCACACGTGTCTAACAGCAGAGCAGGCACACCAGCAACAAACACCAGCAAGTTCAGGTGCCTCTGCAAGGCGACGAGCTGCCTTTGACAGTGCCAGCATTCCAGGTTTCTGAGTCTCCACATTTATGGAATTCCTTTCTTATTTTAGAGGCAAGAACTTGACTTTCTTTAGCTATAAAAGGAGAACAGATGAGGAGAGAGACAAGCAGACTGAAAGACATTAACAGAGATCCCACGGGACCAGGACAGCAGCCTACCCTCTGGCTTCGCAGCGTGACACCTGCAGATTTGAAGTCAGGAAACTTGATGCCAGCAGTCTCGGGAACAGCCTGAAAGAGATCGAAACAGGATGTGTTGAGGGAGGAAACACAAGAAACACAAGATTTCATACAGAGACTATCTGAAGGGGAAACACTGTTTCCTATGACGGAGAACCACCTGCCACGGCCACATGTTGGAGCTGAGGCAAGAGGAAAATCCCGAGCAATGGGATTCAGTGGGAAAATCCCAAGCAATTCACTGAGGGAAATACTCCAGTTCAAGGTATCTTTGGAAAGCTCAAGCATTTTTGGTCAGTTGGTTTGAATGCACTGCTCTGCACAGACACTTATACCCATCCACACAGAAACCCTAACTCTAAATGGTATTCATGCACATTTGCCCAATATTATCCTTATCTAAGTTAGACCCATTTCACTGATCAAAACAGCCCAGGACTTCCCTAAATCTTGGCTTTTGACTGCGAACTCTCTAAGGAATGAGCTGAGAAACCTCTGATCTGTACAGACATGAGCCCACTAATGAGGATGCAGTGACTGGCCCCCTCCAGGGAAGCCTGCTGTTCATACATGTTTTGTCATTTGTCCACTCATTAGACAGTTTTCCTTCTCACTCACTTCACATTTTAAGCATAGCAGTAAAATGCAGCAAACTTCCAATGCTGTTGTCGCTAACGCTACGGCATTTAGTTGCATTTCAACAAAATGGAAAGAAATAAAAAGTCTTTAAAAAGTCTGTGCTGCTGAGCAAAGCACAAGGTGAGCAAACCTTTAAACTATTAAAACAGGCTATCTGCAGGGCCCTGTGCACTGAATGGGGTGGGGTCCCCTGAATGGGTAAACAATACTCATGATTCAACCTAAGAATAGCCACAACCTCTGCAAAACACATGCACAACCATATTTTTCCAAAAGGAAGAGTCACCTCAGATCTCCCAGTTTCTCTAGAGACATCATTTGCCTGCTGCTCCCACATTTCTCTGCAGAGAGGCCCTGCAGCTTGTTCTTTGTTTGTTCCAGACAGGGCTGAGACAAGCAGGGCTGCCCCAAGATCATAAGAGAGGCTGAAGGGCAGTGACTTGATTTCTAAAGTTCCCTGCCAATGACTCTCACATCTCTATTAGCTATCTCTGTGTCTTGGTCTTGAGGTGGCCAGGCATTAATATTATTTCAGTTATCTGTTGTTGGTCAAATAAACAGAGGGCCCAGGAAGAGAGTCCTAAATAGGACCATGAAGGAAAAGGTATTCTCTAAGTACCAACAGGGCCCATGAACTTGCAGAGATCACTCTGATCTGTGGTAGGATATAGCCTCCCTGCTCACATTATTAGAGACAAACAAGGCTGCAATCAAAAATCAACCCTCTCTGCTTCCTTTGGATGAAGGCTGGCTGTCAGACTCCCCGAACTCTGCCCCTCAGCCTGTTGCTGAACACCCTGACAGAAGCAGTGAGGGTAAATCAGCATCGTTGCCTCAGCCGAGCCCACTCCGACTGCGCTCGGCACATAAGCAATTAAATGGGTTCTTTTGCCTCGTGTGCCTGTACAGCCTGTACATGCTGTAAACGCTTCAACCTCAATTGACTCTTTGGTAAATGATTTTCCTTTGTTGAAATGATGCTGATGCAGCTCCCGATTCAAATTCTTAGTTAAAATGCAATTTTTTTCTTAACATTTCCCAGCTATAGTTGGTAATTGACTCCTAATGGACTCTGTCATGGTTGAAATGATGCTAGTGCAACAACAGAAACTGCTTCTCTGCCCACCCTGGCGTGCCCATCCACTATGTGCCTGCAGACAGGCACCAGCCAACATTTAGGGGTGGACTCCCCTGCCTTGGCATCCTCAGCATCTTTCCAGCACCATTCTCTAGCCCTCTTTTTTCATTACCACCATCGATGAACTGCTTTCTTTAGAAGGAGATATGTCAGCTATGGCTGAGCTTTCCCAGATGAACACTCAAGGGAATTCAAGGCACGAGGTGCCCAGTGATACTATATTCATCACATAGCAGGGACACACACGGGACACAACACACTGAAAGAGTGTTTTGAGGAAGTGGTGGCCATTAGGCACAGTTCTAGAAAAAACTGTCTAGCATTCACTACTTCTCTCCCCTCCCTGTATAGAACCTTTTGGAGAAAAGTGCTCTCTGTTCACAAGGTGAACGGACAGGAATTCCCAGGGACTCACTGGAAACATCTGAGATTTTTTTAACAGCCCTTTCCTACTGAAAGTGCTGAATTTAGATCAGTCCATGCTGTCCTCCTCTTTCCAGAAAGGGAAACTGAGGTAGCATCAAACGTGAACTGAAACCTGTGTTCTGGACTCCTTAGACTTCAGCTCAGCTCAGGGAGAAATACCAATAGGTCCCAGAATACAAGAGTCCCACAGCAGGGCTGCTCTGATCGCAGCTGAGGATCAGGAGAGGGGCATGTACTGAATTTGGGGAGATGCTGCTGAGACTCAGGAGATGGGGAGGAAAGGAAAACTTGGACTAGAAAAAGAATGCAGGTGAAAGACAATGGGTATGTGGGCCAACCCTACAGAGCAGTAACAGAATACACTTGGGAGAAGCAGGGAGATAGATGTTTCTCCTTGCCATGATGCATGAATGGCTGGCATCATTTCATCTCGTTTCTCAGGGAAGGAAAGAGAAACAAGACTTAAAGCAGCATTTTTCAAAGGGGAGAGAGACAGAGAGCACACCAGAGGACACTGACGATGGTTGTCTTACACTAATCTGCCTTCCAAAGATGCAACCAAAAAAACATCTGCCAGAAGGCAGCCAGCAGTTGCTCCCCCTGCCCAAAAAGGGCCTGATCCCTGTAGGGTTGCTGAAGAAAAACACATTACCCAGCCAGAGCATAAACAGGGGAAATTAAAAAAAAAAAAAAAAAAAAAAAAGAAGGAAAAAGAGAGGAGTGTTTACAGGCTTCTCTGTCTCCTTCTTCTGTGGCAGCTTCTTCTTGGGAGCCTTGCGCTCGGCACGCCTCTGCTCAGTTGTGGTGTCAGCAGCTGTGATGAGCTTCTGCAGGTCTTGGGTTCTCTTTTCTCTCTCTTTCTTCCTGGTTTCAATTTTGCGGAGCTCCTGGATGAGGTATTCTTCTTCTGCCACCTGCAGACCAGAGAACGACAAGGCAATCAGAGAGCAGAGGAAGCCTGGCAAGTCAAGGGGGCCATCTACCGATTACAGCTCTGCCCCAGGCTAGCCTGGGAATGATTTTATGCTCCTGCTTAACATTTTGGACTTGTAGAGCACATTATGCTCCATAACCTTACCCTGCGTCCATGGCAATGCCACTCTACAATCTGGGAGGTGCTGTATCACAACATCCATGATGCACCCTACATCAGCATCCATAAATGACTAATCCCATCTCCAAAGAGACCAAGAGCACAGACAGATGGGTAAAAAAGTCCAAATACACCATAGCTGCAAAATGCAGTGTTGTGAAAAGCTGGCTTCCCTTCCCAGACACAGCAAACTGAACCTAGAGCAGCTATGCCTAGTACTGACACCTGTCAATGAGGAAAGCACAAGCAGAGTAACTACATGCATGAACTTGTCCATAGAGGGAACTACTAACTGAAAAGGATGCTCTCCCCCAGCCTTTGGGGAACACACAGTTTCTTAACCTCTAAACTGTGGGACCATTACATAGCTTCAGCAAAGAGGAGAACTAAACATACAGATTTACAGGTTTTGATGTTTTCTGGTAAGACTTTTTCTCTCAAGGAAATAATTCTCTCCTCACGAGACTCTGGGACTCATGAGGGCATTGATCTGAGAATTTGTTTCTATCCAGAGGACTAGTCCAATAAGTGTCACTGACAAGGTCCTGGCAGTTACCAGAGACCATAACTCTGCTCACATAGCCCCTTCTCCTGTGTAGTCAGATTTCTCAGTTATTGTCCTTTTATACCCCTTAAATTGACATTAATCCAAAAACAAAAGCAGTACTCAGGTACTGCTCTTTTGCTGTCCAGCCTTTCTTTTCCTTTCCCACCCTCTGGCCCATATCATGCACCTACTGACTCAACTTACAAATCTTTTGGAGGAGTGATGCTCTCTTGACCAAGTTACCTGCTCTGGTGTCCTATTGTAAAGCCTTTCCAGTTGTTCCTTCCTTCGTCTCTCATGGCCAGCATCAAAGACTGGGATTTTCAGGTCTGTGCCTGGAGCTGCACGAATATTAGCCAGCTTGGCACAAATGTGGTAATATCGTTCCTTCAGGTCCTCCACTGATCTTTTCTGTGGAAGACATCACAGGAAGACAACATTATGGAAGTACCAAGCAAAACCTTGTGCAGTAGCCACTCAAGGACCACTGGCTGAAGGATGTCAGATGCAAGACAAGACACAATGCCTGGGAGCACGACCAGCAGGAAGCTTTGCCACTGCTGGAGGAATGACAGGGAAGGAGGAGTTTCTCAGTGAGCTGTGTGAATTAACTGTCATGGGTTCACAGCTACTGCTTTAAAAACACCACTCAAAGGCTCCAGCTATTCCACTGAGGGTTTAGAGACAACACAGCAGTGGAGCACCCCCAGATAAAAGGATGCAAAGAGAGTTGAGAGGAGAAAATCTTCAAGCAGGAAACTGCAACAAATGCACAGGAGGTCTCTGAGCTGCTCCAGACAATGGTCATTCAAGCCACAACCAAGATGGTATCAGCTGCAACAATTCACTGCCCATCATCACAGAGCCTGAGCTGTGTACCATTACCACAAGCATCAAGGGTGTCTGGGCTGCTCAGCTGGGCAGACTCTTGTTAGTTCACTTTGCTAGAGGCTCTTTATGTGAGCGTTTCAGAGGGCAAGAAAAAGCTCCAGCATTTGGAGCTGCTCTGTACGAGTCACATCTTTCCCTACGTCACCAGGAAGCATGGAACCAGTAGTTACAGGACATTTAAGATTATGACACCAGGATTGCATTTCCAGACCACTGGTGGTCCCTGTTTCATGGCAGAGATGGTGGAAACCCCCACCAGGTCAGACCATAAATCAGGAGCAGTACCAGGGAAAGTCCCAATCTCCAGCATTCGTTAGCAGACTCTTCTCCAAGGGCCTAGGCTGGAATCCAAAACACCTAGCCTACTCAGCTAAACAAACTCCCCAGCTGCCTTACCTTCAAGGAACAACGAGCTGTTCTCCTGGCAGGTGCAAACCTTCTAACTTTCTAATAAAACACAACAGGGAATGAGCACAAGTCACAGTGGATTTAATTACAAACAAAGCAAGCAGCAATGCCCTGTGCTGGAAATTCAATATTCCTTGCTGCCAATAATCCATTATTTTCCCCTAATGAAGTTGATACAAAGGGTAACTTGGTCTTTTAAGTGCAGAAAGCCCTGCACATGCCATAGCAGCAGGTTTCTAGGAGCACCTTGGCCCCCAGGACTCACCTTGAACTGCTGGTGATCGTAGCGGTCGTGAATGACCACGAAGCGCAGATCAAAGCGCCGAGCCAGGTCGAAGAGGTGGTCTGTCTCAGCTTTGGTCCACGCATCGTCGTGGAGATACATCTGGTACTCCTGCTCCGAGTAGACAGGTACCTGCACTGTCTGTGAAGAGAAAAGAAAACCACGGTAGCTCTCCTGCGGCACTGCCCTCCTCGCTGCCAGCCGGTAAGGGCCGGGATACCTGAGCCAAGAACATGAGCACGGCGCTGACAGGAAGGGGCTGCCATGACCCTGAGCAATGAGTCCTCAGGGTAGGAAACATGACGAGCAGGCAGAGGACTTGATATGGAGCAAATGTGTGATCCCAGGGCCATAAACATGACATTCTGGGGAGCCAACCAGGAACTACAACCTGGAAGGCTGAAACCAATTTCAGGTTGCTGACACAGGCAGAGGTCAGCAAGCCACATCCTGACTATAGGTTTCAAAATTATCAGGCCGACATGACAGTGAAACCAAGGTCCAGCCAGCCTCCCTGCATTCCTCCCATACAGCAACATCAATACCTTGGCGTAAACTGCTTTGACAGTTGACTCTTTTCTTGGGTTGGGACACACTCGCTTGTACAGGATGAACAGGAAAGGCAAGGAGCAGTAGTGCCCAGCCTTTTGCACACCTTCTGCTTTGATACTCAACCTGCTCCTTTCATGTTCTGTGCAGACAGCACCAGGAAGATCTGAAATGCTGAGTACTGTACAAGTGAGAGCCATAAACTTGGTAAACAACTTTGTCCCTCTCTTCCTCATCCACCCTTTCTCCAGCAGAGCCACAGAGCCAAACAACAGTCCAATTCTCCGTGTCCCAAGGTGCCTAAAAGGCCAAGCCCACACCACTGTCCTCAGTCTGGAACTGCTCTGCAAGGGCTCTATCCAGAACACAAGTATCACATGAGTACTAAAGGAACAGTAAAAATACTTAGTATATTAGGGGAAACCCTAGCATGTGGTAAAGCAAAAGTGTAAACAAGCCTGTGCTTTCCCCCCTTACCTCCTCCCACCACTCCTGTGGTAAAACTTTGCTCAGCCTGAGGAGATCCTGCCTCCACAAGAAAACATGGTGTGCATGTGAGCAGCACATGTGCTTTAACACCTCTACAGCCCTGTGGCCTATACCAGGAAAGTTACCCTCATGAACATCTCTGAGGAGCATTTCTGAGCCTCCAAATAACAGCCTCTTTAGGTCTACTGCTGTTCTTCCCTCACTTAGACACAAGAAGCCCAAAGCATATCTCTTGGGGATGCACTGCACCTCAACCTTCAAGCCTCACTTCCACCAGGAGCAATGTGCCATCCTACCAGACACTGCAAGGATGTCCCATGCACATCATGAAACAAAGTAATTTCTCGAGTAGCACACACACACATGAGAAGAGCCAGCATGGCCCTCTGCAGTGGATGGAAGGGAAGGTGGCAGACACCTCACCAGACAAGAGAGAGCAACAAGAGCAAAGGCACTTCCATAACACTTCCTCAGCCCCCACTCATGGCTGCTTAGGTGAGAACCACTGAGAAGTGAGAAGGTGGGAACAGATGGAAAGCTTGAGCCCACCATGGGATGACTACACGTTCGAATGCAATGTGACCATGAGAAGGCAAATATGACTCCCAGAGAGGGATTTCCAGCAGAAACCAGCAGTGTTTCAGTTGCACAACAAGAATACTGGTAGGAATACCAACTACAACACTACTGATCCCTGGCCAGGAAAGATGAACTGAAATGGAAACAAGTAGAGAGAAGAGCAACGAGGATGAAAAATGGGGTGGAGAGCTTGTCTTCCCACAGCAGACTGGAAGAGAAAGCAGCCTTGCAAAGGAAGTCTGGAAGGGAATCTGCAGACTTCAAGTATGCTAGATGAAACGAAAGGAACATCCCTGGGAAGAAAAGAACAACTGAAATAAGAAGGAAAGAAACCAACTTGCAAAAAAATGCCAATTTAACATGGAAAATTTAACCTGGAAATGAAATGGAGCAGAGACAGTCTGGAACAGCTTCCCAAGGAAGCACAGGGGCAGGAAAAGCCAAGCGCTTTTCAAAAGGAACTTGATCAGTTTATGAAAGGGACTGGATGGTGGCAGGACCCAAAAGAGCCAAGAGGAGGATTCAATGGCCCAGAAAACCTCTCTCAGTCCAACATTTTACACTATAAACTCACACAATGATGAGCATTAAATTAGCTGAAACTGCTCAGGATCCTGGAGCCATGAGACAGTTCTGTAAAAAGACATCAGCACAATGCCTAGTAGTGGTGAAAAGACAAAGTGAACAGTAAGAATGATGAGGGAAATAGAGAAACACAGCCCACGTACAAACCCACCACGCTTTCATAAGTGAAACACTCATTCCTAGTCCACCCATTTCAAAAGAAAGGATATTTGAGAACAACGAGGGTGAGACAGTGCACAGGAGGGCATGTCAAATTACAGAAAACACAGTACACAGCAAGGACCATTTACTACATTATGTAACACGAGATCTCAGAGGCACTAAATGAAACCTCAAGGCAGCAGTTTGAAATGAGCAGAAGAAAGCACCATTGCACACCACACAAAATTAACCTGAAGAACTCATTACCATGGGATATTCACAGAGCAGCTTTCTGCCCTGAACATACCTAGCAAGAATTATTAAACACAAATTCCAAGTTAAGAAATCCTTAAGCCAAAGACCACAAGAAGCTAGGAAAAAAATATATTTGCCCCATTCTCATGCTCCTTCTCTAAGCCTTTACTGATGGTAGCCAGAAAAAGAATATCAGCTGAGACAGGGCTTTGCTCTAACACCAGGAAAGCTGCTTTCATACTTCTATTTCACACCCTGAAACAAGGCTCGGTGTACACGGTGAAACCCAAGCTTACATTTTGGATCTCACAATGAAGAGGAGGGATTTGGTTTGGAGACTGGAAGCACAGACAAAAGGGAAGCAACTGAGCAGTGACTCAGGAGCTGGGTTAAGTAGCTTGAGCGACCAACAGGACAGACTACACAGGAAAATAGCCTCATGCCAAGGGGAGCGAGAGATTCAGGCAAAGGTATCAAGTATGAGAGAAGGAACCCACTAAAGAGTCTGGAAAACTAAATAAAATTCCCCTAACACAGCAAATATCTGCAAAACTCTTCATCTTGCCTTCGACCTTCTTAACTACAGAACCACAAGGGTAACAACTTGCTCCTAATATTATGTGATTGTGCAGATGGCAGAGGTCTGTACCACTAATCTAAAGGTTACAGCCTTGCTGAAGGCTCTTCTGTCTGTCAATTCACAGTACCTGATAAAGTTAAGGAAACGAGAATTGTATAATTACAACACCCATGTGTGGCCTCCTCTGATAAACTCAGTTGAACTCAGCCAAAGCCAGTTGCAGCAGTAAAGTCTTGGAGACAATTAGCCTCACAAAGTTTCACTCAGGCAGCTAGGTAGGTGCCTTGACTAAGTGAGTCATACTTCAGACTTCCACCCCAGACATCAGAGAAGAGATACCACAGGAGGCTCTTACCAATGTCCCAGCAAGAGGAAAAGCATCAGTCAGAGCTTGAGCCTTCTAACATATAAGGTCAACCAACCACTTAACTCTGCAGGAAGCCAAGCTTTGTTAGAGCTGATGCTCTGTGGGTTACAAACTTAAAATATTGTATACGGTTACACACAAGCAGAGCTTTTGTGGAATCACGTTAGCACACGCTTTTTTTTACCCTTTCAGATTTGCATCATGAAGGGAGTTAAATTACATTATGTAGGCACCCTAACTCCGCTCCTTCCTAACTTTGGAGGTCCTGGCTTTGAAGTATAAATCTTGATGTACTTTTCTTTGTGCATAGACATGAAAGGTCCAGCCACTCAAAGCAGATACATCTGGGACAAAAGACAGCAGGAGATTACAACAACACATTGTGACAATTTAATATAAGACGCAAAGAACAGGGTACTGCACCACACTGATACCACAAGAGCAATTTCAGAGGGAACACAACGTAATTCAGCATCTGTGCTGGAATCTGGCCAAAAGGTTGCAAGCCAGCTTTTTGGCCATGAAGCTCAAGTAATTTTTTTCATACTGGGAAAAATAACAAGACTTATGACTTTAATGTCTCACTCAGAATAGAATATCTTTGAGTACCCTGAGCCTGTAATCAGGGGGAGGATGTTGGTCAGGAACTGAGAGAGATGGTAGAGTGCCTCCTCACCAAATCAATGACTGCACACCTGAAACACAGGGGGCTCCAGCAAGCTCTGACCACACATGGAGCCCATTTCCCTTGAATTATTTGGAGTCTGTGGTCACGTGGCTGCAGGCCATGCTGCAATTTAAAATGCAATTACCAAACCTAACACAGCCTTCACTTGTTGAAAGAACCAACTTCCTCTCTGGACAGTCAAGAAGCTGACTGAAGGGTATTTTCCAGCTGCTATTTATATGCTTTTGTTTGAAAGTGCTCCCACTTACTTTATTGAACCTGGCAAAAGGGTAGTCCTTCCCTTCCTCTGCTGCTCTCCTCCAGTGGTAGAACATTGCTCCGTCTTTCCTGGCTGGATTGGTGAAAGGCATCCACTTCCAAGGCCGGACTTTCTTGGACCCCAGTTTTGCTTTGACTGTTCGATAACCCTGAGTTGTATCACTTGGCAGCAGCGGAGGTGCATCCCTGTGGTGGAGAAAAGTGTTGGCTGAAGAGAAGCAAGGAGTGGCCCAAGAGAAACCCAAAGAGATTTCAGATTCAGAGTGGAATCTGCCACCACAATGTTTAAGGTGGGAAAACCCAAGTTTAGGCTTTATTCCAAGTTCTGCACTTCTCAGACTGCAATGCTTCCCTCATCAGAGGACAGAATACACAGCACAAATGGGTTTGACAGAACCATCTGAAAAGTAAACTGTGCAAGAGACCTCTGAGGCAAAGGCACAATCCATAACAAATAATAAATACAGGCTGCAGAACTCTTTTTGCAGAAATAAAAGTGGATAATGTTCCCATTTGAGACTGAGAGAATTAGATACAGAGGGTAAGAACACTGCACTAGACTATTGTGCTTGTATCTAATTCATTTCCTACATCAAGCAAACCCCTCAAATTTAGAAGAGAGAAGACAGACACTCCCCATGACTGTCTTAGGGAAGGGCACAAGCATGGGCCAAGCACAAAAGGGGAATCAATCTGGGAAGCGAGACTGCGCCTGGTTTCAAGAGGACACTGCCCTGCCACCAAAAGCCCAGGCCACCCCACAACTTGCACAGATGACCATAAGCTCTTACTTCTTGTCAGAATAGAGAAGTGCATAAACTTCTCGGTGCATTCCTTCTGGCCTCTTAAACGTCAACGTCTCTGAAGATTTCTTGGATTTTTTCTGAAACAAAAGAACTGCATTTTAGATTGAGAAGCAGCAATTCCTGAAGGAACATTAAACTATATAACCTGGTGTCCTGTGATGGTTTTTAATTTTATCTGGGTTTAGACACCTTGAATTTCTCCAGGAAAGTGCCTGTTCCCGGTGGAAGACACTGACAGACAAAATGTTCCCACTTTCAGCGATAGCACTCACCAGTACTCAGACACTTGCTGTTGCTGATAACACACTTAAATTCCAAGCTGAACATCTGGCTGTAGTTTTCAGGGGCTGGTGCACTAAGTCTTTTCGTACTAGGTAAGCACTAGGTCCTCATACAGAGGTATTAATGCATTTAATTAAGTGCTTCTCTACCTTTTAGAGAAGATAATAAGAAATGTCTTCCCAGCCCCTCTTAGTCTTTGTCACTTTGTTCTGCAGCAACTTCAGTTTTTACCAGCTGTGATCAAGCCCTTGCAGCAGCCCCTCAGCAAAACTGCCTGTACCACCTACAAAAACTCTCCGGTCCCAACTCGGCTCTCCCATTTATACAGCAAACAATTTTTTTTTTTACATAGTTTCTTCATACAAGGAATTCAGGGTACACAACTCAACCTGGCCCCTACCTTGTCAGAACTGATGGTTTCTAAGATACAGTTCAACTCACACCACATATACAACTTTATGAGATCATCAGCTTAGGATTCAGGTAGATACAGTAACAGCCACACTAAGAAGTTGCACTTTATTTAAGTGGGACAAATTTACTGAGCATTTGGTCTAACTGAACCATCTCTATAACAGTAGTCACATCACTACTATCACATACTTGTTTACCGTCACCACCGACTTTCAAATCAGAATATTTTTCTGATAAAAGTAACACTGTATCATAAATTGTGTTAAATCCACACAGTCACCTTTATCAAGCAAATTCAAGATCCCATTGAAAAAATAATAACGTGTCAGCTTGGACTACAACTACTTTCCATAAAACTTCATGACAGACATGCATTATATCAGCACCTTTTCATCCCTGATCAAACACCTCTCTCCTGGTGTGTCCATCACTTTGCCCAGGAGCAATGTAAGGCCAACCCAGGCACTTACCCATGGGTCACCACACACCCTGTTTGAAGACAGCCTTCTGGAATCCCCCCAGAGTTCCCAGATTTATTAAAAGTTAATATCAGCAGGCCAGAGATCAGCTCACCCAGCTCTTTAGGAGTTGAGAACAAATTACTTGGTCCTGCTGATTTAAATCTTTTTATGCCTAGTAATTTTTATTTAACATTCTCAGTCACTAATGGACTGGAAAGTACTTCACGGTTCTCTCCTGATTTCAAGACATCAATCTGCTTCTTTTCTAATTGAAAGCAGATCTATTTCCTGAGCAAGTGCTGCACTGTTATCAGCAACTATGTGCTCTCTACATGATAACAGCTCATACCTTGGGTTTGGCTGAGTTTCTGTACTTTGTAGAAATTCAGAATGTTTCACTCACGGCGTCAAGTAGCCTCCTGCATTCCTCCCAAAATCTCTCACTGCATCTCCCCTTCCTCTCTCTCTCTCTCCATTACAGTAAATCTGAGGAGAGATCTTATTCTCTGCTCCAAAAAGAGAGGCACCAGTGCTCCTTCAGCTCTCTGCTGGTTAACAGACAAACACATTTAAATCAAAGAACCCACAACCCCGAGCACTCAGTGGCAACACCCCAGGCTGAACCCAGCCAAGGAGCTGCTCACCACCACAGCTGATAACTGGGCGTTTTACATTTCAGCCTTTAAATGATTGAAACTTATGTTTTTTCCATCACCCCAATGATCCTGTGTGTCCTACCCCTAACAAGGCAGCCATGAAAGCACAGTGCTTCTCCTCAGAGACAAACTTTCCAGTGGAGGCAAACAATGACAGCCAGGAAGTGCTTTAGGGATGGGATGGTTGCCTATGTTCAGTTTTGTTTTGATTTTTTTTTCCCAAACAAACACACAGACTTGACTTCAAACCAGACCATCTCTGTACCAGAGGGCTCCTGGCGATTTCATCTCCCTGGGCTCACTTCCAAACACCTCCACAGCTCATAAACACTCAGGAATGGACCTTCCCAACACCTTGCAAAACATGGGACACCCAAGACCTTGCCTGAATTTAAAATACAGAAGGCAACAAGATAACATAGCACATTACCACACGGAACATCTCACAGCCTTAACAGAGCTTACTAACTTGCCCACATTCCCAAGCAACACATCCCAGTTGTCCCAAAGCCCAGCCACACACCTTCCCCACACAGGGAATGCTCCCTCGATTGGAAGACATTTATGATTAACTCAGACAATGTTTTCTCTCTTCTAAAGCAGGACTGTGTTATATTATTTCCATCTGCCTGGGGGGGTTAGATGGTAAACACACTTCACAAAATGGGAATTTTAGCGACAGCTGAAAACGTCCTAGGGCCAGGCCCAGCTTACCAGGACACCACTTACACAGCTCCAGCTTAAATCCCACACCAAGTGCCACAGCACAGTTAACTAAGAACACCGGGAACCCAGAACTGGGGCCCTCCAGGCATTTCCTGACACTCCTAGAAAGCACAACTATAAATGGACTATGGTAGGAACACACTCTATTCCATCTTTTTTTCCCGATATTCACCCCGAACACCACACACAAGGTCGGTCGGTGCCCAGAAAGCACGTAGCAGCCCCTCAGGACACTGCAGTTCACCTTATCCGAGTTGATGATGTCCTTCTTGTTGATGGTGCCCGTGTTCTCCGACTCCACGCCTCCCAGCTCCAGGATGTCCCGTACATCTGCCCCCGTCGCCATCTCTCCGCCTGCCCTCTGGCCTTCTCTGCGCCGTCCTGTCCGTCCCCTCCAGCTCTGGGAGGGCGGGAAACCGGGGGTCCGGGGTTAACTCCTTCGGGGGCACCGCGGGCACACACAGACACGCGCGTGTGTGTGTGCATACCCGTACCCGCACGTATATCCGCTCACACACACGCCTACATGTGCACACACACACTCACACGCGCAGCTCCACATAGACACACACCCCCCTCAGCCGCCTCCCATCCCCCCGCCAGGCCCAACAACGGGGCCTTGCACCCGGCGGGTCCCGGGGGCTGCGCGCGCCGCGGCCGCGGCCCGCGGCCCCGCGGCGGGGTCCCGGGGAGCCTGCGGGAGGGCGAGGGGGACTCGGCGCGCCCCGAGCGGCCGCGGCCGCGCCGCCCCGAGCGGGCCCCGAGCGGGCCCCGCGCACCCACCGGCGCCGGCTCCGCGGCCACCGGGACGTGCGACCGCCGCGGCGGCCCGGCCAGCGCCGCTTCCGCTCCCGCCAACGGGCGCCCGGAAGTGCCCGGAGCGCTTTGGGGGAAGCACCGCGCGGGGCCGAGCGCGGAAGAACGCGGGTTCGAGCCCCGCTCCCGGCAAGTTGCGGCCGCCCCGGACCGGGGTCGCCCGCGCCGCCTCCCCCGCGGCCGCACCGGGACCCACCCGGGGCCCGGCAGCTCTGGCTCCGCTCGGGGCGCAAAGCTCACTGCGGGCGGGGCTCGCTCCCGCGCCAGGAGGTGGCAGCACAGCCGCGCCCCAGCGGCGGCTCCGAGCGCGGCCCGCGGGGAAGGGTCGCCCCGTGTGCGCTCCTTGTTTCCCCCCTCACCCCCGGCCAGGGGTGCCCGTTCGCTCGGGGCCTCTGTGACGGGGGCCCCGGGGCTGAGCCCAGTTTTCCGCAGAGCTCGCCAGGAGTTTTCCCGTCTCCTTTCCCGCAGCTCTGCCCCGTGCCGCTGTCCCTGCCCGCCGTGCCGGGTGCCAGCCCGGTGCCGACACCGCGCGGTGCGCTCGGGATGCTCGGCCTGGCTTCGTGTTCCAGGCCGTGCTCTCCTCGCCCTCCCGCTCCTTGCTCCAGAGTGGCTGCGCTCACCTGGGGCAGCCAGGAGTGAAAGTCTTATTGATAAGACTGTCCCGTTTCCTCTTGGCTGTAGGGGGAAAGAGATGGCAGAATGGGAAGAGGGGAGGAAACGGCAGTGAAGGGCCAGGAGGGACTTCAGAGCCACCATCAGGGTTGCCTGGCAGAAGTTTGCCCGAAGCAGGTGGTTTCAGCACAGGGCAGAGATGCACGGGGATCTGCCAGCCACCTTGGATAGCCCAGGAGAGGAGATGTCTCTGGGGGAATCTCTTCTCCTGTGCAGCCCTGGGATGAGCTGAACCCTGCTGTGATGGGGTTACTCTTGCGTGGAGTCCCCCAGTGCCAGCCAGGCTGTGCTGAAGTTCCCACCATTCCCATCCTGCTGACAATCCCTTCCCACGGAGACTGGCATGTTACCTCTGCATCAGGGCCCAGTCAGTGCCAGTGTGCCACAATGGGAACTGGTAGCACCCCCAGAGTACCATCTGTTGTCCCCAGTGTTTTAACTCCTTTTCTGCTGCCTTCCACACTGCCAGGGATGTCCTTTAGCATCTTGGCTCTTCCACAAGGAAGAGCTGATCCTGAGGTTTCTCCTGTACTGCCTATTTTCCCTCAGCTCTGCTTCGTCCACCCAAGCCCTTCTCCATCACTTTGTGTGGCCATTCCCAATAATTTCTAGCACATTTCCTTGCTTCCTTGCCACAGCTGACCTGGAGGTGGGGTCCACACTCCCCCAAGACCAAAAGAGTCTTTTTGCCACTTGCTGGCGGGTCGTTCACAGTCTATTCATGTTGTTAAACAGCACTTACAGAAAACAAAACCAGTCCCAACAATAAAACCCAGGGATGGCCATTCAGTGTCTGTTTTTTGATTGTATCCCCTCCTTGTAGGCCAGACCTGCTCAAGCCCTATCCCAGCAGGACTCTGCCTCAGTGCACAGTGATCAACTCTCTCTCACAAACAGCCTGCGGCACTTTTGAGCTCATTTCCGCAGAGTAGCAGCTTTTTGATGTCATGAATGGTGGAGATTGTGGGCAGCTGTGAGCATGGGTGTCACTGCAAGGTTATGTCCCACCAGCTGTATGGACCTACAGGTGAAACACATTAACTGGTGCTTTTGCTAACCTGGTCATCAGTGGAGTGATTAGCACTGCTGCAAGGGGACCTGGAGTTGTTGCCTCTGGCCATTGCATCCCAGAGCTTTGCCTTCAAAGAGCAAAGAGACATAGCTGGAGACCTCAGTCAGCCTGCACATACCTGGTCCATCCTTGAGAGTCCTGCACTGGGACATGTGCCCAGATCTGTCACCTTCCTGGAGCACCAGGGTCCTGCCTAGCCAGGGCACAAGGAGAGCCCAGGGAATGTAGCAGGTCAGGGAAAACCAGCAATGCTGAGGAGCCCAGTGGTTCTGTGCTCTGGGGCTTTGGCATCACTGCAACACCATCACCCACCTCCAACTGTCCTGGATGCCAGGGATGTCCAGAGTACCAAGCCAGAAGATCTGACCATCACCCAGCAGCCGGGGGAGAGATGTCCCCCCACATTCAGCCCTGGCAGGAAGGCAGCACTGGCCCCCTCCAGGCCAGCTCCTCACCCACCTCATGCCCTTTAGCCGTGCCCTGGCTGCCATGCATGACCAAAGGTGGCCCCAGGCCAGAGGTGTGCGTGCCTCCAGACCAGGGCTCAGGGTGTGCATGTCTCCCAGGCTGGCACCAGCGGAGGAGGACAAGTGCAAACACTGTGACCAGTGGGGCGGGAGGAGGTTATCTGGGGCCCGGCAGTGGAAAAACTCTCAGTGTATGACTAAGGCACGACAGCGTCAGGTGTGGGTCCAGGCAGGGCGAGCGAGCCGGGGAGTTATCGCTTCCCCGTGGGTTCAGGTGCCTGAAGCCAAATGTTTCCTAAGGGTGCGGTGACAGCCACAGCCCCGTTATCGTGGCGCCTGGCCCACCCCAAGCGGCACAAACGCAGGGGCAGACGGCCGGACCTTCCCCCCATGGCAGGGGTGGGACCCTTCCCACTGCCCTTCCGATGGGAGACATGAACATACTTCAGCCTTGGCCCTGGGGAACCTCATGTTGTGGTGAGGAACGATTTGTGTCATCCCCTCCAAGCACGCCCAAACTATCCCTCCCACCCTGGAGCACCCAGGCTCCATCCTACAGCACTCTTGCCCCAACTCTGTGCTGTCCCCGTGGACAGCAGCATCCCCAGGGTCAAACTCTGGGTAAGGAGCCCTCTCAGATCTGCCACACTCCTTCTCCCTACAGACGTACAACACTGGGCCAGCTCTGTGGGACCCGTTGGCTGCAACATCGGGGATCCCCACGAGCTGGGTCATCCCCAGAGGACTGAAACCCACTTGAGCTCTTCTTTAACTTACCTTCAGCTTTGAAACCCCCAGGGCCCCAGCCCAGCTGGCAGGTGACTGCATGGTGCCAGGCCATGCTGTGGCCATGACTCACCTTTCTGCTGGAAGGTGTTTCTCCATGCCTTGCTGCTTTCTTTCCCCATTTGCCTCCTCTCTGTGCCAGGTCACACCCCAAAAGACATGGTGCTATTCTTTACGAGTTACAAAGGGGTCGGGGATCTCTGCACAGTTTCCAGGGTCCTTTTAGCCAGGAGATGACCAAGGTGGGAAAGGAAGGGAGAGATATGGCCCAGGGCTTTCCAGCTGACTGTGGGTACAGTGCAGGGATTGCACCCCAGCCATGCCTCCCTTGGTGCTGCTGAAGGTGTTTTCCTGCTGCCCTCATCACTTTGCAGGGCAGGTTTTGCTGGGGACAGGACTGGGCTCCCTCCTCCAGTGGAGAGTGTATCTTAGCCCAGGCAATTGGAAGAGGGTGTTTTTTATTAACAACAAATTAACCGTAATTGCCTTTTCCACTGCAGCCACTCCTCCCCCAGGTGAGGTTCCCAGCCATGCCAGCCCATTTGACTGCCGTGCCCCATCCTGTGCCTGATGGAGTGCCTTGCCCCAGGCACAGGGGAGCAAACCTGGAGGAGCTCTGCTTGGAGAAGAAGCAAAAGCACCTTCCTCTGCTCTTGCCTCCATGTAAGGTAGCGGCAGCAGAGCCGGACCTCACTCCTGCCCTGGCACAGCGATGATGAAAGGCGAGGAAGAACTGGTTTGTGCTCTGATCTCAGAGCCGAGGCTCAAAACAGCCACGAACCGTCACTCCAGTTCCCAAGATGCTTAGGGAGGACAGGACAGTAGAGCCAGCCTTTCCAGTGGGACAGGATGGTTGGAGAAATTCATCGTTCCCCTGGAAATAAAAATAATAATCATAATAAAAACACAAAGCCAGAGATTACTTATACGCACACAAACACACAGGCACGCACTCTCCCCATCTGGCTTTGCCAGCCTGACTCATCGCTAATTCAAACAGCCCACACCTTTCCCTCTCCCTCCATGTGACGTTTTTAACGAGTCTCTGGGGAAGAGGCAGAAGTTTTGTCCCAGCTACAGCACTGGTGTTGTACTTGTCATTGGGTCCTGGGAGTCCCAGGAACAAGATGTACCCAGTACCTCATCACAGGCCACATGTGTCCCAGCACTGTCACCCCCACACAGGCACCTTTGAGAAAGTGGGGCAAGCAGAGGGTGGAGGCAGCAGTGGAAAGGACAAGTGATTGAGCCTGATGGATCTGTGACACCTGTGGATGCAGCCCCATGGTCTCGATCTCAGGCCTGCAGGCAAAACATGACATCCCAAGCTGCTGTCACCCTGCCTGGAGTCACCCACGCTTTTGTACCCACTCAAGGGCAGACCACAAGGCCAGGTGCCAGGCCCAGGACAGAGCCCAACACCAAAACATTAGCCACCTCTCAGCGGGACATCAGCCCTGCTTTGCCATTCCCATTTCAGCAGGACAGAGTGGGATCAGCCCAGCCCATGTTGGCAGCACAGCTACATCCCATTTCCACTTCCAGGGCAAGGAGCTCCAGGGCATCCCCCAGCCCTGGCCAGCTGGCAGGTTGTGGCAGCGAGCACAGAAGGAGCTACCACCACCACCACCACCCTGGGCCAGGGCACCACACAGCCTGCCTCTAAGTGTGCTCCCTGCACTGCTAGCATGGTGTCAGGTCTGGACAAGTCCCAGCCTTCATAGCGATGCGTGCATCACGGGTAATCAGCTGTGGGAGGGAGGGATGGAGCCAGACCTGCTTGCTGAGCTCGGGACCTGCCAGCACGCTTGTGCTGAGTCACCACCTATTAACGCAGGGAAACCTCAGCACCTGAACCCCACCAAGCTGCCAGGCCATCCCCAGGACGGCAGAGACAGCACACAGGACCAGGCAGCTGACACTGACCTCCCTCCCAGTTGTGACCACAAGGTCAGTACTACAGAGCTCCCACTGCAGGGGACGGCGGGACAGGACAGCTCAGGAAGGAGACAGGACCAGCAAGGCTCCCAGTACAGTTTCGGCTGCCATTCCCCTTGGAGATGACTCACCGCAGGACCAGTCACACCATCCCGGTGCCGCAATTGCCCCATCTGCAGATTAGGGAAACTGAGGCACGGGGAAGTGGGGTGACTCAAGAGTTGTTGCACAGGAGATGCTGCTCAGATGCCGAGGCTTGGGCGTTCCCCATTGATCCTCCACAGCTAACTTAAGCAGAAATGAACATCGATGTAAATATTTACTGACAAACAAGCCCAGCCTCACCCTCTCCTCTTAGAAGAAACCTTTAAAGTAAACTCTCCTGGCTCTTTCATGTTTACATCTTGTTTATTTTTATACAGCAGATCACAATATTTTAACAGTTTGCATATAAAGAAAAGTAACATTTCGGAGTGCAAGAGACCTAACGTGCCCAAGCAGAGAAATGTTAATTAACAATATACACAGACGGGAACAGTGCACTTCCCAAAGCTGAGACTCATCTGTATTCCCAGCTGGAAGAAAAAAATATATTAAAAAACCAGAAACATTATATATTACTGCTTTGTTTAATTTACAACTTGCTTTGCAGAAGCTGCACATAAAAAGACTCATTTTCTTTTGAGCTTTCTTCCCCCTCCCCCCCTACAAAAGTTTCAAGTATAGCAGAGACCTGGGCATTCATAGCTGGACTCACTGTCCTTTACACACTAAATTTAAGAAAGCAGCATGGGGAAGGCAGCTACAACAGTACCTGGTGTCATCCTGAGGGGAAGAACAAGACAAATTAAAGCAAACAAGAGCCGAGAGAGACCATTTTAGGCTCCTGAGTGGAAAACTGTGGGAATGGCCAGGACTGGACTGCCTGGCGGGGTTCCAAGCTGGTGACAGGAGCATCCCCGCTCCCTGGGCAAGGTGATGCTGTGCTGCCGACCCCTGCAAACCTTTATAGCCACGAGCCAGTTAAGTCCCACCCTCACCCTATCCACTCCGGGCTTCTGGGTCAGGAGGTTTGTTCTGATGGCCATAACCGAGGAGACTGGCAACCCATTTCCCAGCACCACAACCCACGCACCCAATGGGCACGGGTCTCCAGCCAAAACACAGCCAGAGTCAGCCACCACAGTCCCTGGAGCCAGGGGGGGCACCAGAATTTGGGGGAAGAAGATTAAGCTGATGCCAAATACAAGCCAGGAGCTCTGGGGACAGATCCCTGATGCACCAGCACCCCCCCTCCACTCACCAGGTACCTGCTGGGGGGGACCCTCCAGGCATGGGGAACTGAGTGGCGATGCCTGGGCAGGTGTTTCTTGTAGCTCTGATCCCCATATACATCCCAAAGCAGCCCTTCCCCACCACTTGGCTGGGCCCAGCTCTCACAGGAGCAGGAGAAGAAAACTAGTTATCAGCTACAAGCAGAGAGGGCTGGGTGGTCAGGCTGCTCCCCAGGGCCATCCCTGGCCCGACGCTATTTACACCGTGAGCTGGCTCTGGGGACACTGAGTCCGGTCGCGGCCCCGCTCACATGTGCCGCTTCATGTGGAGGGCGAGGTGGTCGGAGCGGGAGAAAGCCCGCTCGCAGAGGTGGCACTGGAAGGGCCGGTGCCCCGTGTGCTTGCGGTAGTGGCGGGTCAGCTCATCGGAGCGGGCAAATTTCCAGCCACAGCCTTCCCAGGTGCAGTGGTAGGGCTTCTCGCCTGCAGAGGAGAGGGGGTGTCAGTGGGCTTATAGGTTCCCGTGCCTCCTGCCCTATGCTACCCTGCCCAGCATCCCTATCCTTAGGAGAAGGGGAGCCCTGCTGCAAACTCGACTCCTGCGCACCTCCTCCTGCCCCACTTTTCTTCTGTCCTCCATCTTCCTGCCCCTCCCCATGTGCCTGACATGGGGTCCATCCTTTGGGCATCCCTTCCCCATTGCAGCACCCCTCCACGTGCCCCTGCCCCACTTCAAACTTTGGGTGCTCCCCTTTTTGTCCCTGCTATGGGGCAGCACCTTGTGCCATGTCCCAGCTCGACCAGGGGGTCTTACCATACACCCCAGTCTGTCTCCCTGCTCTGTTTGCCCCTAGCCCAGGTGGGGGGCTTCTCCCAAGCCCTGCCTCCTCAGGCATCCCTAAACCCCAAGGCCAGCAAGTGGGGGTGGTCTTGCTGTGTGCCTTGGTCCCTGTGTGTCCTTGCCCAGCCCCACCACGGGAGTTTTTCTGAGCACTCTCGGGGCCATCCCCACTTGCTCCCTGTCCCACACACAGAATCCCTCCACGCAGCCCCACGCCAATTGCAGAGTAGCTCTGGGTGGGGTGCCCCCACACAGCCCCATCACGGGGAACCCACCATGCACCCCCCGACAGACCACAGGGGTCTTCTCCACGCGCCCCCCCATCCGCCGGTGCTACCTCCCCCGACGCCCCTTCACACACCCGGAATCACGCTGGAACGTGCTCGCGGGTCTCACCGTGTGCCCCGGTAACCCCACCCGGGACCCTCCGTGTGTGTCCCCGCCCCGGCACGCCCTTACCCGTGTGGGTCCGCATGTGCGCCTTGAGATGGGAGCTCTTGGTGTAGGTCTTGCCGCAGCCCGGGTATTCACAGTTGTGCGTGGCCGTTCGCTTGCGCGCCCACGAGCGTCGGCCGCGCTTGGGCTTGCAGTCCTCGGGGGCGGCCCCGGCCGGAAAGTAATCCAGGACCGGGGAGTTGGGCGGCGTGACCAGCAGCCCGGGCAGCCCCGCCGGGCCCGGCCCCGGCCCCTTCAGAGGCTCCCTGAAAACACTGAAGTGTCCATGAAACTGCGGCGGCGGTTGGGGGGCGAAGTGGGGTGCATAGCGGTGCGGGGCCACGGCGTAGTGGGGTGGCAGGTCGGCCAGGAGGTGGGAATCGGTGCCAGGCAGCGGCTCCTCGGGGGGCCCCAGGCGCCCGTGGGCGAAGCCCGGGTAGGGCAGCGGCGGCCCCGGCACCGGTCCCGGCCCGGGACACGGCGCCACGCGTGGCTTGTGCTCGCCGCCGCCCGGCCCCAGATACTCGGCGGAGGGCATCCCCAGCATGCAGGCGCGCTCCTCCGGCTGCTCCTTCTTGATGCGGGGCCCGAAGGGCTGAGGGGGATCCAGGGGCAGTGGGCGGGCTAGGGCCGGGTGGAGGGGCTGGTGGTGATGGGGGTGGGGGTGGTGTGGGGTGCCGCCGGGCACCCGCAACTCCGTGTATTCTCTGCGCTGCAGGTCGTAGTGGCCGGGCAGGTCCGGGGTGAGCAGCTCGGCCACGTAGCTGTGGCCCTGGCCCTCAGGGTAAGGCGCCGGGAACTTGCCCGCTGTGGAGTACGAGCCGTCGCTGTCGTAGGTGGTGCCGCAACTCTCGGGGGTCTCAGGCAGGGGGTAGTTGGGGCCGGTCGGCGCCTGCCCGCCGCTGCTGGTGTGCGCCAGGATGAAGTCCAAGTCCACGAACTTGCCCAGGTCGTCCTCCTCCCGCTTGACGGCAGCGGGGCCGTCCTGTTGTAGCATCCTCTGAGGGGAAATGGGGCGTCAGGACCGGCGGGGCGACGGTTGCGGCGGCACCCGCCGCCTCAACACGGTGGCCCGCGCCTCCCGCTCGGGGCGGCGGCTCCCCCCAACCCGTCCGACGGGTCGGCACCGCTCCGGCTGAGCCGCGCCGCCCCCGGGGCGCCCTCCGACGGCGGGAGAGTGGGCACACCCCCTCCCCAAGCCAGGCCGAGCCCCAGCCCGGGACGCTCTGCCCCGTAACCCCTCTCGCCGCCCCCTCCCCGATGCCAGGTGCTTACATTGAGCATGTCGGTGGGCCGCTCCTCCAGCGGCAGCAGGCTGGCAAAAGTCGAGATAGAGGGCAGGGCGCTCTCGTCCACGGCCGCCGCCATGGCGGGCCGGGGCAGCGGGGCCGGGGCGGGCAGGGGGAGCGCGGTGCACGGACCCGGCACCGCTCCGCTCCCCGCGGCGGCAGCAGCGCTGCTCTGCGCCGCCCCGCGCCCCTAAGCTGTTAACAGCATGGCTGCGCGCCCATTGGCCCGGCCCGCATTGATATGCGCCGCCGCCGCTCCCCATTGGCCCCGCCGCCGCCCGGGCCACGCCCTCTCCCGCGGGGCTGCCCCGCCGTGTGGGGGGATGGCGGTTGCCGGTGCCCCGGCAGCGCTCGCAGCCCGCGCGGGACGGGACGGGGCAGCGCGGCGAGGTTCCCGCTCCCGGCTCTGCCCTCCCCTGCGAGCGGGAGAAGGCCCAGGGGAGCAGTTGTGAATCACAAAGTTCAGAATCCTGCCCGTCCTCACGGCGCCCTTGTGCCTTGCCCACACTACGAGTAAGGGAGAGGGGCTGTAGGTGGCAGAGCCGGGGATCCCCCGGTACCCTGCCCCGAGTGGGGCAAGGGTTCCCCTGAGTGTGGACACGGGCGGAGCGTCCCGGAGGGGCCTGGTGCGGGGGGACAGGTGAGAGCACGCCAGCCAGTGAGCCGGGCACAGCACTGGCCGGGGGGGCTCCGAGCGCGTCAGCGAGCAAAGGTGCCGTCTCAACAAGAGGCGATTGTGCCACCGTGGGAGCTGGGCCGGGCATCTGAGTCCCGGTACCCCCACGACCCCGCGTCCCTCGGTTCATGTCAGCGCACCCGTGAAGGCGCGTCCTCTCGCACCGGTGCTGCCGGTGAGGCAATCAGCAGCCCAGAGCGCACCAGCTCCCATCTGGCTGCGTGCAGGGTGCGTGTGCGAGCCGAGATAACTGCCCGGCAGACCCTGTCAGGGGTTGGCATTCAGCCTGCATCGCCTCATCTCACTCCACAGCCCCCATGAGATGTTTGTCTGCCCTGCCTGGGGACCAGCGCTGTGGCTGAGCCTCCGACTGCCCTGCCATAGGGGGCACGGGCCAGCTGTCCCACCCTGCCCACCCTATAGAGCCCTTGGGGAAGTGCTGCCCTCCCGAGGGCTTCCCATGGCAGGGGAAGAAAGGAGAGCGGGTTGTTCCACCTCACAGGAGACACCCAGGTCACCCACCCCATTCTGGCTAGTTGGATCACGGCACAGAGACCCAGGGCACTGGGCAGGCCTCCCCGGGGATTCTCTGCCACCCTGTCTGGCTCCCAGCAAGATCTTCTCCATTTGGCCCCCATCCAGCCAGTACCAGGAATGGCCCTGCTACTGTTGCGTTCATCAAGAAGCCATGGCCCTTATCTGCTGGAGCCTGTCTCCTTGCTCTCTGGGGCTGTCCATCCCCAGATACCTTTCTAAGAACTGGGGCTGCTGCCTGTGCTGTTCAGAAGCGAGGAGTCAATTTAAAAAAAAACACAAATATAAACACCAAAGGTGAGGTGTGCACACACACCACACGCACATGCCGCTTCTGAATCCAAAGCTACTCTACCAGTTGCTTTCATCACCATGCTTTAATTATAAGGGTGGAGCATTGCAATAAATTATTTCAGTAATCCAGTGGAACAACAACAATTCAGATCTTCCCCCTTTTACCGAGTATCCCTGCCCTGGTTTCCAGAGCACATGTTGGGTTGCTGCCTGGGCCCCATGTGCCTGGCTGCCAGCGAGGCAGCAGGTTTATTAATGGCACCTGTTGGGCTCCAAAGTCTTTACTTGGAAAAAGTCACCTCCAAAGTGGCAAACAAGCATGTGGTCATTAGTTAAAATCACTTTTAGCCTGGCTCCCAGAGTAGCTTATTTAAGTCACCAGTTAATCCCATTATTTGTTTCTTGGCCAAATAATAATTAATAGCAAGGCAGTTCCTGCCCCAAACTTTTATAGATAAGTGAGAGAAGATGCCATGGGAGTCAAACACTAATTCCACTTGGTTTTCCCCTTTTTCCAGGCATTTTTGGCAGCTGCAACCATGCAGCGCCGGCTTATTTAAGAGAGGCGTCGCCAACCGATCAGCTTAATATTACAGCCAATATTTCTTACTAATGTGGGATATTCCCCAGGAAACTCTTATTACTGATGCTCTGGTGGGAGGGCTGGTGCGGTGGAGAGTGGCAGCACGCCAGGCACCGCAGCAACACAAGCGCTGCCAGCGCTGACCACACAGGGAGCCAGCAGGGCAGCACAGGAAGGGTTTTCCTGCAGTGAGCCTTGGGGTGGATGTGTGGGGGTCCCTGTCACAGCCCTGTCATCCCCTCAGCCACAGAAGCCCCCTCCAAGCTGAGAGGGAGGCAAGCAGGAGCAGCCAGTGCATGCACAGCCCACTGTTGACAGAAGCCCATTTAGGAAATGTGGATTATCTCCCGGGCCACTACAGCAGGCTGTAAAGTTGCTGGCATCCCAGGAGATCAAACGGCAGCCAGGCAGGAGAACAAACAGAGGGTGGGAAGGGCTATCCACTCAGGTGATGGCCGAAGAGGAAAGGGTTAATGGTTATCCTTGCTTTTGGCACATCTGGCATGGAGCAGTGAGGACAGGAGTGAGGAGCGTGGCATGCCCAGCATGGTGTGCCAGAGGTGGCTCCATCAAGCCAAGAGCACCATCAGCCCTGCCAGTGCTGCCACAGCACCATGGCACCCTCCCCAATGCCACGCAGCACATGTGGGGCGGACAGGGGTGTGATGACCTCTGGCACTGCCAGAGATGGTATTAGTGCCCAGGTTGCCAAACAGGGCTCCCAAGAGACCCAGAGGAGTCCTCTACCCCACAAAACATTGGGGATTGAAAAACACCTGCACCGTGTTCCCCTCTGTGCTCTGTTAACCAGAGCTGGGGATCTGGACTGAACCCGAGGACTTTCATTTGGAGCCTCTCCAATGCCCACTCTTCAACACCAGCCACAACATCATAGCCCAGAGAGCTTCTGCTTCAGTGGGAAGAAAAACCCAAACCCCAAAAGCTTCCTAGAGGACCCCATGGGGTGCTGCCAGGAGGATCCACACTACAGGACACCCAGACTACTTTGATACTCCAGGGTTATGTCTCTGAGAGCAGAAAACAGATCTGGCTCTGTTTTACTCTCTGTCTTTCCCTCTGCGTGGGACTGGCCTGCCTGGAGAAGTGTCCGGGACCCCCCAGACCTGCCTGCACTCCCCCAAGCCCCCTTTCCCTCCTGAAAAGAAAAGAGGAACCGAAAATGAAATTAAAGCATAATTCAATCCGGAGCGGGTCCAGAGTAAAGTCATCTGCTCTTATCGTGTGCTGGCAGGCTCTTCCCGCTCTGCAACAAACACAATGTTATCAGGGCACAGAGGGCAGATTCGTTTGCACCGGCCGAGCAAGCTGCTGTGTCCACCCTGCCTGCCCCAGGCCTGGGGAACACCGGGATGCACGGCTGAGGATCGGGACTGCTGGGGGCTTGGGGAGGCAGGCAGCGCCCTGGCAGCACAGTCAGGGAGATCAGCCCCTGGATGGTGGGCTTTGGCTGGGGGCCACATCCAGCCTCCCTGCACAGCTCTGAGGCCAGGGGAGACAGGTCAGGTTGACCTGTTCACCAGACTCCTGGTGAATGTCACCATGGAGTAAAGGCTGTGGAGGGACAGCATTCAGGAGTGATGTCTTTGCCTACGGGAACACACATGCCCCATCTCCCACGGGTGCTGCTCAGCTGCCTTCCCAGGAAGGCTGCCAAGCTGGCAGAGCTGGGCATCCCGACCCCTGGCACAGCAGCACAGCAGCACCCCCCAGACCCCACACACGCTCCTGGCCCCACTGCACTGGCTGGACCTCATCCTGCTTTGATCTCTGCCTGTTGCCTGGCTGTGCCCTGGCGGCTGCAGGGCCAGCGCAGCCCTCTACGTCCTTCTTTATATACCCCTGTTATTTTTAACTCTGCCTACGCAAATCCCGAATCCGGAATGAGCAGCGGCCGGGGGCCAAAGGGAAATGGACATGGTGCAAATTTCCTGCCCTTTTTACCTCTCTTCCTCTATAACATACAGCAACGTTTTTCCTCCACTTCTTAACTTTCACTGGTACAGGAAAGCTGAAAGCCCTGGACTCTGCACACAGCCACAAGCCAGCTCCACGACGGGATGGGGTATTCCCCTGCTCAGCAGGGACATCGCACTCAGCGTGGTGCTGAGAGATGTCCCACTCTGTAGCACATGCCACAGCTTCCATCAACAGTGCAGTGCACTGGAGGCATCTGGACAGCCCTCGCAGCAGCAGCCTCACGTGCAAACACATGTGCTCACGTGCCAGCCCAGGGATGCATCCTTCCCCCTGGCCTGACGATCACCCTGGGACTGGACCACAGCCGTGGCCGTTGTTTGATTTGGCCGCCACTCACTAAAGTGCTGGACAAGACCTGTAGCACCCCAGCAGCTCGAGGGGTAAAAGGAGGAATTGCTGTTTTCTGGTTCCTTGTGAGAAACAGGGAGACCAGGAGGAACACAGGATATTTTTCCCAACATCTCAAAAAAAAAATACCGCAGCACACAGTGCCAGCAGGTTGCACTGGGAGTTTTGCACTGGGGATCATGGAATGGCTGCCCTGCACAGGGGATATGCACACTAGAGTCCTTCTCTCATGTGCTGGGGATTAGAAGCTGTACATCATGGAAAAGCAGTTTGACTACAAAAGTTCCAAATTACCCAGTTAAAAATCTCTGCCCCTCTTCTCCGAGCAGTCTTCATTCCTTCTCCCCAGTGATACTCTAAGGTATTCAGTCTCCAATGAACCTGGATTCCCAGTGAGTAGGGGAAACACTCCTTGCCATCCACAGAGGCAGGGAAATTGTGGGTGCCAAGGCCAGTGCCAGTCAGGCCTGGTCCTTGGAGGTATACACCATTTCTCACCCCGGGGAAAGCATAGCTGGCCCTGGAAGCTGGGCACTGGTGTCCCTGCAGTATGCAGGCACTCCTGCCCCAGCAGGGGAACAATTTTCCAACAGGAGCTGTGGGAAGGGGTTGAGTGAACAGTCTGCACCGTGAGTCACTGGCACCCATGGGGAGACAGCCTGGTGTGAGGAGTAGGGGACAGCCCAGGGGACAGCAGGACAAGCAAGGAGCTGGAGAGCTCTGTGTGGAAGCTGTTTTCCGGGTCATCTGATTTTATTATTCCTCCAATACAGCTCTTTGCCCACAGCAACCCTACCAGTGTAAATCACACACCATCACGCATTGCATGGAAAAGTCATCCTGCCACCATCCCGTGCCCCTGGGACACTGCTGTGGCACAGGACACCGGCCCTGATCACAGCCAGCCACAGGGAGATGCCACAGGGCAGTTTCACACAAGCAACCCACAAAAGTGCATCTTCCCACCCACAACACTCATGGCAGGGTCTGGCAGGAACAGTGGCCACCCTGCATTGGGAGCAAACCCCTCTGGACCAGCATCACAGAGAGCTGCTTCTTTCTGCTCCAGGAAGTGGCATTTAATTACCCAGCCTTCTGGTAGTAAATAGGTTTCCAACACATTACAAAAGGCTATATTTTTTTTTTTCCCCAACCCTGCTCATGCTCTGCACTGGTGAGCTCATCCCCTGGGAACACCGGCTCCAAAATAGATCCGCTCCCTTGTTGGAAATAATCAAATGGGAATCCAAGCTGGCCAAGCCCAAGCCCAATTCCTCCCTTTGTTCTGGGGCTCTGGCAGTGAAGGGGTTCAGAGCAGGGTGACAGGAACTCGCCTTCTCTTTAATTGACCTCCGATGATGAAACAATCAACCAAACGATTTAGAAATGTGCATCCAGTGAGATCATCAGGAAAACTTCTTGGGGAAGGAGCCTGGGGAAAGGAAGGTGCGGTAATCCACCTGCCCCAGCCGCCTCAGCAGGCCTCACTGCGTGGCACAGCATGGCACAGCATGGCATTGCATGTCACGGCCACCCAGCACCCCTTGGGCTACTTTGCTGTGGCTTCATGCCAGCAGCTGCCTCGCTGGGTCCAGCACTGGATAAGGGTACAGCTAAACCTGTCCCATCGAGGACACCTGCTCCCATGGAACAACCATCCTCCTTGTTCCCAGCACCAGTCCATCCTTAGCTGCTGGGTGCCCATTTATCCCAAACCAGCACCAAGCAGCAGCTCTGCCTTGCCTCCATCCCCAGCCTCACTGCAAGTCCTGCCAGCCCAATGGGTATTTCTAGGACAAGACCTCCAATTCCATGGTGTTGTGGGGGGAAAACCCTCCAGTCCCCAGGAGCACTGCCTCCCTGGGGATTTCCATGCCTTGCACCCTTTCCCCGGCTTTTTACAGCCTGGCAGGAGCGCAGCCACCCGGGAAGGGCTGGCAAGGCTCCCTGGCCCCGGCTGTGCCGCTAGGGCTGCCCCGGCTTCCCCAGCCCAGTGAGGGCAGGCTCCAGCTTGGCATGTTGCAGGGGCTAATTTTGGCCCAAAGGGTTTCCCTTCAGCAGACTCTGACGCCAGGGTGGTTTTGAAGACAATCTTAGCCGGAGTCTTCCTTCCTCGACTGCCAGCGATCCGGAGCCAGGCTGGTGTGTTTGTGTTGTGTGTGCATGTGTGTGTGTATCTCCAAACCGCAACAAATATTTCATATTCGTTTTCTCTCTTTCCTTTTTTTTTTTTTTTTCCCCCTGTGAGCCCTTGGCTGTGGTATTTAAATGGTAGGTGTGGTCCCGGCGCTGCGTGCCAAAACCAACACCAGCTCCGGAGCAGATAACCCCGTGAGCAAACGCAGCAGCGAAACCACACTGAACTGCTGGAAGAGCCGTGCTGGGATGGGCAGTGCTGCCGGGTATGGCCATGGCACAGCCCTGTGGGCAGGCAGGCAGCAAGCGGCCACAGTAGCCGCGTGGCTCCCTGGCCTGACACGAAGGCTCAGACAGAGGGTCCAGGGTGGAGAGAGGAGGTGGTGGAGCCAGCGTGTCTAACTGAAGGGCCACGCACTAACTGCTCACTGTGTGCAGCCAGGAGCTGTTTGGGATGGACCCAGACGGTCTTTGTGTTGTTTTTTTTTTTTTCTTTATAAATCAAGGTAAAATACGTTGCTTAATCGTCTGTCTTCCACATTATAAACAATCAAAAATGCTACTTTTCTCCCCCAAAAATGTAGAGAGTGAACAAGTGGGAGGAGAAATCCCTCCCGTCTTTTAGGAGCAGCTAGCAAAGAAACTTTCTTACGCTCTGATGTTTTTCTCATCCAAGCTGAAAGCCCTGAAATATGGTGAACGTCATGTATTTCAGCATGAGTCACTCAGAGAGAACCATCTGCGTCACCTACCCTGGCAGTGCTGGCAGGACCAGTGTGCATCGGTGACAGTGGGGACTGTGGGGGTGGAGGGGACCTCTGAGTGCTCTTCGTCCAAGGATGGATAGAGGTAAATGCATTCAGGCAGGAGGAGAATGAATAAAGATCAATGAAGACCCAGAGCTAGAAAGCTGCCCTCCCTTTCACTGGGGCAACAGCCATTTCTGGGGATGAAGCAGGGTTGCCTCAGAGCACCCATCAAGCTTTGAAGCTTCATGGCATGAGCATAATCCCCAGGAAGTTCGCAAGCTCATCCACAGGTGAATGTGCACACATGTGTGAGGTGCTGGCAGTGCTGCAGCCGGTCAAGTGAGAACCACAGCATCCTCCAGCTCAGGCAGAGCCTGTGCCTGGCTGCTGGTGTCCCCCCAGAGCAGCACCCACACCTGAAAAGACAAAGGAAGATCCTTATTCCAGCCTTCAATCCCCAAGACTTCCACAGGGTTGTCAGGGCAGCAGGTTCCTGAAAGGGCTGATTCTCAGAACGTTTTGCTCCAGAGGGGACCTGGCTGCTGTTCACAAGCTGTGGGATAGCAGGTCAGTCTCATGGGAGAGAGATTGGGGGAAGCCTGAGCTTTCCCAGACCCAGCACTCACATCCCACTCTCCTCCTTGTTCCCTGGGTTGCTCTGGTGCGGCAACCCTGGTTTGCTCCTGCCCTAAGCTGGTGCCCTGTGGGAAGTAGGCAGAAGGGGCACTGCCATCCCGCAAGTGTGGTCCCAAGCAAAGACCACCCTGGGGTGGAGGGTCCCTGGGATCCTTAGCTGATGGAGACAATGCCAGGAAACGGGAATGCTCCTCTCCAGCTGGAAGCCCAGCAGCCTGCCTGGAGGATGACTGAGGATAAGTGTGCCCTGGCTGGACAGTGCCTAGGGGTGACCACAGGCGGCTTGTCCCTGAGCTGAGCTGGTGCACGGCCATGGCCAGGCGTGTGGCAGAGCAGCCAGCACACCACTCCCTGCCTCCCAGCCCCGCAGCTACAGCGCTGAAGAGGAGCCGGACAGGCATGCAGCGCTTCTCCAGCAGCACAAGGTGCACAGCGGGGCCGGGATCCACCCAGCCCGTGGCAGAGTAGGAGGGAGGGTCCTTGGCAGATGAGGTGCTCTTTTAAAATCCACAGCCGAGCCGGCTCCCTGCCCAACCTCAGCGCGTGTTCTGGCTATGGGCAAACCCAGCCTCTAGCGGCCTCCATTTTCCCTGGCTCCATCTTCCCTGCCGTGCCTCAGTCCCGCTCCACCACTACCTCCCACGTGTCAGCGAGGGGCTCGGTGCAGCCGCCGTGTCCTGTGGCTCCCCAGGGACCACTTGGCCCCACTGGCACGTGTCCCAGCATGGAAAGGAAAATAAGGTTCGGATGTCACCTCCCCAGTCAAGAGTGGAAAAATCTTTCCAAAAAACACGCTTTTAACTCCTCGCCGAGTGTAGCCGATGTTGGAGTCCCCAGCCCCACAGATTGCCAGCCAAACAGGGAATTTTCCACCTAGATCAAAGCAGAGCCACGTGGTTTTACAGGAACGGACATGGAGGTTGTGCCCTGTGCACCTGCCTGCCTGTCTCCTTGTTTTGGAAAACTGCAGTGACCATGGGGCACTGTGCAGGACCCTGAGGTCCCCTGCTCTCCACAATGTTGATTCAATCCCTCCTGACTCCCCCAGCACCCTATGTACTGTGGGGTGCAGGGAGGGCCTGGGGGGCTTTCCACGGACTGGTGGCCCTAAATCCATCTCCTCTCCTAGAGATGTGGAATGACTGAGGCCTGACTGAACTCATGGCACATGTGATGGTGAGGAGGCTGCTGTGTGCACTTTAAGAGATAGGAAGAATTGGAGAGGGCGGAGAGGGAATCTCAGGAGTTTAGAGCTGTAAGGCCACCCTAGCCCCACTGCTGTCCCCCATGTATGGCCCTGCATCCCTCCTTCTGCTCTGAGGTAGAGGCTTCTGGGGAGCAGGGGGAAGTTTCCAGGGGCTCTGAGACTGTGGAGCTCTCTATGGAGCTTGGGAACTCTACAGGATTGCTTCTCAGTCTGTCCCTGGGTCGGTGAGCAAGGGACCAAGTGGGGAGAGCCCAGCCCCACATCTCAGGCACTCCTCAACACCAAGCCTGCTGAGCTTGCCCTCACAGACTTAGGGACCAGGTGTGGGGGGTAGGAGCCATGGGTTGGTGAGCAGGTCCCCTCCCATCAAGGGAAGGCCCAGAGCAACTTAGAGGACACATATGGAATGGGGATGCTAGGTGGCACGAGGTGCCCTGTGGCCAGTAGAGCAGCACAGGGATAGTGTTAGGAGAAGGATGAGGAAAGCCTTCTTCACTGTCCTGAGTGATTAGGGGCTGCCACATCCTACTGGGACTGTGGCCCAACCTCACTCTTAGAGAATGGGTGGATTTAGGGAGCCAGGATGCCCCTAAAGTGACTCGAACCCAGGTTTGCCCCATTGAGCCTATTCCAGTTTGCTTGCTGCAAACTGGGCCACAGTGGGCACAGGGTCTTGGGGGACACCCGGGGATCTCTGGCCATGCCTTGTCACCTCCCCCACACCATCCCTGCCCTGGTAAGGGGTATCGCCTCCCTCAGCCACTGCTCTGGTGTGGGCACCTCCCCACCAGCCCAATCTGATGCACATCAAAGCCCGGGCAGAAGCACGGGCCGCTTGGCCCGAGGACATTAGTGTTAGGCAGGGGAACATGCAAGCAGCCCCGGCTGGCGGTGGGGATGGTGGGAAACTCCTCAGGGAATCTGCACTTCCCATAAAGAGGCTGATTCCGGGAAGGAACCCCGGACCTGAGCCATCAGTGGGACTATTACAGCCACTCCAGCCACCTGAGACCTTTTTAGTCTCCAGCCAGGTCTGCTTCCAGAGACGGTGGTGTGGGGATTCTTCTGCCATCCAAGTACACAATTGCAGGGTCATTTGCATCTAAAATGGAAGCTGGGCCCTTTAGCGGCTCGTCGGCTCCTGATAGCGGGGCTGGGAGCCTGCTCAAGCACTTAAACCCGCTAATGCAATCAGCGATCCCAGAACTCTGCACATCAAAAGTCCCCGGCTCCCTTATAGCAACCTCCCGGCCACAGACCTCCCCCTCCACCACCTTTCATCACTGCCAGGGTGGCTGTCACCCGGCTCCTGGGGAGCTCTGGGTGGTGGAAGCCCCAGAAGCAGGGATCGTGAGGGACCACCAGCCCTCCTTGGGTGCAGGATGGGCACACCGCCGTGCTCTTGCCTGCACCCCTCTCATAGAATAATTTAAGTTGGAAAGGACCTTAAAGATCATTTAGTTCCAACACCCATTGCCATAGGCAGGGCCACTTTCCACTAGACCAGGCTGCTTGAAGCCTCATCCAGCCTGGTCACTCCAGCACCCCACTGCTGTAGATTCCTTCTCTGTAGGACTTCTTTTGTTCCCATGCAGGTTGTGGAAGAACTTGGCCATGGACAGACTGGGGAGGGGGCCACAGATCCCTCCACCCACCCAAGGGAGCCACGGGGCCAGCACAGGACAGAAGCACCCACAAACACTGTGACTCATGTGTGGAGTTACTAGTAACATCCGAAAGGAAACCGGCTGAGACAGCCCTGGCCCACATTCCCTGCACCAGGGAGTGTCACCGTCTTCATCCCACTGCATTGTGTCCCTAGAGAAAGGACTGGCAGCCCCTGTGCCACGTACCTACAGGGAGGATGCTGTTTGGCATCTGCTTAGCAGGGTGCCAGATGCTGGAGGCTCAGCTGGATGGGACAGCCAGCACCTCTGAGTGGCCTGGCTGTGGCTGCTATATCCCCCAAGGTGTGCTTGCAGACCAACCAGCATCTCCTCCTCTTGCTTTCCTCCTTGCTCATCCTCTGCACTCCCCAGGGTAGCCTCAGAGAGCCTTCCCTGGGTGTGGAGAGGACATTGCCCAAGGTGGCATCACACTGCACCTGCAGGCGGGACAGATCTGAGCCATCTCTGCATCTGGAGGTGTGTACTGAGTGCTCTCACACCACGGGCTGGTGGCCCTCCTCCTCCTGCTCAGGAGGACCTGAGAGCCCCCTTGTCTCACTGTACAATCCTTGTCACAAGGACATGCTAGAGCCCATGCCCTGCCTGGATGGGCTCCTGGCTACAGCTCTCCTAGTATCCATCTACAGCAGGGCCTCAGGTCCGCTGAAGGGGCAGCACAGTGCTCCTGGAGGGACACAAGGACATCTACTCAGTGGCACAGGGGTGCTGGCTGCACTGGCTTGGTGCTGTCCAGGGCGCTGGCCCATGGCTTCTGGCCAGCAGTTACCTCTCATGGCAAACACAGCTGCTTCCCCATCCTTCTCCGTACCCGGCTCGTGGCGCCGGCGCCAGCGACTGTTGCCATATGGTGCTGATGTGTACACAGTGCCTGGGTACGCACAGCGTGGCGGGAGCGCTTGCACTGGGGTCTGCCTGGCCTCAGGGGGACCCAGCACCCCCTAAACAGCTGCACCCTTTGGCAAGGAGAGGGGTGGGGGGCCTTAAGTGCCTGTACAAGGGAGGTGGCCCCACTGCTGGCTGACCCGTGCCTGATCTGTCCTGCTGGAGATGGGGTAGTCTCCTGGCAAGGTCAGCATGTGGGGGAAGGAGCCCTTGGGGCAGGGCAGGGCAGGGTTCTGCCAAGACTGCTGGTGACTTGGTGCTGCCAGTGCAACCAGTGAGCGCAGCAGGACGCAGGTGACTGTGGCGGTCCCACCCTGGCAGGGAAAGCTGGCAGTGACTCACCACCCTCACCAGCCCTGCCTGCTGGGTGACTCCTCCTGCACCCTGTCCCATGGCTCTTGCCAGCCCCTGCACCCTCCATACAGCAGCAGCCGTGGGCCAAGATCCTGTGTGGTGCTGGCAGGGACAGTTGCCACCCATGGGGGACATTCCCTGGGCCTGAGGGCCCCCACATCACATGGCAAAGGCTACACCTTGACACCCTGCTCCCGTGCCCTGGCTTGGTGGTGCCAGATCCAGGACAGGGGCAAGAGAAAGTCATCCTCCACTCTTTTTTCCCTGCTTTTTCCCCCTCTTGGGGGGAAACCTCAACTGTCTTCCGAAGGTGCCTCCATCCTTCTGTTCCTAGCCAGTACATGGGGCAGGGAGAGAGGGAGTCCTTTTGGGACTGTCCCTGTTCCCAGAGCAGCACCTGGGGCTGAGCTGAGGTCTGCTCAGCAAAACACCTCACTCAGCTGCCCCAGGGGCTCACAGGGGTGTGCACATCCCAGGGAAAGGATGCAGGCAACGTTTGCATGCATCCAGAGGGGATGGAAAGACACTTTGGGATGCATCCAGGTTGTCAGTCCCACTTTTGAGAAGGGTGCTCTGGGTCAGGGTGTGGGGGATGGGCCAGGCAGAGATGAGGCAGCAAGCAGGAGGTGGGGAGGAGACCAGCTTTGGAACCCTCCCCAGGAGGTTTTCCCAGTAGAGTTTGGCTCCACTGCACGGCTGCTGCGACCCTTCAGTGCAGTGGTCTCCTGCAGCAAGTGATGTGCTCTGGTCTTGCCACATCTGGAGTGGTAGCAAGCCCAAGAGCACCCCCTGAGAGAGCGTGAGGCCTGGTCCCCATGCTGATTGCAGCAGGGAGGACATGGGATGGGGAGATTCATGCCCAGGGTCTGGCAAGAGGCAGGCTGGCAGCTGCCAGAGTGGGGCCCAAGCCCTGCCTGCCCCAGCCATCCTGCACAAGTCCTGCAGGCACCCAGGCTGCTGGGGACCTGCACCAGCTCCCAGCCAGCACTCCCGGGCTGCAGGAGCACAGCTGTGGGCACACTGCTGCTTTGCTGCTCCCTGTGCTCCCGTGGCTAAAGATGGGTACACACAGCCAAGGACCCCAAAACCTGTGCTCCAGGGGGGTGTGGGGTGAGTGACAGCAGAGGAGATGGTTGGGAGCTGCAGAAGTTGGGGTTGGTGGGGGCTGGGGGGTGGGCAATCAGGGGTGGGAAGTTGGACCTCAGCTCTGATGTGTGGTGGTTTGCATTTTTGAGGGTCTCCCTGCAGCCCTGTTCCATCCTGGGGGCTGGGTATGGTGAGGAGAGGAGCAGAGGGATCAAAGAGGCGGGGGAGAGGAACAGCTCGTGAGTTGTGGGTCATTATCTGTTATTAACATCTGTAATCTCCCAAGAGCAAACTGAGATTTACAGCCTGTTATTAGGCTGTTACTCAACCTGTTGTGCAACAGCTCAATTCAAAAAAAAAAAACCTGAATGTGATTAATAGCCTGCTAATAAGGGGGAAATCTCTCCTATTTAATTCAAACAGCCTCTACTGGGGCATTCCAAGAAGGTATGGGCTCTTAGCCCAGGTTCCCAGGCTGGCTGCTGGGCTCCTGCTGGGATTCCCCTGGGAACCCGCTCTGGATGGGGGTCCTGAGGGGGTGGTGGGTGCTGTTCCCCACCACAGATCTGGACTCTGGGTTCTCAAAGGCATTGGGTAGCAATTGCTGCCTCCTCCAAATGCTGCCTCCATGAGAAATGTGTACTAGCTGGTCCCTGGCCATTCTCTGTGGTCACTCTGGAAGAGGTGGAAGAGGTGGAAAATCTGAGTCAGCTGTGGTTCTTATCCGAGCATCTCACCTTTTGTTTGGCTGTGACTTGCACCTGACTCACTTTGACCCCACAGCTTCCTGCCCTCCCGCCTTTCACTGCCTGTGGTTCAGAGGGTGCTCTCTGCCCCCAGCTGTTCCTACCCCAGCTACGGCTTCACCTGTTGGCTCTCACTCACTTTCCAGGCATCCCAACCTGCCTGTAAACAGCTCCCTGTCCCTGAGACCACTCCACTGGGAGTGCTCCCTGGTTCCTGAACTCTTCTGTCCCTGGGTCTTTGCCTTTCCAAATTGTCCCCTGATAGGATGAGAACAAGCAGGCAAGCGTCACATGGCTGTTCCCCTCAAATCAAATCTCTGGATGCTATTTGCATCCCACCTGGACCCCAAGGGCCTGTCCCTTGTCCAGGATGGGGTCATGGACACAGTTTTGGGTGGAAGAGAAGATGCCAACAAACCCCCTTGCACTTTGCAGCCTGGATTTTGCCTGTGCCACTAAGTCCATGGTCTCACTCAGCTGGTGTTTGACCCAGTGACTGAGCACCATGGTTAATTGGATTGCAGCCGGCCTCATTCCTACCCCTGCTGCCAGCCCAAGTCCTGCCTGTGCTCCTGGGATGCTTCAGGAAAACCGCCGGCTGGGATCCACCTCTTTCCAGCATTTTCTTTTCCCTGCGGCATTAAATCCCTTGGCCACTTTCCTTGGACACACACTGGCCCTGCCCAGAGGGACTTGTAAGCTCTGCCCTAGATGAAGAATTCAGCCACTCAGGAACTGCTGCTGTCTCCTTCCCTGGCTGAAGGCAACATCACCTGCAAGGGCCAGTGCTCCAGGTCTTGCCAGGAACAGCTGGTTTCCAGGGCCATCCTCTGCCTGTCCTGGAGCAGTTGGAGGCACTGGGAAGCAGAGAACAGCTCATGCCACCTTCAAATGACACCCAGGGAGGACTGGAGGTTCTCTGGGCAGCTTCTTCCAGCAGCACGATGTCTGTTTAGGAGCAGATACACCTGGGGTGGGCTGGGGTTGGGTTGGGGGGCCCACAGGGCAGTGGGGACACAGACAACATCTGTGATCACCAGAGCAGTGGCATATCACAGTGGGGGACACAAGCATAGAGCTGGGGTCCCTACTCCCCACACGTGGCCATCCTGAAAAGCCAGGCAGCTTCAGTTTGGCCAGCCTGCCTGTTGGCGATCCCTGTTGGAGCAGCCACCCACAGCCACCCCCAGCACAGGGCTGCAGTGGGCAGGGGCTGTGTCCGTGGCCCCTGGGCTCCCAAAGCATCCCGGCAGGTTGCTGCTGCTGGCTGTGCGGGCAGCCACACCGTGCCAGCCTGCCGCAGGGTTGCTCAACGCTGCAGAGGAGGGCAAGCTCAACCTGTCCCCGCAACCCACACAGTTAATGAGGGCCTTGGCGGTGCCTCGTCAGCAGGCACCCTCACTGCCCCGGCCGCGCGTCGCCCAGCGCGGCGCACGCGGCGCTGGAGCTCGGCCGCTGGCAGGCCTGGCCCTGCCTGCGCCTCACGTGGCACTGCGGCCAGGCTGCATTTTCCACATTCCGCCCAGCTCTGAGTCACTGACATCTCCACTGCCAAAACCTGTACCCGTGCCTGGCTGTACCAGCAGCCCGTGCTGGCTTCAGTGGCCGTGCATGGCTCCACGCAAGGCGATGGGCACCTGTCCCTGTGTGTGTATGCTCCAGGACACTCTCCCCTGCCCTGGGGAGGGGTTTCCCGCCCTACACCCTAGCAGAGTGGGGCAAATGCTCCTGCTTTGCCCTAGGGAAGCTTTGGTGCTGGGGGTCCTGCACCCCACAGGGAGCACCCACCTTTGTACCTTTACCCCAAGCATCCCAGGGAACAATGCCAGGAGTGCCACCTCTGCAGCACTGGGCCTGGCCTGGCATTTGCAAAAGTAGCCATGACCGAGGCCTCAGGCACATGGGAAGTATTTGACTGGTGACACTGGTTGCTGGGGAGGCTGTGGGGATGGGGTGCAGAGGGAGGGGTGTGTGAGGCTCCCTCTTGCATTCCCCCAGCAACTTCTCAGGATGGCTCACTGTCAGCAAGGAGCGCACACGCCTCTCCCACCACCTGTCCCTTCATCCCAGCACAGGACTCCCTGAATTCATTGTGAAGCCTGGCAAAGCTATGCCAGGGATTGCCAACCTGTGACCCCCAGCACAGCAGAGATTCCCACCCCAGCTTCCCTCCCGTGAGGCCATGGGCTCATGCCGGTGGCAGTGTGTGCAGTGACTTTGCCAAGCCCGGGACAGTGAGGCTGTGTGGATGGATGCTGTGAAATGAGTGTTTTAAGGTCACTCAAAATAATCACCAGTAAAGGTATCAGCAACAGCAGGTTTAATATAAAGGCAATGGCACAACAGGGTTCTTGGCAAGGTTCACTCGACTACTTACTAGATAGCTAAAATATACAGAGGAAAAGCACACAAAAATCCAAAATCAATATCAGACTGAACTGAAATAAACACAAGATTATCAGATCATAGTATGGCTGGGGTGGGGTGGTGCAGGGGGGATGCACCACCACAATGGAAGAGTCTGGATGACCAGCACACCACAGCAGCTCACCAGCCACGCACTGAGACAACCCCGGGGGAATCAGCCACGTGGGGAGGAGTGAAGTGAAGTGAAGTGAAGGGGGTTGGTGAGCGGGCACACAGGGTTCTGCACATGTGTGGGGTGTGAGGGATGTGGGGGGATACATGGTGTGGGGTCTGGGCTCACCCAGGTTTACGTGGATATGGTGGGGGCGTACGTCATATATGCATGTGTAGGGCACGTCTATACGTGTGCAGGGTGTGTGTGCATGTGTGGGGTGCACATGCACTCTGATGGGGGCATTTGCCTGTGCAGATGTGTGTGGGGGATACTGATGCACGCACACCATTTTTGGAGGGGTGTGGGGAGGCCTGTGTGTGCCTGTGGGATGTGTGTCCAGGCATGTGCCTTGCTCCCAGGGAGGACAGTGTAGAGGGGGTTGCAGGGGGTGTGCGTGTGGGTGACGTGTGCGTGTACACAGGATGTACAGTGCAAGGTGCACACAATGTCGGGTGTGTGTCTGTCCACCTGCACCACACACAGACATGTGCAAATGCCCACGGTAGGAGTTCCCAGCACTCAGCAGTGTGGCTCATTCGGTGCCAGCAGGCCAGCGAGCTCCCGCACAGGCAGGTGGCTGGGGAGCAGTCCTGAGCCCTTCCTGGTGCCTCTCCCCACAGCGGTGGCTCCAAGCCGTGACACAGGGGCCGGGCTGTCTCTTTCCGGCTGTTTCCCAGCCTGTCAGGCCAGTCATGTCAGGTCTTGCTGCGATTTCCCGGATGGTTGCTTGGCACCTTCCTCTTCCCCATCCGGATGGACAAGTTCCTGGAGCACCAAGCTGGGGCAACACATCTCCCTGGCTCCAGCCCTGCCTCCCCAGCTCCGTGCTCTGGCTTCGGCATCCCTCCTCAGTGCTGGCCAGCTCCCTCCCTGGTGATGCTGGGCGGGCGGGGAGGGAGCGGGGCTGCGAGCGCTGGCTGCGGGCGGGCTCTGAGTCACTCCGGGGCGGGAGGTGCGGGGACAAACTTGCCGCCTCTGCCGGGCGGTCGGGGCGGCTGGACTGGCTGGGCGAGTCAGGCCCGGGCGGGCAGCGCGGGCGCCGTTCGTTTACCGCTGTGGCTGGAGGACGTGCCGGGAGGAGCAGTGCTGGTGGGGATGGGCATCTCCTGGTGCTGGAACCTGGGGAGAGGTGCCCGGGGCTGGGCAGGAAGGCAGAGACTGCCCGGAACTGGAAGCTGGGCAGGCAGGACTGGGCTGGGATGGCTCTAGTGTGCTGGGCTCTCCTTCCCATTGTGCAGGACAGTACCGGCCATACAGGGATGCTCAGCCTCGGGGTGAGGTCAAATCTCTGGCCAAGCTCACACTACCCATGGAAATACCCTTCCTGTCCAGAGCCACCCACAGCTCCATGCCACGGATAAGGACATGGGTTTGAGCAGAGGGTGTAGCTGTGGCCGCAGGCAGGCACGTGGGAGCTGCTTGCCACGCTGAGCCCTGCTGTGCCTCGCTGTCCCCACAGCCTGCTCAGGGCAACTCTGGCCATGCCACCACTCCTGCCCCAACAGCAGAACAGCTCACATGCCTTCTTGCCCTCCCATCCTTCTGCATGTGGGGAAAGAGGCAGAGAGCGTGGCAGAAAAGACATGTTGGGTTAAGCCCCAGAGAAGCTGTTGGCACTGAGACAGCAGCCCTGCCCAGCCCCATGCACTGCCAGAGCATCCTTTGGAGAGAGCTGGAGCATGCAGCTCAGGTACTATGGTAACGCCAGATCCATTTCAGTGTCTCCAACAGCCAGGAGCAGTCCTGGGACATTTCCCTCCAGGCCATACTAGGCTGTGGCTCTGTGCCCTCCTGGCCACACCAGGTAGGACATGGGCTCTTGGCTGGGGCAGAGGAGGTGCAGGCCCCTGGGTACCTGGACCTGCTCCCTTTATTCCCAAAACCTGTGATTAACATTGCTGCCAGGGTCTGTAATTACCCATCACTATTCCTGCCAGAAGCAGGGTCCTGGTGGGACAATCCTCCTGCAGGGAGCCAGAGGGACCCCCAGGCTAGAAGTTCCATCTGATACCCTGCCAGATCCACTGGAGAGACAGAAGGACAGACCCTGCATGACCACTGGAGAGACAGAAGGGCTCCCTTTGTCCTTGGCATTTCCAGGAGCCCCTCAGGTGTGGTGAACCAGCAGCCACTGTTCAGGGTACCAGGAAACATGAGGCAAGTGAAGTGAGAATCACTGGCTCAGCCCTCAGGATGGAAGAGTGGGGCTGACCAGCCCCACTGCTGAGTCAGGGTCTTGTCCCTGGCAAGCAAGACCAGATCCTGGCTGACAGAGGAGGGATAGAGCCCCTCAGTGCCAGGAGGCTGTGCTCCTGAGCTCCACTCTCCATCCACAATGAAGTCCCTCCCATCCTTGCCATAGACATCTGGCTAATGAGCCCCATAGTTCCTGCTGGGAAGGTGCTGGGAACCTTGTCCTTCTGCGTTTGTAACCCCTCCCTGCCTGGGCTCCTGCAGTCTGCCCCGTGTCCTCTCCTTGACGAGAACTAGAAGGTGAGGATGCACCAGCCATAGGGACCCAGACTTCGGGGCTGGCTACTGACAAGTCCAGATGCCCCAGCAGAGCCAGAATATGCACATCTTGTGTGGTCCCATCCAGCCCCACAGGTGTCCTGGGGAATGGCTTGGGGGAGGACCATGTTGGAGAAACCCAAAGGTCCCTGTGGTCCCCACAGGGCAGTGGGGTGGAGGTACAGGGATGGGGCTGTGGCAGGGGCCAAGCAGCACCCTTAGTGGATATCTGGGGTGAAGGTCTGCCCATTGCAGCCAGTGGCAGGGGCCTGCTGTGGTGTAAGGCAGCCAAGTGCATTGCCCCAGAAGGGACATCAGCAATTTTCATCACTGGAGGAACCTAATCCTGAGTACAAGGTGTCAGAGCCTGGCACACCTGCACACATCTGTGCACAGGGCTGTACATGCCTGGCACACACACAGACGGATGTGCAGAGCAGGGGCAGATCCCCTGCAGCAGCATGTGGGCAGCACCTGTGACTCCTGCCTTGGCTCCAGCGCCATTGGATCACAGCAGTGTCTAGAGTGAGGGTGCTGGACACAAAGGCCCCCAACAAACCCACCATGTTCCTATTGTCCCCCACATTGTCCCACAAGAGCCTTTACCCTATGAGTGATGCTTGCCTGGGGCCAGGACAGGTAGAGCAGGATCCCTGCCCTGGTCTGTCATTTTGTCTCTAATAGGATTCCCTGCTGTTCCCCTTCATCAGGGCTGAATGAGAGCTGGCTAATGAGGGGAGTGTGATTATCGGGGCAGGGGGCTGGCTCTGGCCAGAGGGAGGTTTCCCTGGACCAGGTAATGACAAGCTTTTGTCCCCTCTGCTCCTACCCCCGACAGAGACAGGTGGATGAGGATGCCCCCGGCAAAGAGTAGTTATCAAAGAGCTGAACTCAGCAATTCCCAGCCATTCCCACCCCCCCCCAGTGTTACACTAAGGGGATACCTTGGCTGCTGGAGCCTAGCCAGGGACTCAGGAGTCCTGGCTCCAGTTCATCTGCCGAGCCCCAGAGGGTCAGCTCGTGAGACATCCCAGCACTGTCATCCACAAACCTGAGGATCCTGGTGCCAGCTAGGAACCCCATCCAGCCATGGTCCTGTCTCAGGACACCACATTTCTAGTGGCCAGGGTGTACCAGGATTGGATGGATGCCTGGGCAGCGGGTTCCAGCCTGCACCAGCCCCAGGCCAGAGCAGCATGGGCTGCAAAGAGGCATGTGGGGCCAGTAGCCCCCCACACTGCTCACCCATGCCAGCATAGGGGTACACAGGAGGCAGCACTGTTTGGGACACATACTGGAGCCATGGATGCTGGAACAGGGTCTGGCTCTGCATGGGCTGAGCTGGGCACTGTAACTGGAAGAGGCCAGGGCAGAGCAGGGAGGTGAGTGGGACCAGCTCCCACTCCTGCGGGTGCTGAGGGTGCTTTCAGTCCTCTGGGGATGGAGGTGTGGGTCCCCACTTTAGCCAAGGTCAGCCAGTGCTTGGACATGCTTTAGCCCTGCTGAGGTCCTGCACCCTGTGAGGCTGCAAGGACGTGAGGAACCCAGGCTGTGGACATGGTGTGCAGAGGCAGGACCCTGCAGTAGGACCCTGGTGCAGCCAGCACACAGGGAAGGTGCTGTGCCTGCAGCCTGGCAAGCAGGTGGGTGGAGAAGCAGATGGATCGCGTGCGACAGTCCAGAGATAATTCACTGCTCCTGAGGAGAGAAATCTTCCACCTGGAAAGGAATCTGCCTTCCTCCGCCCTCAGCCCAGGAGGCTGCAGGGCCCAGAGGAGCAGGGAGGGGTGTGCAGGTGGGCTGCTGCCCTGTGAGCCCTGCACAGGCAGGGCAGGCAGCACCCTTCACAGGCGGGGCACCCACGGTGCTGCCGTATCTGCACAGAACCCCTCTGCCTCACAGACACAAGCCCTGACTCTCCAGCGGGATTCTGGGGAGGAAGCTGGGGTTGACACCAGCTGCTTGTCCACCCTGCAACTGAACATTCACAACAACCACGGCCAGCACTGCCCCTGTGCCAGGGGCATGTGCTGGGGTGACCTGGAGGGTGCTTCCCAGTCCCACTAGCCAGTGGCCACCAACATCCCAGCAGCTCCTGTCCCTGCATACAGGTGGTAGCATGATCCTGGCAGGGTGCTTAGAGGCCCTGGCAAGGTGCAGTACATGCACAGCTTTGGGAAAAGGCTGTGCCAGGCAGCTTTGAGAGGGCTGGGAGCCAGAGCGGCTGGAGGGCCCACGGGGAGGGTATAGGCTGCGTGCCCCAGCCCATCACTGCTGCGTTAGGGAAGCCGGCTCTGTGGCAGGCCCTGGCATGAAGCAGTGTCTCTGCTGAACACTTCTTGTGTCTTAGCATCTCCCAGGGGATGCAGCATGTTCCTCTATGGGTGTCCTGGCCTTCAGGCTGCTGAGTACACAACTGACACGTGTGTGTGTGTGTACACATATGTCTGAGCATGAGCATATTGGCTGTGCACGTGACACATCTCCAGTCAAGGCTAATTAGATAGTGAGCTGATCAGCAAATGACCCCCCCCCCACATTGGCTTTCTGGGCACAGCAAAGAAGACAAGTAAGGATCAGTGAGGACACAAGTCCTCCCCAAGCATTCCTCCCAGCCACACCTGAATCACAAGCAGTCTCACACCAGGATCTGAGGGTAGATGTCTCTGGGGGAGGGCTTTCCCCACCTTCAGACAGGTACCCCCAATTCCTGTTGTTCTTGTCCTCAGCTCCCTACCTCTTTGGGAAATGGGCTGAGAGGATCAGGACAACATGCCAGCAAGGATGCTGGAGCAGGCTGCCAGACTGGGGAAGGTTGGGAACCCAGGGAGGTGGCCTTGGCTCCCCACGACAGAGAGACACATCAGGGGGGCACAGGGACGCCCTGTTGAGCCGAGGACACAGGTGGCCATGCCAAGCACCCTACCTGCAGTGGACAGTGGTCCTCTCCCTGGCACTGCCACACTCCCCTGCCAGTCCCTGTGTCGCCTTGCTGTCCTGTCCCGCACAAACATTCCCTCACTCCCGGCCACAGTAAATATTGTTGCAGGGCAAACAGTGAATCAGCCCTCTTTGTTCGAGTGCTGCTGGCAGCCCCATCTTGTTCGACTGCTGTTTAATGACCCTCCAGTTGTGTACCCTGGAGGTACTCATTAACCTCAGGCTGCAGATGGTGAGGAGGACGGATCTGAACTAGCCAGTAACAGTTTGCTGGTGTTGGAGACCAGCTCTGGGTGAATTCTGGTGACCTTTTACCAGGTGCGGATGTGCCAGAGGTTTCCCCTCACACCTCTGCAAGGTGCAGCCAACCCACTGACAGCCCAGCATGCCCACAGGCTCATGTTCTTATCTCAGCCCATAGATTCTATTTTATTTTTTTTCCTGATTCTCGTCCCCATCCCATCAGTGGGGACGTGGGAAGGGGAAATGAGTGAGTGGTTGTGCGGTACTCAGCTGCTGACTGGGGTTAAACCTTGACACCACCCCAGGGTACAGCACAGTGAGGCTTGGCTTGAGGCAGCGTCCCCTTCATAGCATCCCCTTTCAGCTCAGTCCATGCTCTTGGCACAGCCATGGGGCATGGAAGAGCTGCTGGTTCCTGCAGAGAGATGCTCCAGCCTCTCTGTGCACCAGGAGGGTTTCAGAGGCCTCATGGTGGGAGCTGTGGTGGGGAGACCTGTGCAGCACATCTTTGGCAGGTCAGTTAGGACCGTGAAAGTGAGCAGCTGGACATCCTGAGAGGTGCAGGGTGCAGGACAGGGGATGGAAATGGGTAGTCCAGGAAAGACTGGGAGGAACATGGGTTCTGGGCCCAAGGGTTCTTGTGCCAGCGCTGAGAGGCTGCTCCTGCTCCTACTGCTCTGCCTGGTCCTTACCTTTGATTCACATGTTCCTGGCTCTTCCCCAACACCTCAACCTCCACTCCACACTGTAGTCTGGCTCCTCTCCCTGTAGTGGTCTGGGTCTTGCCTCTCACTGTCACTCTGACCCTGCCCCACGGTGGTCCCACGGTTGTAGGTCCCCAAATGGCAGTGCCACCACAGCCCAGGGACGCCTCATGCACCAGCTCTGGGGCTGGGGCCAGAGTGCCTCAAGGTTCCCAGGGTCCCAGCACTTGTGGCACGGGTTCCCACAGTGACCCCCAGCATCAGACATCTGGTGCCCCACACCAGCCACAGAAGGTGGCAGGAGCCAAATCCACCCCTCTGTGTCCCCGTGCAAACCTGTTCCCAGGGCACTGGGCAAACGGGGCTGGTGGCAGGCGACAGCACAGGGCCTGGGGCCATCCCCGCTCCCACAGCAAACTGCAAGAGTCAACGTTTCTGGAGGAGCAGCAAGAGTGTTTGCTGGATCTTTTCCCCCGAGGGCCCAGTGGGATCGGAGCAGGGCTGTGGCATGGAGTAGTTCCCTGTGGCCGCGTCCCTGTAGGGGAGCACAGGACCCAGCTGTGCTGCCGGCAGAGGGGACAGCCCAGGCAGGACTACAGAGACTGCGCGGTGTGCCCGACGTGCTGGATCGGGGCTGCCAGGCAGGCCCCGATAAACATCTAGCCTCTCTGTTTATTTACGACTGAGGATATTTATATCGCAAAGTCCTTTAAATTTAGCTGGGGACACACCCAGGCACCATCCAGTGCTGACGGCCGTTGGGAGCTCCCGGCGCAGCCTGAGCTGCCACACCAACTCAGGCAGTGGGTACACCAGCAGCACCAGATGTGCCCCAGAACTGGCACCCCCAGGACTGCCATCCGCTGTGGGGTGCAAGGCACAGGAGCATGACTGTGGGGACAGCAGCACTTCTTGTGAGGGCAGGATGAGGCTGCATCCCAGGGGGACAGGGTTTTCCAGGATCATGGCACAGGCTCTGTGCCCACGCAGTGAGAACGCCAGTGCCAGCAGGGCAGGTCCATATCTCCTCTGACACAAACTGACACCTTCCCAGCTGGGTGTTCAGTGCCATGTGGGGCTGGTTGTGGGTTCAGAAGCAACCCTGGGGCTACATCCCGAAGTTACAGCCTGGAGCTCAGCCGGGTAAGCTTGGAGCAGCCCGAGGCCATGGGGCACGCTGTGCCACCCCGACTCAGCAGGCTTTGTCCCCTGGCCCCCGTCCCTCCGGGCACTGACGCGGGGCCGGCGGGGCTGTGCGGAGCATCTCCCGCCGCCGCCGCGGTGTCTGCCTCCCTCTGCCGGCAGCGGGGCACCCGCCGCTCCGCTCTGCCGCTCCCGGCTCTTGGAGCACCGGGTTTTGCGGTGCCTCGGCCCCGAGGCAGCACCATCCCCTGCCAGCCAGGCCCACTGCCCCTTTCTTCCCCTTCGCCCAGCTTTCGGTGAAATGCGGCATTTTGTTCCCACAGTTTCCGGCTGCTCCGTGTGTCGCTCTGTCCGTGTCGCTATGGCATCGTCTGCAGAGCAGAGGTTTGGCATTGCCCCTGCCCTGCAGTGAAGTGCAGAGCAGCCTTCAGACACCCACAGACCTGGCTGCCCCACGTCCCATGCGGACCTGTGTGAGGTGCCATGGACGTTCACCTGAGCACCCCTCAGGGCTTGCAGCCCTGTGCTGTGTGGACGTGCCACCGTGCTCATCTTACCAGACTCCTTGCTGGTCTGCCCAGTGCCTTTAACAAGTGAATTCCTTGTCTCAGAGAGGGACCCGATAGTTTTGGACAGGCGAGGTCAAGTTTCCACGAGGCAAAGGCAACGTGCATTAGGATCCCTACCCGCTTAGTCTTTATTAATTAGATCCCATCTCAGACTCCGCTGTTTCTCCAGGATAGATGTGATGCCCACCAGCCTGTGATTGCCTTTGACAGCTAAGACAGCCCCATGTCCTCCCATAAATGTGCTGCGCTTCATCCTGCTCTGACACCAAGCCTTTTACCTCTAGTTCGTCCTGAAATCCCTGCCTCCTGGACCAAAAAAAAGTCCTAAACGACTCTGCCTCTGAGCAGTGGGAGCTCAGGGCTGGCCAGCCTGAACAGGGCCTCCATGCCTATCACCCCAGCATGCCACCCCTCTCCATGGGGACAATATACCCAGCTGCTCCTCAGGTCTGGGCCATCCCTCTCAGCCTGTTCCCTCTGTCCCCTGCTTCCCTTACTGCTGCCAAGTCGCATTAAAAGCTGCAAAGCTGCACGGCAGAGCTTGCTGGGGTGAGTGTCCCGAGGACAGGCAGCTCTGCATGGCAGAGCCTGGCCATGCCCAGAGGCTGCCTGTCCCTGTCCTTAGACATTCCCAAGCTTGTTTTCAGGCTTGGAGACACTCTTAGCAGCACAGGGCAGGGATATCTGGATTTAATCTGCTCCTCCTATCTCCAGCTTTACATGTGGAGACATGAGCCATTCTGGGGGTGATGGGTGTTCGGCTACAAGGCAGCACCGGCAAACACCAGGCGTTGGACACTCAGGAAGAGACAGCCCTTGTACCTGTCAGCAGCGAGGACGAAGAGGACTCACGCCGGGCTGTGCCCACCGCCCAAAGGGTACAGTAGGAGCAGGGCAGGATCGGGACCCGCTGCTTTGCCGGAGGCTGCAGTGAGAGGCATCTGTCCGCAGAGGGAGCGCGGCTCCTTTCCGGCCGCACTCCTCCTCCTCCTCCTTCTCCTCCTCCTCCTTCTCCTCCTGCCGGCAGCTCCTCTCCGGGCCCCGACCCCTCTTCCCGTGCGTGCGGACCCTCAGCATCTCCAGGTCCCCCGGGATCCCCTGCACAGAGGAGTGTGAGCTGCGGGACAGGTGGGTGGAAGGGTGACCCTCACTGAGCAAGGTTGGGTCACACCTGAGCCCTGTCCATGCAGCGTGGCTGTCTCCATCCCTCTGGATATGTGCTGGGGACATCCCACCCAGCTGCTTAGGGGTTCCCCAGCATTCAGGTCTGTCACGACAGCTGGCAGAACCCGTAGCACCCGCTCATCTCTGCCAGCACCAGGAATTTAATTTAAAATTACCTGTCCTGGGGTCCATGGGCTTCAACCATGGAGCCCTCCAGCAGCCCCCTGACACTCTGGGACCCTCACTCCAAACACAGCTGGTGTTTCTTTTGCACCACGAGGTGCTGGATTGTCACGGTCCCAGTGAGAAAGGCACTCACACTCTTTAAGTGACATTTAAAATGCTGTTTAATAGAGCTCACACTACAGAGTGACTACTACAGATAGTCTTCAACCCCTTGACATGCAGGAACGCTGAGCTTCCCTGCATTAAACAGACTTCCAATCCACACATAGCACACCATGCAAACCCTGTCAATGGAAAAGGTTATCCCAGTTGAGTCCTTTGAGCTATTACAGGATTTTCTTATAAGTAAACAGCCCTAGTCATTATTTTCCTGCTACAGTAGTATGAGAACTTCTTGCTGCTGTCTTAGATGAAGGCACAGATATGCACATGACAGTACCAGGCACGAGCTCCCTGCAGACTTCTCTGTTACTGCTTGATTTCTAACCTGAAGGAGCTTACCCCGGAGCCAAGGGATGCCCACAGCATAGGCCTGGGCCTGCTCAGACTTGCTGATACATGGGTCACTAACTCCTCGGCATACCACGGTCTCCTGGCCAGGGCCACAGCAGCACCCTGGCTGTAGCAGCATGTCAGAGCTGCAGGGGGATGAGCTGTTTCCTAGCCCCCAGCCCTGATGATGTCACTGTGTGTCCCACCTCCACTGGGGTGCTTGGCTGAATTCCCCGAAGGGAAGAGGATGGGTGAGGAGAAACCTCATGGTCATGCCCCGAGGGGAACTGAAACCCCTGTGTCATGCAGGGTGGAGCACTGAGGGGTGAGCGGGGTGGGCAGCACCTTGTCCTCCTCATTGCCCTTGAGGATGCAAAGGAGGTGGCCTTGAGGCCAGTCTCCAGGGATTTGCATCAGCAAATGTCATAGGTGGGCAAGTGCCAGCTGCTGCTTTGCCACGCTGGTGCAGCTGTTGTCCCTTGTCCCTCACTCCTATGCCTTCTCTGTGGGACTGCCACTACCCTGTACCCCACGGAAACTGCCCAGCCTAGCCTCAGCATCCAGGTGTGATCTATGCCGGGGTCCCTGCCTGCCCACCACTCCTCAGGGATGGAGCACCAGCCCCAGCAGGGCAGCAATACCACTCCATTTTGCCAGGGCCCAAGAGCCAGCTGGCTGGGCTGGGGAGAGGAATTTGGTGACAGAGAGTTGTAAGCCCAGTCCCTGTGTATGGCTGGCTTGTGGCAAAAGGGGAACGGGATGGGGAAGGGGATGGGGGGCACCCAGTGGCATATGGCTGGCTGCCAAGTTGCAAGAGGAGCCTGGAGCATTTCTGCAAGCCCTACCCAACCTCTGGGCACCAGCTATCCCTGTCTGGGGGCAAAGGTGGGTTTGAGGAGTCCCAGGGCTTTGGCCCCCAGGCAGAGCACCCATGGGGGCATTGGAACAGGGCAAGGAGACAGTCCCTGGGGCAATGCTTGCCCCAGCCCCAGTTTCTCTGCAGCACGTGGGCAGTGGGCTGAGCATTGCAGCAGGATGGCAACCCCTTCCAGCTGCTCCAGGTCCGTGGGGTGCTGTCATGGGATAGCTCCCAGTGGCCAGGCAGCGGGGGAGTGGGGACAGCTATTTTGGGCAGCCCAAGGCACCCCAGCTGTCATGCTCTCTGCAGCACAGTGCACTGGGGCAGGGAATTGGTTACTGCCCTCAGAAGCATTAGGGGAGGTGCACATGCTTCCTTTGAGGTGCCCAGCACCCTGTTGCCCCCCACATTAGGAGAGAGCCACATCCCAGGGACCAGGCAACCCAGTGCAGAGCTGATATGAGTGATGCTGAACCCACCCAGATGGCTCTGTGCCTCCCAGCCAGGTGCAACCAGAACAGAGGGAGGAACAACAGCCTCAGGACCTCAGTACAAGCTCCCAGCAGTGAAACTCTTGTCTGTACCCAGGAATTTCCGTACCAGCCACACCTATCCATGGTGTGAGACACAAGCCCTGTGCTGTGAGCTGGGTGCTGTGTGTGCCACCAAAGAAGGCTGCAGGGAGGGCACAATGGGGCAGTGTGGGGGCCAGCTTCAACCCTTGTGGCTGCTGTCCCACAGGGCATCCACGCCCATCTTGCTGCCCATCCAAGCCAGAGCTTTCCCCAGGCTGACTGGATCCTCCGTAAGGGAATTTTCCTAGGTCACTAGCAGGCACGAGAGTGGAAAGTTCCCAGGAGCTGTGTCTGCTGGGGACAGAGCTCCCTGTGGCCAGGAGCAATGATGCCTGTGGCATTTCCTCCCATCTCCGAGGTCACTTGCCTGTCCTGGCACTCACCCAGGCTGAGGGCACTCAGCAGAATCCTGGAGCTGGAGAGGGTGTGAGCTGCTGGTAAAGCCAGTAAAGCCCAGGGCAGGGCATGGCAGTGACAGGGAGTGGGGAGCTAAGCCCAGGGCTGGATGAGGGGCAGCTGTTGGCACAGGAGGTACAGGAGTCTCAGGATGCAGGATAGTGCCAGAGCAGGAGCATGGCACTGCCCCCACAGCATTGCAAACACATCAGGTCTACGCTGGGGAGCAAGGCAGCTCTTACGAGGTGGCTTCGAATTGCTGGCAAATCAGGGACAATTTGGGGGGCTTTCCGAGAGCTCAAATACCATCATGGGACCTTTCGGGTGGGAGAATGACATGCTGTCATAGAACAGTGCCTTTCCCCATGTGTCAGGCAGGGTGGGAATGACATGCCAGAGAGAAAAGAAAGATGTGAAAGCTGGAAGGACAAAACATGAGCTAGTGGCTCTTCTGTGGCATTTCCCCTGCTCCTTTTGCAGGGTCTTTCCTGGTAATGTAGGGCCAGTTGTGAAATCCCCAGAGAGGGCATATCCAGTCTGTGTAGGGACTTCTACTCCCATTCTTCCAATCCTGACAACAGAGATTGTTCCCCACCAGCTCACTCCCTCTCCAGGCTCCAGTGCTCAGGTGGGAAGCTTGGGGACCAGCAGGAGGGTCACTCTAGAGTGTGTGGTTCCCCAATCTTGGCAGCTCCTCAGGCAGCCCAATGCTGACCTGCACATTTTGGTGATGTACCATCATGCCAAAGCTGAATTTTGACTTCCATCTGCCTCTCACCCCAGAACTCATGCAAGCACTGGGGGTGTGATCCTGGATGGGGAGGGTAGGAAGCCCCCAGGTCTGCATGCAGCATCCCACCGTGGGGAGACCTCAAGGCCAGATCCAGCTCTGGTGGTGCTGGGGGCACACAGTGCTCAGGAATTACTTGGGACAAAACTCCAGGGTCCCCCTGGGGAGGTGGACAGCCAGCCTCCATGTCAGGCACACAGTGGGGACAGCATTAAATCCCGCTGCTTTTGATGCACCCCCAGACTCAAGGACAAGCACTGGGTCACGTCGGGGCTCCAACCGCTTGGGGATGACCACAAGCCCGTGCTGCTGTCCCAGTGCATAGGAAATTTTCAGGGATGATTGTGGTGTTTTGACCAGCCCATCCCTCTTGCAGGTGCTGGGAGCTGGCATTTCCTCCCCACCCTTCACCCCCCTGGATCCCTGCCCGCATTTACCCACAGTTTCCCAGGCAACAGCACCCATGGAGATACAAGAGGAGAGGCCATGCTGCCTAGGCAGCGGTGCCACCAGCATGTCAACCCATGTCCCCCACGGAGCTGGCGCTGACTCCATGAGGTCACTGCACCTGCCTGCAGAAACAGAAGCTTCCAGCCCCACAGATTTGAATGGCACTGGGGAAGGGGTGCTGTGGCATCACCCCCACCGCTGTGCGAGGGCTTGGGGACACTGTGACATCTGCCAGCCTGGGGAGGGATGGTGAGGAAAGAAAGAGATGGGTTCCCCAAGGGCAGGAATGGGGGAATGATTGCTACCAGATGGGGAGAGATGGATGAAGTGGGCACAAGCACAGGCTGGAGCACCCCTCCTAAATTCCTTTGGCACTGCAGCCTCTCACCTCACAGATTACTTTTGGTCTCTGCTCCTGCTGCGTCTCTGGGCACCATGAGACCCCAGGAAAGCCCTGACCAGCACAGCAGGACCATGGCCAAAGCTGAGGGTACACCAAGTGTCTAGGCTCCTGGGAAGGAGGTGTTTGCACCCAGGTGCAGGGTGCTAAAAGGGCACTGCAGTGTCTTGGAGGCTGCAAGGGGGGAAGGAGCAGCCCCTCACTGACACTCCTGGGGGCTGCAGGACCCCTCCTCCTCTTTCCCCACATCAAGCACACAGAAAGGCAGAGAGATCCTGAGAAGGGTGTTTGAAAGCATGAGTTTCACCCGTAGAAATCCATCCCTTAAGGATCTAATCTGTAACTCCACAGCTGGCAGCTCCTCTCCAAAGCCCAGACCCTGAGGCAGGGGTGCGGGTTGCAGCTGAGTTCTGGCTCTGACACAGGACGCTGGGTGTGGGGTGCTGGATTCAGGTGCTGGGTGCTGGATTTGGGCTGCAGGGTGGGGTGTGAGGCCACAGGCAGCCAGGAGCGAGGTTGCTAGTGAGAAACCTGGCTCCTGGTGCAGAGCATGTGCGGGTGCTAGGAGGGCGTGGGAGGACATGAGCACCCGCCTGCACTGCTGCCTTCCCCTTCCTGCTGTGGGAGCCCTGACTTTGGCTTTACCACACGCAAAACGAAAGTAGTGCTGGCATATGACTGTGCTGGAGCTGTCTCCCATTCTGCAGCCCAGAACCCTGGTGAGTCTGTTGCAGTGTGGCCTGGACAGACACCCCTGGGCCACCCATCCCATCACTGCCCCACTTCCACCCCATCCCTGTGGAGGATTTCCTTAACTAGGCAGCAACCCGCAAGGACAGCAGGGATCCATGGAGACTCGTAAGGGGTGCTCCCCAAGTTGATTGGAACACCAGGAACACCAGGGGGTCAGCCCTGAGATGGGGTGCAGGGCTGTGGAGGTGGAAAAGACCGGAAGACTCTCAGTGGGTGAGATGTGGGAAGGGCTGTGCTGTTGGTGAACTTGGGGTGCTGAGCTGCACCCCTGCCGTGCTCAGCTGCACCCCTGCCGTGCTCCCCAGCAGATGCCCTGAAGCCCCAGGGTACAGTGCACCCCAGGAACTGGGACAGATCCAGGGAGCAGGGCAGGGTGCCGGAGTGCAGGCACCCGTCCCAGCACGTGGGAAGCCCATTGGGAAGGAGAGGGGAGGGAGAGAAGGCCTCGGCGAGGGGCCAAGCAAGGGGCGGCCCCTGGCGCACCCTTCATGCATTACTGGAAACATCTGGCCTGGGATGTGGGGGCGTGCTCTGGCTGCACATACATGTGTGCACATGCACATGGGTATGGGCACACATTCATCCACATTTGTGTTTATGTGTACATACATATCAGTACATGCATCCACACCCCTGTACACTCATGTTCACATGTGCATACGTGCCCACACACGCGCACATAAGTGCCCATACATGTGCATACACACATGCACAGACACAGATGTTTACACACACATGCAGATGCAAACATGTACAACCACATGTAGGCACACACCTAGATACATGGGTGTAAGTGTACAGATTTGCACGCACACACACGTGTACATGTGCCAGCAAGCAGCATGCACAGGCAGGGGCATACAGTGTGTGACCCACATATGTGCAACAGACCCCCATACACGTACAACACCCACACTAACCTCACACATCCTGGCTGGAGCCTGTGGCCATGCCACTGCCCAGGATCACCACGGCGCTGTGCCCTGTGCGCACGCTGCGTCTGGGTGTTCCTCTGCGTGTGAAAACCCGTGTGTGCGGGGATGCGCGTGTGCCCAGTAGGAGCCTGTGTGTGCCCATGTGTCCCATGTATGTTCACATGTGCCATGGTTGCGGGCAAGCCTGCATATGGTCCTCTATGTCCACATGCCTGTGGGCTGCATGTGCACTCCCGGTGCCCACGCGTGCCAAGCGTGCCATGTGCATGCCCAAGTGTGCCAAGCGCACGGTGTGCCCGTGTGCCCGCGCCATGCCCGTGTGTGCAGCACGCCCGTGTGTGCCGGCGTGCGTGCCCGTGTGCGCCGTGTGTGCCCGTGTGCCCACGCGTGTGCGTGTGTGCCACCCGTACCCCGCGTGCCCGCGGCACCGCCTGCGCCCTCGCCCTCCGCGGTGCCCGCGGTGCGTGAGCCGCGCTGCGGGCACGGGTGCGGGTGCCGAGGCGGGGCGCTGGGGAGCGCGGCGAAGCTGGGGGGGGGAAACGCGGCGAAGCGGGGGGCGGAGCACGGCGGCGAGGGCGAGAGGCGGTGCCAGCCCCCACCGACCTCCAAACTTTCATTAACTCGGCGGCAGCACCGGCGGCGGCGGCGGCTACGGGCCTGGTACGGCACCGGCACCGGCACCGACACCGGGCTGGGAGCGGCGGAGCGGCGCCCCCGCGGGCCCACCCGGCGTGGCGGGAGGGGCCGGGCGGCGGAATGGGCACGGTAAGGGGCGCGCACCTCCGCCGGCACCGGGCGCACGGCCCGTCCGGCGGCCGCAGCAGCACTGGGGATGGGACGGGAGAGGGGTGGGTGGGCTGCCGGAGAAGGGCGGGAAGAAGACGGGGGCGGTGGGGGCCTCCGGGGTGGCGGGGTCGGGGACATCGGGAGAAGCACCAGGAGCGGCCACCCGTCAGTCCGTGTCGGGAGCGGGACAGCGGCATAGCGGGATGCGGGGCGGTCCCGCATCTGTTGCTCTCGGTGCTCGGTGGCGGCGCGGTGCCGGGGGAGCGCGGGGGCGCCGCGCGCAGAGCGGGATCGCCGCCGCTGCACTCCGGGAGGACGGCGGGCACCGGGGCGGCCCGGCCCGGTGGCGGGGTGGGGGGGCTGGCGGTAATTTTCCACGGGCATGTGCCGGGGCGGGGCGGCGGAGCAGCCACCACGTGGCGGCTGATGTAACCGGGCCCCCCCCGCCGCCGTTCTGCACCGGGCGGCGGCGGCGGGGGGGAGCCGGGCGGCGGGCGCGTCGCGGCGAGCGCTGCCCGCGGAGCCGCCGCCGGAGCCGCCCCCGCGGGGCGGGAGGGGGAGCATGGCGGCGACAGGCCGGCCCGCTGCCAGCCTCCCGTGGGCACCGGGGAACCCCGGTTGCGGCGGGCCCGGCGGATGCTGGCAGAGGAAACGGCCTCGCAGGTGGCAGCGGCTGCTGCACCGGTGCTTCGGGCTGCCCACCCGCCGGGCAGGAAGGGACAGGGCACTCCATCCTCCGGCCCGGCATCCGTGGCCTTCCCCTGGGTGCCGCGGGCTGCCTCCCCCGCCGAGGTGTGACAGCCCTATGGGAGCCTCTGTGTGTGCCCAGGTGTCACTCGTGCCGTCTCTAAGTACGCGAGCTGCCCTGTCCTCTTGTCTGTCATGGCATCACTCAGCTCTGGGAGAGCCACCAGTGGATTGAATCCCTATCCCTGCCGGGCTGTCCCAGGGGATGCTGCATCCTCGGGCATCCCTACATCCGTCCCAATGCTATCCCGCTGCTGGCTTCACGCTCGCTCCACGCTAGGCTGGGAGCCAACGCCAGTGGCATCTATGCAGTCATGGAGCCTTATCAGCGCCCGGCAGACCCCGAGGGGAGTGGCAGCCATCCAGTCCCTTGGGCACTCTTCCCTCTCAGGACACGGGATGAGTCCTTGGTCTGAATTCAGGGCCGCAGGGCAGGCAGCTTTTGGCTGGCAGGCGGTAGGTGTGTGATGATAGGTGAAGTCTGGCCACTGACCCTGCACCTCCCACCTTTGAGAGATCCCTGTGCCATGCAAGGAGTCAGGCTTGTGTCAGTAATGACATCTTGGCTACCCTGGAAATGCAGCCACTTCTGGAGAAGGCATTGGCAGTGGGGTGCGGTATCTGCTGGCAGCAGCCTGTCTGCACTGGAGGGGCTGGGGGCTCGCCCTACATCCCCTAGCTTCCTGCCCCTTATCTCCACTGCCCATGCTCCCTCCCCATGACTTAAGGGCCACGTTCGCTTCTGCTGATCACTCCAGACTCATGGCAGCCTGGGGATAGGCCCTGGTGTGTTTGACTGCTGGTGGTGTGATCAGGGACCCTCGGTGGGGGTCAGGGGTCCTTTAGCCACCGAGGGCACCAAGCACTGATGTGGGTTCTGCAAACACCGATGCTGTTGCACAGACAATCAGATTGGTGTTTTGCAAGACTGTCCGTCCCTCCTGGCGAGGTCAGGCCTCAGTGTTCCCCTGGGGCCTCCGGCAGCCCCAGGCTGGGGCAGGGGTAAGGGCCGGGGAGGCAGCTGCCTGTGCCCTGTTCAGCAGCACCTGGCACCCGGCAGAGCCCAGCGGCTCGGCCCCCCTGCGCTGCACGTGCATGAGATGCACCGGGGCAGAAGGCAATCGTTTCCCATCTGTGTCCTGCGCGGCAGCTGAGCCCTGCACTGGCCCCGCTCAGCGCCCAGTCCCGGCGCTGTCGTGTGCCGCAGCCACTTCGGCTTCAGCTCTCGCTGGGGGAGAGCTCCAGGGGCCCCCACTCCTGCCCGCGGCCCCTGACACCCACCTGCTGGGGGGCCGGCAGCCAGCTGCCCGCAAGGTCGTCTGTCCACACCGGGTAAATCTTTAACTGCTTCTTGGGAAACACCTGGGAGCCGCTGCTCCCGTGGGTGCCAGGGGGTTCAGAGACGCTGAAGCGGGTGGGAGCCAGCAGGAAGAGACCCCACCGCCAGCCCACCTGGCCCCGGGCCCGGTGTCCTCCACCAGCCCCACTACCCCGTGGGCAGGTACAGGGGAGCAACTCGTCTGGCACAGTCCCCTGGTTCCTGGAGGGAGGGGGAGGCCTGGGGGGGACGTGCCCACCCCACCAGTCACGTCTCTCTTGGTGTCTTCTCCCCTCTGCCCAGCTTGCTCTGACGGTGGATTGAAGCACACTAGTGCTGGTGGCGCAGCCAGCGTGACGGAGAGTGGGCAGGCGAGGGACCCTGCACTGGGCAGCCGGCACCGTGCTCCAGCCTCCAGGAATGGCCGATAAGTGCAGCGAGGGGCTGCTGGTAAGTGCTGGGGTGGAGGGAGCGGGCTGGTGCACGCCACTGCCTCGGGCACCCAGAGAACCAGGGTGCAAGACACCGGGGCTCCTGTAGGGCTTGATGCCGTTCTGGGGCCCCCAGTCGGGGCTGTGCCACCTCGGTGCTCCCCCAGCATGATGACTGCCGGGCTGGTGCTCTCTCTGCTGCCTGTGGGGCTCCTTGGGTGCGGTGTCTTGCTGTGCCTGGAGATGCTATCGCCCATCTCAGGCGCTCTGCCCAGCCTTATCATCTGCCCCAGCTCTCCAGGCGGGCGGCTCCACAACCTGCTGTTGGCAAAGGGTGCAGGGGCTCCTCCATGCCAGGTACCCCCAGAAGGGCGTGGATGTGGCTGCTTCCCCTTTGCCTCCATCCAGCGGGCTCTCCCGAACTGGGCTGGTTAGGATGGTGTGCAGGCAGTTTTCTCCAGGCACTGGTGTAGTGCCTGATCCTCCATCCTGACAAGCGATATGTTGCAGGATGCTGGGGGCTGCCAGGCACTCACCTGCACCACGGATGGCTTCGGTGTTCTGGGCAGATGCGGGATGTGCCCACTGCATGTCTTTGTCAGAGGGCTGCGATGGCCCCGTGCTTGTGGCAGCTCTGCTGTGCAGTGAGGGGTTTGGGAGCCCCAAGCTCAGGTTCCCATGACAGGCTGTTGTGCTGTGTTGGGCAGGTGAGCCCAAGCTGGGCTTGGCTTTTACCCTTTTTCCCAAAGGATGGGAGCTGAACGCTGGGATTGACACGGTCACCAGGCCCTCCCCTTCCCGGGGGGCTTCCTGAAATAGCTGCACACTCCAGCCGCAGGGCTGGGAGCCAGGATTTGCCTGGGAAGCCAAGAGCCAGGGGAGCGGCATGCTCCAGCAAGCGCTTTCAGTGCACTCGCGTGCATGCGGCTTCTCCGCTTGTGTGTCCCAGTGTGGCCCCACTGGCTGTGCCTGCAGTGGGGAGCCCAGCACCCATCCTGCCACAGTGGAGAAGGGATCAGGGCATCTGGTGGGAGAGAAGGGCAGATTTCTCTAGGAGAAGCCCCATGCTGAGAACAGGGAGGTGCTGAGAATGTATCTGGGCACAATCAAGGAGTCTGTCATGGGGATGCACTTCTGCACATGGTGCTTGTCGTGACTCCATGCTGCTGGTGTTTTGTTACCCTGGCCAGAGCACTCAGCATTGCACCAGGATGAGGGCTGAGCCTGACATGGGCAGCAGAAAGCCAGAGATAAGAATGCCCACCCACTCCCAGTAAATCTTTAACCTGCTTCTCGGAAGTACCTGACCAGCCCACCCCAGGGCCAGGGTGTCAGATGCAACAGGGTCTGACACATGCTGTGTTGACTCCCCTGGCTCTCAGCCCTCTTTCCAGGGCTCCTCTGTTTACACAGTGCAAGGATACCCCTGCACAGGGATGGAGTGTGCTGCTATGGAGGCTACAGGGAGAAGAGCAGGTCCCTGTGAAAGCATCTTTCCTCCTAGAACATCCCTGCATCCTGAGAACCTCAGGAGGAGCTGCAGCAGGCCAGGCACTGGCTACCGAGCTGCCTGGGTCCCTGGAGAAGGGAGCTAATCTCCTTGGCCTGTCTCCAGGGCCCTGCCAGTAACCTGGCAAAGCTTGGTCCCTGCCTGTCCTCTCATCCCTGCCTGCAGGTGCAGCTCCTACCATCCCCCCACCACCTCTGTCAGGCTCCTGCCGTGCAACCACTGCCCAGCGTTGTGTGTGCAGTCTCTGGGGCCAGACGGGTGCAGTGGGACCTGGGGTGCCCGCTGTGTCACACCTGGGGAGGGACAGGGGTGATGGAGGCAGCAGCTGGGTGATGCACAGCTGTGCCTCAGTTTCCCCACCTGAGGGCTGGGGCCTGGGGAATGGCGGTGCTGTGTCCTGCTTTTGCAGGCTCTGTGTTTTGCGGGCACCCCTGTGAAGCTCTAAATGCTCACTCCAAAACAGCAAGCGGCGGGGGGGAACCCTACTGTTCCCAAGCCCCACAAATATCCTGACAGCAGATGCCCAATAGGGTGCAGGGCACCTTCTGGAGCTGGATCAGTCCCTGTGTGGCTGAGCAGAGGGAGTCCCTGTGGGGCTACAGGGAAGCAGGGAGGGTCTAGCAGCCTCTCCCTCTCTGGCCTTTAAAGACACTTTGTTTTGTTGTTCTCAGGGTGCTTTGTTCAGGCTCCAGCATTGCCAGTGGCTCCTGACTCCCAGGGCTGCCTTGCTGGCACAGCTGGGCAGCCTTTGGCCACAGGGTGTCCAGCTCAGGTAGGCTCCTGTGGTCACCCAAGACCACCCTGGCTGGACACTGGGGTGCTGCTCCCACTGACCTGCTGGGAGTTAAGGGCTGGGGGGGCTCTGCCTGTCCCAGACACCCCCAGCGGCGCAGTGCCACCGGCCAGCAGCAGGAGCTGCGGAAGTGGCTTTTGGCTGCAGGAGCCCTTCCCGGAATACCAAGGGGCAGTGATGGGGGGGGCTGGCGGGGGATTTTTCTGCCTGAACGCCCTGGGAGAATCATGTCTGCCCTGGTAGAATGGGGCCAGAGAAAGGCAGCCCTGTCGGGAAGCACTCAGCTAGGGGATGTTGGCCCCAGGGCAGGTCCCTGGGTATCACTCCTGCCCCTGTCACCCTGCAGCCCTGTCGGGGGACAGTGACAGGGGCTGGGAGACCTGTGGCCATACCCCATGCACCTGTCCCCCCTGTGTCTAGTTCAGCCTCAGCAGCACCAGCCAGCCAGGGTGGGGACCAGAACGCCAGGGAAGGTGAGGGTCCCAGTGCAGGCCCTTTGTTTCCAGTGGTGTGTCTCCATGCAGCTGGCTGTCCCCTCTGTCTTCTGGCTGGGCTGCCAAGGGAGCGGCACTTTGCTCCCACGGGCTGACACAGGGCCTGGCATCCCCAGGATGGGGCTGTGGGTTCTGCTGTGCTGTGCTCAGGCTGCTGTGGGGGGCAAGAGGGGCAGCGTGCCCGAGGCAGGACACCTGGTGGTAGCACACAGGTGACTCAGGCAAAGTGATGCAGCTGAACCGGGGCACAGAGGGATGCTCACAAGGTGCCCACACACCTTGTAGGATGTCTGGGCACAGAGGTGCCTGGTTGCATGTAGGGCATGACTGGGCTGGGATCACTGGGGCTGGCACAGTGTGGGATGGCTTTGGGCTTGCACACATCCTGGGGACCGCAATTGGGTGCTGCCATCCCATGGGTGGGGCACATCCCAAGCTACTGGGTGGCTGGTGCAGGACAGAGACAAGCACTGGGTGCTGGCATGGGGGGGGTTGAGCGCCCACCCCACACACGTGTGCTGTTCACGTGTGCGCCCACGGCTGCCACTGCCCGGACCCCAGATGGTCTCCCGAAAGCGCCGACCCGTCCCCCCGCCCTCCATGCACCATCATGCCTCGCTGGCGCCTTGGCCACACTCCCCAGCCGGGACACAGGGCTGGAGGCAGCTGGGGAACCCCGAGCCTGGCTGGGGGGCACCCTGCGCCTGCCCTCCTATGGGACACAGCACCCCACCAGGGTCCCACCCCATGCTGGCACGGGGGTGAGCAGGGAGGTTGTGGGGTGCCTGGGCAGCGGAGGGGTCGTGGCACAGACCTCCTGCCAGCCAGATGGTCCCCTTCGGGGCATTGACCTTGTGAGGGTTGCCATGGAGACCCCATGATGTCGCCAGCAGTATGACGTTGAGTGAAGTAGCATGGCACCAGGTTGGGGATGTGCCAGCCGACAGGCTTGTCCCTGTGCCCCTATCCCCGGGCGGGGCCATGCCCTGTCCCTGAAGCCCTTGAGTGCACAGTTTTGTGGTTGGGCAGGCAGGGTCGGGCAGCTGTGTGGATGATGGGCATAGGGGCAGGAATGCATGTGTGGGGCAGGGGGTGATGGAGCATGGGAATGGGGGGCTCTGAGGGAACGTGGCCCTCTACCACGCTCCAAGAGCAGCTCCTGGCCCCAGACAGACGGGCTGCAGTGCCCACTGGGAGGGCAGTGCTGCCTGCTGGAGCGTGTGGGGCTGCGAGCAGCTGGACCCTGCTAATGAGGCCTCATTAAGTGGGACAGGGCTGAGCCTGCTGTGCAGCCTGCGCTGTCTTGCTCTGCCTGCGCCGGCCAGGAAGGGCACCTGGCTCGTGGGGGTACAGCTTGTGGGGGTTACGTAGGCACGGGGGTGCCTGCGGTGTGGGCCAGGCAGGATGGTGCCGGGGCAGGTGGCGTGGTGGGGCACCGGTGCCGTGTCGGGGCAGGCGACAAGGGGCCGAGCCTGGCCAGGAGGCAAGTGGGGAGCAGTGCCAAGCGCTGGAGGCAGTGGGCGGGGGAAGGCGGGAGGGTGGGCGGCTGCTGCGCCGGAGCCCGAGGTGCCAATGAAGCTGGGGACTCACCAAGCCATCCAGCCTGGGCCCCCGGATGGCAGCTGCGAGCAGCGGGGCCCCCTTGGACCCTCTCAGCAGGTCAGTGGGCAGGTGAGAACAGGGTCTGGGGGGCAGAGCGGGGGGGCCAGGCTGAATGGTGGCTGTGCCAGTGCTGTCCCCCCACCACCATGGCTCTCCGAGACCCTTTGTTCTGGCTTTGGGGTGATGGCTGTGCAGTGCTGAGCCACAGCTGCAGATTTGTGCCATGGCATGCTGGAGAGGTACCCCCAAACCCTACAGCCAGGGACATGGGGTGCTCCAGGGGAGGGAGGGCACAGCATGGCACCAAACCCCTCCGTGGCCTCGTGTGTGCTGGGAGCAAGAGGAGATTGTCTGACAGTTGTGTGTTTGTTGACTCTGGAACCTACTGATTTTGCAAGAGGTGCACAGCACCTGGGTTGAGGGTGCAGGGGCAGAGTATAGCAAAGATCCTCCTTCTCCCCTCCCCATCATCTTATCTTTCACGGGCATCAGTGAGCAATGTCAAAGCTTGTCCTGGTTCCCCGTGGCATCTCGGGGCAGCACTGGTGCTGCTGTGGGTGGCTGGCAGAGCACACTCAGGGCTGTCACTGGGGCTGGGCAGCCTCCTGCACTGAGAGGTGGTGAGGGCTGTATAACACTGCTGGGAGGTCCTGGGATTTGGACATCCCCCTTGTCACTGCATCACCCCAACCCTGGGAGTGTCCCCTTGCCTGTGCACCCATGGATGATGCTGCCACTGCCCAGGCATGCCGGGTGCCTTTTTCCTGGCAACATGCCTCTGCTACGCTGGGGCAGAGGCAAACATGGGACTGGGCACCAAAGAGAGAGCAGGGAGAGTTAGGATGTGCCGGTGGGGCTGGCAGAACCAGGATGGGAAGGCTGGCAGGGCACAGCAACTTCTGATGCAAGGCTGACACTTGTGGATTCATTACCCCATGTGCCAGGGACAAGGAGTACAGGGACTGATTATAGGGCCCCCACCACCCAGGATCAGTGGACAGCCAGCGAGGGCACCCAGGACACCCCCTCTCTGAGTGACTCCATCCCTCCACCCCTGGGGACCCCCACCTCAGGCTGGGGTTCGTCTGCCCCAGGCATGCTGCACTCCACTTTGTTGCCCTGAAAGAGCCACTATTGTGGCAAATGATGTAATTAGCATCTATTTCTATCTTCCAGCAACCCCTGCCTAACCCAGTCATGACTTTGCTGCCATCGCCATGGCAGTGACCAATGACATCAGGCTGATGACATCAGGGGATGGCTGGTACCCTGCACAGGCATTGCAGGAGCAGACCTGACACCCCAGTAGGAGGTTGGGTGGAAGAGTTGACTATCCCTCACTGATTCAGGGGGGGGCTGGATAAGGCTCATACCCCACAGAGTGTCTCTGCTGGGCTGAAATACCCTAGTGTGGGCATTTTGAATGGGGGAAGAAAGAGGAGGGGGATCATGCTGGAGATGGCTCCAGTGAGGACATCCCCTTCCAGCATTAGACCCTGCCACCACCACAAGCTTCCCAGCCATAAATCAGGGCCCCTGAGGGAAGTGGGGGGCATCCGGGCACCCCAGCCAAGCTGTCATTGTGTGAGGCAATGCTCCTTAGCATGAGAAAGGCTTTGGTGCCAGGCAGGGTGATGGATGATGCCTGCCTTGCTGGGCTGGGGAAGTTTTGTCTATGGTGTACAGTGGGTTCCCTGGGTAAGGGAGGAAGGATGCCCTGGGCACTCCCCTTTTGGGACATTTTGGATGTTCCCTTTTTGGGGACATTTGGGGTGCCTAGGGCACCTTTCCTCCCCACTGATGTTACTACCCAAGCCAGGCATCTTTTAGAGCTGCATGGGACTACATGCATGGAAAATTTGGGGCCTGGGAGCAGGACCTGGCCCCCCCAGGGACTGCATAGTTGCTGGGTGGCAGCTCTCACTTTGCTTCCCAGCTCTGGGAGAAGGGGGAGTTTCATCTTTCCAGATGTCTGGGTTCTCTCTGTCTCCCCCCCTTCTTTTACCATGTGGGGTTGGTAGGGTGGTTAATGAGTGTAAAGGACGGGGTGACCTTCCTAGATTTGGGGAGGGGGGGGTTGGTAGCAAGCCGATGGGTGAACATGCAAGTGTTTGCGCACGTGTGCTTGCTTGTGCATGCATGGACACACGTGTGGCTGCCCCCTTATTGGGGACAAGTGCACCAAAGCCCAGTGCTGCAGAAAAGGAGGGGGGGAGCAGCAGAGGCCTGGCTGTTTCGTTGCACTGATGCCAGACAGCTCCAAGTTGGGATGCCCCATCGGGCATGGGAGTGAAGCTGTGCCAGGGTCACCTGAGCAGAGCGGTGGCTTGGGACAGGGATGAGGTCCCCTTTGGGCACCAGGGCTCCAGGCTGAGGCAGGACTATGCAGTGTATGTGATCCCCCCACCAGACCCTTTGTCAGGCAAGTTGGAGCATTGCCCCCCCTCCTGCTGGCTGTGCTGCTCATTAGGAGCCTCGTTAGTGTGAGCAGCTTAATCAGAGGCTTCCCAATCAGATCAGTCTGCTCGAATGGGCAGTGTGCCCTGGCACAGGGACAGTGCCAGTGTCCTGTCCACCCCGCCTTGGGGACCCCTTAGCCCTGCTCCTGCACAGCACCCCACAGTAAGGACTTCCCCTGAGAGGGGGCTCCCCCAGCACCTGGAGCTGCTGTGAGCTCGTTTCTGACGGACCTTTTGCTTCATGGAGTCAGGCGTGGGCGCTCCCGTTCTCCGGCCGGGCACGACAGCGTATCGCCCCTGTAGCCCTTCCCAAAGTGCCCGCGGTCCCCCCATCGCCCCTCTCCGCCGGCCCCGCGCCCCTGCAGCCCCCCCGCCGCCCGCGACGCGTGCGGGCCCCGCTCGCAGCAGATGGCTTTGTTTGGCAGCGCGGTGCCGGAGTCGCTGGGCATCACGTCCCGGCTGCGCCGGCCCTAATCAAATGATACGGTTAGGTGCACCGCGCCTGCTGCCTGCACCCCGCCGGCGTGAGCAGATACAAAGTGACGGCTCCCATTTGTGGCCCCACTCACTGGCAGCCATCGTGGGGGCCACACGGAGCGGGAGGCAAGAGGGGGAGCAGCGCGAGTGGGCATGGGCACGGGGGTGTCTGTGGTGACAAAACTGGCACTGTGGAGCTCCAGCGTGCTCTTAGGGCTGCCAGCACCTTGTGCTGCTCCTTTAGGGTTGTGGGTTCTGTGGGGCTGTGGACTGGCAACCAGCACCCTCACCCCATGCACCCATCACCTGGCTTCAGGTGGGGAAGGGAGGGCTTGGGGCACCCCTGTACTCCAAAATGCCATCTGCCCTCAGCCCAACCTGCCAGAGCTCCACAGCGTGCAGGCAGGACGTTATTATGAGTCCAGGGCTGTGCTGGGGCACGGCCAAGGGGTGATGGGTGCCATCCCTGCCAGGGGTGACGGGTGCTCGTCCCGGTTCTTGTTGTCCTTCTTGGTGTGAGCTCACATTGTGCAGCAGGCTGCACAAAGAGCCCTTTCTTGCCCCCTTCTGCCCTCCCCTGTCCCCTCCAGTGAGGGACAGCTGGGCACTGGGGCTGTCCATGCAGGGGACCCACCTGCATGGGACGCCCTGTGAGCTGCCCCGAGCATGGGTGCTGCACCTTGCTGGGTGCTGAGCTGGTGGCAGGACCCTGCAGGGTGCCTTTTCTGGGAAGGCACCTGGCCCCCTGCCTGCTCTAGTCACTGCACCTCACTTCCCATTGAGGGGGGCTTCTGATTCACACCAGGGGTCCTGCAATTCCTGCCCCAGCTGTGGGCAGTGGCCACCCAGCAGGACCTCTCTCGCCGGGCACAGGGAGGGGGGGCATGAGAACAGAGGGCCCTTTGTGCTCAGGCGCCCGAACCTGCTTTGTATGAGTTGCAGACTCTTCCTTCGCTGCAGCCGGGCTCCGGGCAGAGCCATTCATCGCGGGGGGGCAGGAGGGGGGCCACCACCGCTGCCCTCCCCCTCCTTGGCACTGCCTGTGCGTGTCGGGCAGCGGGGGGCTGGCGTGTGGGTGGGATGGAGGGGACCACCCAGCCCTGCTTGGTGGCTGTCACCCCTCCGATGGAGCTGGTGGGGGGGTCCCCAGCTGACACACCCCGTGATGGCATCTCTCCAC